>NC_090443.1:740633364-740933364 GCF_031143425.1 Pleurodeles waltl
AAACCACAGGCTGGACAAATAGGAGGGCCACCTGCTGAATGTTGCTGCACCGGAGGTCGGTTTCTTCAAGACAGTGCAGTGCAGGTGCAGTGTACCTTTAGGCGTCAGATATCTTCATCTGGAGCTTTCAAGGTTAGGGGGCGTCATCTGGATTCACATTGCAGGCGTTGTTTTGGAGGGCAGGAGAAGGCAACCCAGAATGGGAACTTGTTCGGAATCGCCTGGGGATTCTCTAGAGCCGGTTGGTCCACCTGGACACCGGCTGTGGGCGTCGGGTGCAGAGTGGTCAGGGGTCCTGGATCTGGGAGGCTCTGTAGTCCTTAGTTGTCGTTTTTACTTGGACAGGGCCTCTGTCCATATGAGCTGTTGGTCCTTTGTGATGCAGGTAATCCTCTGGAGGCTTAGCAGAGGTCGCTGATCCAGCAGGATGCAGCGCTTTCTTGTGCAGGTTCTTTGAAACAGGGGACAGGCCGTTAGGGCTAGGGCCAAGTCAGTTTTAGTCTACCTTCTCCTCTGCTGGGGTTTCAGCTTAGCAGTCCTTCTTTCTTGTCAGGTCGCCAGGAATCTGACGAACTGGGTTCAGGGGAGCCTTTAAATCCTGGATTTAGAGGTATTATAGGACTCAGAGGGCAGTAGCCAATGGCTACTGTCCCTGATGATGGCTACACCCTTCCTGTGTACTCTCCCTTTGGGACATAAACTTAACCCTATTGGTCCCTGTCCTCCAAACTAAGATGAGGATTTTGCAGGGGGTCACTTCAGCTCTGGGCACCTTAAGGGTGGTCCCAGCTGAGGTGGTCACTCCTCTTTGTTTTTCCTAGGTTTCCCACCACGCCTGCCACCAAAAGTGGGGCTTTGTTGCGGGGGGAGCGGCAGGCATCTCTACTAGCTGGAGTGCCCTGGGGCACTGTAACAGAAGGCGTGAGCCTTTGAGGCTCACCACTAGGTGTTACGGTTCCTGCTGGAGGGAAGGGAAGCTCCTCCACCCAGAGCAGGCTTTGTTTCTGGCCTTGGAGAGCACAAAGGCCCTTATCCCATCCGGTCAGAAACTTGTCTGCTAGTGGCAGGCTGGCACACTCCAGCCAGTCCTACACTAGATGATTGGGTAAAGTGTGCTTTTTAGAATAAATCCACACTGGCATCAGTGTGGGTTTATTGTGCTGAGAAGTTTGATACCAAACTTCTCAGCCTTCAGTGAAGCCATCATGGAGCTGTGGAGTTCGTAATGACAAACTCTCAGCCATGTATTTAATATGGCAACACTGCCACTTACAATGTCTAAGAATGGACTTAGACACTGTAGGGGCATATTGCTCGTGCAGCTATGCCCTCACCTGTGGTGTAGTGCATCCTGCCTTGGGGCTGTAAGGCGTGCTAGAGGGGTGACTTACCTATGCCACAGGCAGTGTTTTGTGTGCATGGCACCCTGAGAGGAATGCCATATCGACTTTGCTTTTTTCTCCCCACCAACACACACAATCTGCAATGGCAGTGTGCATGTGTTTGATGAGGGGTCCTTTAAGTGGCACAACACATGCTGCAGCCCTTAGGGACCCTCCCTGGCTACAGGGCCCTTGGTACCACTGGTACATTTTACAAGGGACTTAGCTGTGTGCCAATTGTGGAAACAATGGTACAGTTTTAGGAAAAGAACACTGGTGCTGAGGCCTGGTTAGCAGGATACCAGCACACTCTCAGCCAAGTCAGCATCAATATCAGGCAAGAAGTTTGGGTGTGGGGGTAACTGCAACGAGGGCCAGTTTCCTACAAGAGGGTAATCTTGAACGTAAACCTAATACTAGGTTTATCAGTATTTCATATGAAGCACAGGACTTGGTGAGAATAATTCTCTTCATATTTTAATAAAACTTGCACCTTGCTAGACAGGTACTGTGAGCCCACATGCATACATTTTCAAAGGTGCACTTACCATCTGTGTACCAATTTATTAATGTTCTTGTGTACAGATCAGCAGGCCACACTAATGTTACTGATTATACAGGATTAAACCTTTTTTCCTGATACACAGCCAGAGAGGCGTGCTAAATCATTGATAATGTGATGTTGCACATTTCACAGCCCACACGTGTTAACAGAAAGAACCACATTTTTGTATGAGGTCACAGTTGGTATCATGTGCTGCTTGGATTCAAATCCCATCCCCATCTGACACAAAGTCCAACTGTGCCCCATGAATCCAAATATTCATAAACTAGTCCCCTATCGAAATCGCTCCTTGGCCTTTTGGTGCGTGGTGAACATGGTAACCTCACACAGGAAGCTCCACGCCTTAGCACATCTCTGTGAGCTACTTACGAGCACGGATTTAACTTAAAGGTTGTGTATCAGTTAATGCTCTCTCGGTCGGGTCTGCATCAGTGACCGTGCAGTTTCGAATGCCAAAACTATCCTTTTTGGCTACACATTAGGTGAAGTGCTTCTTTTCCTTCTGGGTAAGGCCCCTTCAGTCATAGCTGCGAGCATGCTCAGCCCTAGGTTGAAAACGTGTTCGGCCTTTAACTACTCGATTGTCAATCCTCTTATGCATTGCAGTGAGATTGAAGTACATCCGGTGTAGCTCGTTCTGCTGGATTGATTTAAATGTAGCATTATCGAGATCTCGATCACATTCCGCACATTTCCCTCCGCTTCAGATGGTCACACCTGTGCCTTTGTTCAGCTCCTTTTCTCATTTCCTCTGGGCAGTTTAACATCCTTGTTGCCCTGTAAAGCAATACAGATCTTTGATATTTGATGCCCCCAGCTCCTAAAGTCGTCAGCTACACCAGGCTCGAGTCTTTTGTCGTTTTCACCAAAATCACACGAGAACTGAGGCAAAAATTCAGGCTCCAGTCCTGAGTGGGGGTAAAAAAACACAAAAGTGCAATTAAAGCAAACTGTTTTGGATTCACATAAGAGCATATTGTATTTTTTTATAGTAAAATTTTTCCTCTAGCGAACACAAATCATGAAATGTCTCTCACACTGCTTGTGCTGGAAAAATTGCCTTTTTCAGAGGTAGAAAGCAATTGATTAAGCTGGACACAGTCAACAAATCTCATTCAGGTTTCGCAATTAACTTTTACCGATCCTCTAAGTTAAAAGGTGGGATTCATTGGGTTATCAACTGAAGTGACTTTAATTAATGGGTTTGTAAAAAAATGTGCCTCTATGACACCAAAGGAAGTTATTTTCTGGTCACGTTAACTAGAAACTCGGGCTTTTTCAAGACATAACCCAAGTAAATAAGTTACCGAATATATTTAAAATTTGCAACTTTTTCTCAAATGTAAAAGATACTGACAGGATCGGTGCTTATAACTGAAATACATGTGATGATATGTTCCTGCAAAAAAACAATCTCCGTAAATTCTGAGAGTTTGGCAGTGGAGAGACTTCAAGACTTGTTCACATATCTCCCCGCTGATTTTAAAAGCGCGTCAAGAGCGTTCATAAGTGGAAAATAAACACCACACCCCTCCGTGTTCCTCCCCCTTCCTTTCTGTCCTCCCTTTCCTTAATCTTAACCCCCCTCAATGAATTCCCACCCCACCACCCTTGCTCACCTTTGTTTCATCTGTCTGTCCTCTCACTCAGCAGAGGTCAGTGTGAGGAATCTTTCTTTTTTAAACATGCCATACTGCATGGCGAGGGTGATCATTGCAGGTGAGAAGCTGTTTTTCCATCATCTAAGCCAGTGGTTCCCAACTGTTTGACTTCTGTGGACCCCTACTTTATCATTATTGGAACCCGGGTACTCCCAGTGAATTCCTTATTGGAATCCGGGGACCCCCACAGAGTCATTACTGAAAGCTGGGGACCTAATCTGTTAATATTATTTAATTTTCAAAGCAGCCGCGGACCCCATGAGGAGGCTTTGCGTACTCCCATGGGTCCCCGGACCACAGGTTGGGAACCACTGATCTAAG
This sequence comes from Pleurodeles waltl, assembly GCF_031143425.1. Classification (NCBI taxonomy): domain Eukaryota; kingdom Metazoa; phylum Chordata; class Amphibia; order Caudata; family Salamandridae; genus Pleurodeles; species Pleurodeles waltl. Next base: position 740,637,294 of record NC_090443.1, read on the forward strand.
CTATTGCTTAAAGTGATCCTACTCCTGCGTTTTAAATCAGCACTTTACTGTGGTTTGATGATATCAGAATTACCCGGTTGACAGGGACATAACCACCCGTGAGGGCGCTCTAGTTACAGGTAGCATCTAACTGCCCAGAAGAAGCTCTCATTGTAGCCCAGAGGAAGGCGGATCAGTGCGATACATTTGAATAGTGTGACGAAGTGCACTGCGTGCCCTTCCACGTTCATCATGTACCTTGGGCCTTGGAGAAGGCCAAGTTGTTTTCTGCCTTGCCAGCACAGTTAAAGCTCAGAAGCACGGGAGAGAGAGTACCAGACTGTGGTGTCAGTGACATGAATCTCCTCCCTACTGCAGCATGCAATTGATGCTTGAGGGGATGCTCAGTGGTGTGCTTCGTGTGTTGTGTGCCTGCATTACCAACAGGAGCAGCATCTTCCACCTGCTAGCACGGAAACAGCAGGGTTTCCCCACATTGCTTTTCTTGACTTTGCTGTATCAGTCCCAGCAGGCTTGACTTGCTTCTTTTTAAGTTGCTGGTTAGCCTTCCAGGAAAGGCAAAGCCAGCTCCCCAGTTTTAGAACAAAATTCTATATCTTGTATTGTACTGTATTGCAACGTTCTGTGTATAGCTCACTGCCCCTGTGGCAGGAGCTGAAGTGCTCGCCTACACTGTGCACGATATGTGCTTGGAATTGTGTTGTATTAGTTTTGATCCCATGTGGACAGTACTTCCATGTCATGTGTGAGGACCACTGTGGTACAGTTTGGGGGTTATACAGCACAGGGCTTATGGTGTGAGAGATAAAGTGTGCAGTTTATGGTTTTCAGGAAGCTGGCACCTTTGTGCAGTTCTGCAGACCCCTTTAGTGTGATTCTTATCATCATAGTCCACTTAGCTGGTTACTGCATTGGATTGTACAGTTTGAGAGTTTTTGTGAAAAGGCTATGGTCCTGAGCAGGCTGAAGTTGGAGAATGGCTGTGAGATCTTCTGAGATTGGCTTTGTTATTATCATTCCATATCTGGTTGGCATTGTGAGATGTCAGAAAGCAGTCATAGTAGTAGATATTCAAATGGTGTTGTCTGGTGCGCTGACTTCAGTTCCTTTCTTACCACGCTAGCAGTGCAAATCTGGAAAGCTACCTCAGTCATTTTTTGACTAACTGTTTCAACCTTTTTGTCAACCTCTTTTGAACAGTTACTCTGTGTGCTAGGGACATGTCACCTAACAAACCTACAGGTTTAAACCTTGTGGGGAATGTCACAGGCAGATATCTGTGTCTGATCCCACTTGGTCTGTCCTTAGGGCCTGGGGTCAGAGCACGACTGTTGGTCTATGCATCCGAAGCGCCGACTGTCGGTCTATGCATCCGAAGGCGATCTGCAAGCCAGCAGTGAAGCTCCCAGCAGTGCAGCATAAGAAGGCCCCATATTTTTCACAGTCCCAATCCTGGTCTCTGACCTGGTCATCTTCAAAGTGTAAGTCGTCATCGATGTTGGGTAAGTCCAAGAAGCACAAAAATAAGTTGTCAAAATGTTCTTGTGGCTGGGTCCATTCTGCACCTCCCTGAATTCCCTGGAGCCAGAGTGACCCCTGCCCAACTTAGGGAGTTTTACAAAGCAATGCACTCAATCTTTTCCTGTGGAGCACCTTCAGGCCCCATGGAACCGTTATGTACCCCAGATGGGTTTCCGCTGGTGTGTCTACCCCAATGCCAGCTGGCCGTCTGCAACTGGTCCTGGATCCGGACTGACTCCAACCTCGAAGCCCATGCAACTGCCAGTTGCCCCACAGTGTCACCCAAATGTTACCAAAATCGCCCAAGGGCGCAGACCCCATCCTCCTGTCCACCTCCTAAATGGTGCTACCATGACGCTGTTCGGCGTCAATACTGGAGGTGCTCAGACCGCACCAACCATCTGGTTCAGACATGCTTCCTTTGTTCTTTGACAGAACTGGTAGACATTCTGACTATGGAGGTGGTGATGACAACAATGGCTCTGGGTTTCTAGACTCAGTTGAGGTACTCACCCTTTTCTACCATGAGGACAACTGGAATGAGGACATGGGTGATACCAGTGAACTGGACATGTCTCCAGATTCTGGCTTGGTCTCTCCTCTGAGACCTGTCATGGAGGAAGGCTCATCCTTCACCAAGGTGTTGAGAAGGGCAGCAGAGGCGCTCGACCTGCAGCTTCCCTCTGTGGAGGTCAAAACTAACATCCTGACTGAGGTGCTTAAACCAAGGTTAAGCTCTGCGCAGCCTCTACTCCCTTTCACTGAGCCCTCACGGACATTCTGCCAGATCCCTGGGCCAAACCACTTCCTTGAAAGCCTGGTGGTGTAGGCCTCAACTACCAAAGTTAACCCTGGCACATTCACTACCTTTCCACTGGACAGGGAATCCAAGAGGCTGGGCAATTTTGGGAAGAGGATTTTTACCTCCACCAGACTAGCGTTGAGGTCAGTGAACATGGCATGCCTCTGGGGCTAGTGGGCTACACCTTGTGGGACTTGTTGCGCAAGTGCTGCCCATGGTCCCGGAGGAGACCAGGGCTGTGTTGAACCTGGATGGCTGGGATGCAGTGAAGTTTACCATTTGATGCGGAGCCATTCTGGACACTGTACATTTCTGCGCGTACCCTCCAAAGCTGAGAGTCAGGGACGTTCGGGCTATGATCCTGATGTTTCAGTCTTGTATTTCGGTGAGACTGACTGAGGCTCCTGGGTATGATGGCTTCCTGCATTCTGCTGGTGTAGTAATCCAGATGGCAAATGTAGGCTCTATATTGGTACCTGAAGTCCCAGTGGACACAGCACCAAGGAGGGGAGTTCCTCAGGTCTGGTCCAGATTTTGGAGTATACTGGAAAAAATCTGCACTGGTTTTTGCTGAACCAATTAGGTCAATAGCAGACCCCTCGCCCTTCCCCTCTCAGAGCTGACAATGATGACTAATGTATCCCTTCTGGAATGGAGTGGCCATCTGGGGGAGTTTGGGATCAGAGGACCCTGGCCTCTGGCAGAGACAGAGGTCCATATCAACCTTCTAGAGCTGAAGGCTGTCTGCTGAGCATTGAAAGCCTTCCTTCCACCCATCAAGGGAAGGTTAGCACAGGTATACACTGACAACAGCCCTGCCTCGTGGTATTGCAACAAACAGGGCTGGATATTGTCGTGGACACTGTGTCAGTAGGACCTTCACCTCTGGACATGGCTGGAACATTCAGACTTCTTCCTCTTCGTGCAACACCTGGCGGGATCTCTGAACGCCAGGGCAGATGAACTCAGCAGTCACTGCTCTGTGACTTTGAATGGCGTCTGCAACCAGAGTTGGCACAAGGTATCTTTTGAGAATGGGGAGAACCATGGCTCGATCTCTTAACCTCCACCATGAATGCTCATTGCCAGCACTTCTGTGCGTTTGAGTTTCCAAAGCGGCTCTTGCTCAGAGACATGTTCTATTTAGAACGGAGCTCAGGACTCCTGGACTTTCGCTGATACCTTTCCTGCCCCAAGTTCTCAAGAAGATCTGGACCGACCAGGCCCATGTCATCTTTGTGGCTCCAGATAGAGCATGGAGAGTGTGGTATCCAGTTTGCCTGGGCATAAGTATCTGTCCTCTGATCAGGCTGCCCCTTGGGGAGTATCTCCTGTCGCAACAACAGGGCTGGGTCTTTCACCCAAACCTGTGCACTCTCCACCTTCATGCTTGGAGTTTGAGCATCATCAATTGAGTGTTTTGAATCTTCCTTCCGAGATCTGCAGTGTCATTCTGGTAGCCAGGTGCCCCTCAACAAAAACTATTGGGACTAGTTTGTGGCTTGGTGCTTCTCACAACAATTTACCCACTTTCTTCCTGTCTGGTGGAGGTGCTATTTTTTGTACTGCTGTTGGCCCTGCAACACCTAGCTCTGGGCACTTTTCTGCCATTTTGGCTGTTTTCACAGTTGCTGGATCGGCCTTCCCTGTTCAAGTCACCGGTTGTGGCACGTTTCCTCAGAAGCTTACATTTCTACTCTCCTATCCCTTTTGTTATGCCACAGTGGGATCTTACTTTAGTTTTGATGTATCTCTTGTTTTCCATTTGAACCCCTAACTAACTGTCCTCTAAGACATGACTATTAAGATAGTCCTCTTAGTGACTATTACATCGAGAGTCAACGAGCTTCAAGCTCTTTTAGTTAACCCTCTGTACACCAGCTTTTATCCAGATATACTGGTTCTTCGGACTCATGCCTCCTTTCTGCCGAAGGTAGTGACTCCCTTCCATGTCAGCCAAAGCTGACATTTTTTGCTCCACCTCATCCTTCTAAGGAAGAGGAGAGACTCCATTGCCTGGATCCAAAAAGTGCTGTGTCCCTTTACATTGATCACACCAGATAACACCGAGTGGACAATCATCTATTCACTAGGTTCGCTGGAGCCGCTATTGCATTTGTCTGTGGAGTGCCTTTCTTGGTTATCTGCCAGTCTGCTATGAGGGCGTCACTCCACACGTTCACAGAACACTACTGCCTGGATACCCTGTTGGGTTGAGATGGGCATTTTGCCCATTCGGTCTGCAGATTATGGATTTTTTTAGCCAGTTCATAGATCAACCTCTAGGGAGGTATGGCTTTGGTATTATTACAAGTTGAGGAATCTGCAGTCGGAAGTCTCAATCAGAAAACAGGTTACGCTTTTTCTAGTAGAGGCTCTAACGGCAGATTCTTCACAGACTCTCTCATTTTCCCCCTTCTGCAAATTCTGTTCTTCACCTGAAAGCTCCCACTAGAGTCTACACACTGGTAAAAAAAACTTCTGATGTGGATTTGCATTCTAGTCACACAAAAAAAAAAAATATATGTCAACGCACTGGTGTGGTGCTTATATAGTCACCGTTCATGTCACATTCAGAGCAGACAATGTCAGAGTGGAGCCGTTAATGCCATCTAACACAATGCAGAGGTACTGCTCAAGATTTACTGAATCCACTCTGATGCCTAGAGAATATTCTATGATGAGGAAACTGCGGTTAGATAACGTCTCTATCAGAAAAAGCATTACCAGCGGTAAGTAACTTTGTCATCATACAAATTCAATTAGGAATGCCGACACTCTATACTTCAGTTTCTTTATATTCAAGAAATAAAAAGATTCAAGGAATAATGAACAGGTGCAACAGAACAGCTGGTTGAATCCTTATATTCTTAGTAGTTATCACTTCGCTGACAAACAACCAGTTCAAAGGTCAACCAGCACGTGTCTTGCCCCTTAGTGGTGCGCAGGGGCTTTTTCAAGTCAGAGGGTTCACTTCAATTATTTATGGCGGTTCTCATTATGGCTGGGTGCTTCATTTAGGTTCTGATGTGTTCTTTGTAATGATAGGTCTGAAAAGTATAGTACCTATATGTTTCTTAAAATGTGTTTGTAAAAGTGTTTGAAATTGGCAAAGCGCTTTCCTTTATATTTCATGTGGTTATGTTGAACAGTCTAGTCTTGCAGTCTCCATGCCATCTTTGCCCATTTCAAGAAATAAACAAAGTCCTCTAATGAAGTTTTATTATTGACATTTCTATCAGAGAAGCCTAAGGTAATTGTTCAAATCTCCGCTAAACATTCACACACATCAGGACAAAGTTCCACCTCGGGTAAACTGTGACCCTTCCTCTTTTCCTTTCCCACGCTCACTAATTCAGTTCACCCGATAGTTCTCCTCACAGGAGATATCCAAAGGACTTCGCACCTCTGCCTGTAGAGGACAGCATGTATTATGATTTCTTCTTACTGCTTTGTGTCTTACCATCTGGAATTGTTCTGGAACTTAGACAAAAGGTAATGTATTTTTATGTGGCTAAAATTTAGCATTTGATTATCTGTGGACCGGTCACTGAGCCGCCTTAGAAAACCCACAGGGCTTCCCTAGCCTGGTAGATATAAGATGTAAGGGAGCATAGATTTGTCTGACTGCTGTTGATATGCAAAGCAGCATGGTCTTCAGTCCAGATCTTCACTAAGTGTTGTGGTGTGGCTCCTGGTTCAAGATCCTTAACAATGTCTATAGAATGTTTTCCAAGGTGTGCTTGCACTTTTCTGTTTTGCTTATTATTTTGTTTTTATTTGTCTTTTGAGGCTTAATTATTAACACTTTCTGTCTTCCAGATTGTGAAAGAGCATGAGCAGTGCATTTCAGATCAGCACCAGGATGCCCTCGAAGCAGGTCAGCAGGTTAGACAAGCAAAAGAGCAAATTCAGCACTTACAGTTGGAGCTGATGGAAACCCAGAGGCAGCTGGCTCAAGCACAAAGAGAAACCGATAGCCTTACACATGAACTTGAGGAAATAAACCTTATTTCTCGTGACAAGGTAACACATTCAGGATACTAATTTTTCTTTTAGCAGAAGTTCACATGTTGTGGCATGAAAATTGTAAGAGTTTCTCTAAAATTATATTTATAAACGTTGAAGGCATTTAAGAACTTGCTTACAGTGATGCGTACTGATACCATCAAAGTAGAATTACACTCCTTGCACGTAGTGCAGTGTTTTCCTCAAGCATAGTATGTTTTTCTGTTGGTCACAATACCCAGTCATCTAGCCATAATGCATAATTTAGCCCTAGTCCAAGCATAGCAATGTCCTCTGACCCCTAAAACGTGAGACCATCTATTTATAGCCAATGCTACCATACTCGTACGCAGAAAATACGCCAAATAGACAAAATGTAGGAGCAAATAATAAAGGTTATGCTGTTTTTAAGTAATCTATTTTTCAGTAGAGGACTACTGACCAGAACATTGAGGCAAACTTTTAGATCTGTAACATAAAAGGACGGACTCTGGACAGTGGTATACTCTTGACCGAAGTGATCAAACAAGTTATAATAAAGCAGGAAATTTTTATTGTGAACAGCAGATTGACCTTCTGAAACTTTGTATGTTAGCATTGGTACTTCTCACTCTAGCCATTATTTATGAGGGAACACATAATAGAGCTTAAGGCCAGATGGAGCATGATGGTACTTGAAAAGTTCCCAGGTATGGTAGGCTGTCCTTGATGCTCTTATTTCAGATATGGCTATTAGAATTTTCAGCTGTCTCATAGAGCTCTTGCCATCAATGTGAAATAGAGACGAGGGCGACAACCCTCAGTTGTTGTTCACTGAAAGTGCCATTCACGTTTGGATCAGCCTACATTTCAGCCACTGGTTGTTGTAAATGTCTTTCATGACATAAGGTTTTTTCCCCCTGCATAGGTGTAGGACATTCCTCTATTTAAATGGTCACACCCAGGTTTTTTGACTGTTGCTTCTGGTTTTTCGACTCAGAGGACATTCAGGCCTGATAACCAGACCTCAGTGCCAGTTCCCTGACCCCAAAAGGTGAGTGTTAGGGTGGCAATTTCCAATTGGCACTGGCAGACGTACCTGTGAGTTCCTAGTAAATGGTAACTCTGGGGCCCAGGGCCTGTGAGTTAGTCACCCCAGGGATTGCAGCACTGGTTGTGCGACACTGGGTGTAGCAAAGGTAAGATGAACCTCCAAGTCCACCACTGCAGAAAGGAAGAGCAGTTTTGAACAGGACTTCACCTGATGAACCTGGTGGCTAGCAAAGCAGAGAAACCACGCCTGCAGTGGCGTGCTCAAGAAGAAGTCATCTCCAGAGCTCAGCTAAAGCAAAGACTCTAGGGTTCAATTGGCTGACCTGTTCACAGCACAGAGCCACAACAGCTGAGAAGTCTTCTCTGGCAAGTTGGTAGCCCCTCATCTTTAAGCCCCTATCATGCAGCACCTGAGAGAAGGACCCAGTGTTCGAAGCTGCACCAGAGTGCACTGAGCCCAGGAGAGTAGCCAGGGTGCAGCTTGGTCACCCAGATGCCGAGTTACTGCCCAGGGAAGGATTTGGCTGTGATCCCGATACTGGGTGACCTAAGTTCTACCGGCACTGAAAGAACTTTGAGGTCTGTTGACCCTGTGACCAGGACAGCCTCACCCCTTCCGTGGACAGAGGAATAGCTGCAGGAAGAACCCCACCAGTGCGTTGCATTCACAGCTTCCTTGAGCATCGGCAGCATCCTTCATCTCTTGCATCAGGACCATTCCATAGGAATCCATTGTAAAGGGGAGAAAGTGCCTGGAACTGCCTGGAGACTGCTTCACCTTTAAAGGTAACTGACTCTGAGGGCCTTGCTAGTCCTATTGACTGACTGTTTACTGGAATTGGTCGCCTGAAGTGACTCTTAAGTGACCGCAAAACAACTAGCCCAACGTTTTGGTGAGAAAAGTTTCTAAATGTTCCAGGTTGAGTGAAATGCTTTGATTTACTGTACCTTGTAAGTTCTATATCTTCGGAACCCTCTGCTGGGTTTTTTTTCATTGGGGTGTCTAAAATTACATAAAATACAGTCCGTTTTTATAAATTGATGTCACATTTCATTGGTGTATTGCTGATTTCTTCAGTTGTGTTGGTGCTGTTCAAATACTTTACACTTGTTCCTTTGTGTAAGCGTTGCTGCTCAGAGCCACTGCTACCCAAGTTTGAGCTGAAGGTCTGACAAACAAAACCTTCTGGCCCTAAAGGGTGTGATAAGTGTATTACAAGGTGAGGTCGCACAACCATACCATGTAATACACCCTATTGCCTTACAACAGGCATACTTCTATTTTATTGGTGCCCCCCCCCCATTGTTATGAATCTGCATAAGGAGGGATGCAGTATTTTACCATGCATCACTTCCTGTGGGTGGCATTATCTCTGCCAAGCTGCCACCCGTATGGATCAATCACCCAAAGGAAGCTCTTCATGGTCAACAAGTAAACACGAAAGCAGTTTGTGTGTGCCTTTTAAATATAAGTTGCATTTCTTTATATTAATATGCAAATGCTCTGCTTCCAAGTTTAATTGTTAATCATGTAAAATGACTCAAATTCACTCAATCTGCTAGGTTGTATCCACATTTCGGAGAAGGCTGCAAAAGACCTGCAGTGATGGCTGCTGGACCGCGATTGGGTCACTAGCAGATCGCTTTGCTTACCCCACCCAGATTTAATAGTGATGACAGATGCATTACTTCAGGTTGAGGGGTGGCATCTGGGAGAGGTGGAAAACAAAAAAGGCCTCTGGTGGAGGTTCGACTATAGATCACTTTGTTGGAGTTGAAGGTGAGTCAATTGCCATTCAAGGCCTTCCGGCCTACCATCAGAGGGAGGCTGGTCCAGGTGCTTATGGAAATCAACACCACCATGTGGTACTGCAACAAGCATGGTTTGGGGGGGTCTTGTGTCATGTTCCAAAGGGTTCTGTTCCTCTGGAGGTGGCTGCACTGCTAGGGAATTTGTCTGGTGCTAGACCAGCGGGCAGTATCTCTAAATGCAAAGGCAGATTAACTTAGCCACGTTCATCATTGTGGATAACCTGGTCTTGATAATTTTGCCATTGCCGAGAACGCTCAATGTCTGCACTTTTGCATGTTGAAGTTCTAAACAACACATGCTCTCTGGAACTCATTCTGTCTAGAGGGGAGCTCAAGACTACTATGTGCCTTCCCTCTGCTGCATGTTCTGCCTTGAAGTTCTGAAGAAGATCAGAAACGACCTGGCCCATGTAATCCTAGTGGCACCAGATTCGGCCAGAAGAGTGTGGTACCCGTAACTTCTAAGCATGAGCATCTGCCCTCCGATTAAGCTGCCGTTTCATGATGATCTTCTATTAACGCAGCAAAGCATGGGTCTCCACCTAGACCTTCCTGATTTACATCTCCATGCTTGCAGACTGAGAGGCGGCATCTGACCTCCTGAGGAGGTTGTCATCTTGAAGGTGAGACATGTCTAGGAAATTGATGTGCAACAGTCATTGGGATCAATTTGTGACTTGGTATGGGACCCACCAAATTGATCTCCGCAAGCCTAGTTGTCTGAAGTTTTGGTGTTTATTTTGTTCCTGGCCCACCAGGACTTGCTTCGGGCCCATTAAAGGCTATTTGCCTTTTTTTTGATCTTCACTATCTAAATTACCTGATGGAGATGTCTCCAACATTAATATCCACCAACACCCTTTGTTATGTCACAGTGGGGCTTGAATTTGTTTACTTTTGTGATGTGCACCCCTTTTGAGCCTCTGCACAGTTGTGCTGTGAGATGTTTGACGATGCAAATGGTCTTTCCCATCACCATAACATCAGCTAGGTTGGTGAACAAGAGGCAGGCTCTTTGTGTCAACCCACCTTATACAGTATTCTTCCCAGGGAAGTTGGTGTTGAGTACACTAAATTACTTTCTGCCATAAGTGGTCACTCCATTTCATATTAAGCAGGCTATCACCCTTTCGGCATTCTATACTCCATCCCACTCTTCTAAGGAGGAACATAGACTCTAGTGTTGAAGGCACTCTTTGCCATCAAAAAGACCTCCTGTAGCTATCTGTACACTGGTCATGCCAATCTGCCAATGGGCTCTATGTCTGAGGTCATGGTATGCCTAAAAACGCAGCTGACGTCATTGCGAGTGGGTGGCACTTATATGTGGCTCCGCTTATCATTACGGAGCAGAACACCACCAGCTTGGAACTGCACTACTCTGCCTTCCAGCAGGAGAGCTCTGCTTTGAATTTTCCAGGTCCAGTCTGGCGCCTGGGGTGTTTTCAGAATGTAAGGAATCTGACGGTATATAGAGTATCAACCAGAAAGATTGTTACTGAAGGTAAGTAACTTGTTCTTTTGCCTTAGCTCTCCTTAGTATAGTTATCAAAATAATACAGTTTTTAGACTTTGTATAATTCGCTTTAGTTTAGGTCTACTACTAGAAAAGCTAGCACATGCAATTGAGGGGTCTCTATCACTGAGTTTCATAAAGTGGCTGAGTTGTTGGTAGGCAAAGAATGGTGAGTAATCTGTGACCCCCATTTTATAATCTGATTTCTGAAGTTGATATTTAACTTAATAAGCCATCCCAGGAGATTTCCAAGTAGTGGCATGCAACTAGATATGTAAGCTTGGAACTAGTCACCTGCAGAAGAACTCTGCAGTAGATATGTAAAATCATGGACATCTTTCTCTCTTGCTCATAGTTTAACATGCAAAGCATGTTTATTCTGCTGTTTCTTCTATCAAATGTTCCCCCTTTCCTCATACCAGTACCTCTTTCCAAGCCGGTGTCTCTTTTTTTGCCTGCATTATCTTTTCACCTTATACATTCTTTAGGTCTGACGAGAAATGGTCTCTCAGATCTTCCTTCCAGTGGCCAAGGGTTCCCAGGGCTGGACAGCATGCACCATGTTCTGCCTGTGCAGTTTGTGCGAGGTGCCATACCAATCACTGTATCAACTGAGACGTAATCATTTATTTATGTTTGTAAAGAAATGCTCATATTTATTATTTTACATTGCAAAGCAGCAGTGGTTTACTGAGTTTGTAAATAAAACATATTGCATAAAGAATACCTTGCTCCTTTGTGTTGTGTTTGATGACAGGGAAGCGGGTGAGGAAGGAACATGAATGCCTTCATTCCCAGATGCATCTTTTTCTCCATTCAATCTAGCAGCAGCTCAGTCATTATTGTTTTCCCGGTTCCTTCCTCCACACCTTTTGCATTCATTTCTCCCCATAAACATTGAGGGATCACTTCAGATGCTTTACATGTAACGGCTTTTACATCTTTTAAAGAACAAAATGATTTCCACTTCCAGGTCGCAGTTCAAACTCACTTCCACTAGGAAAGGCAAGCAAATATCACTAAACCTGCAAAGACATGAAGAAAGAAGGTTTTCGAAGTTTGAAAATAAATGCACAAGTCCTCCTAACAAACCACATGGTTAATTTCAGTAAATTGATGACTGTAATAAATATCTTGAGCCTTCCAAATGGTTCTTAATCATTTTTCTGATGGATGATTGGTACCATCATTTCTTCACCTTAGAATGCTCCCCGGGTGCCAGACTGGATTCTGAGAATTTTGTAGCAGTGCTCCAGGGCACTGATAGGTGGCACCGTACAGCTCTTTATTGACCATGCTGCCTCAGAAGTGATGGAACAGAGAAGGTGCTACTCCTGCGTGCTGCCATCAGTTAATTTGTTTCCTCAACTTCGGATGTGGATCCGGATCTCTGCTCCCACGTTGTCAGTCTTTCTACATCTCCTAAAATGCCTCTTGCACGGTGTACTAGGAAAAATGTCCCCCACTGAAAACTGGACCCCCCACCAAAAGCAACAGGATTCAAGCCCTGCAGTGACACGAAGAAGCAGATATCTGCCACAGCCCTCCATGAGATGTGCCTGGGTTACAGACACAAGTTGTGTGATAAATTCGCTCTAACACACTCAAAGACGATTCAAGACCAGAATGCAGTCTGTCCATTGAGCTGATATACAAATGTCCGTTAGGACATAGCCACTGAGATCTTGCCATCTGTTTTGGAGAACCTCTTTGGCTTAGACAATCCATGACAGGCAGGACATGGCCAAGTAAGTCATCTGCGTAGGCTTGGATACCACAGACTACATTGGCAAGGTAGTCAGTACCAGTGTTGTACTTCATTGACACACCTGTGTGAGATTGACCGGATTTTCTGGCAATGTACAGTTGTTTGACGGGTCTCACCACTTTGCAGAAAAAATGGCCACTGCTTTAGAACACTTTAAAGATAGCAGAGGTTCAGCACGTTCCTTTACGCTGTTGACCCCTACAAATTACTTTCCCCTCCTAGTCAGGAAATATAGCGGCAATCCAGGGGGGCTGGCATTCAGGCACTTCCATGTAACTGATGCAGCAGACAGTTAAGTTCAGCCAGATGCAGACAAGGAAGCGTGTAGGCTAACAGGACCACCAGTGCTCTAGCTCCTCAGCTGCTACAACAGCCAACAACTCACTTTAATTTGCCCTCAGTAGTGCATACTCAACTAAAGGAGAGCAATATCTATCACTTCTTCCCCGGTTGGTGATCCATCACATTAAACAGATGGGTCTTGCAGATTGTCCAAACAGGCTATTCCATACCTTTTCTCTCCTTCCCTCCCAAACTCCCTCCCACTCCAGAACTAATTTCACAATAGGATCTGCTGGTTTCTCTCTTAAGAGTGCCATAGAAAGATTACCAAAGCGAGCTACTTCCTTGCCCTGGAAAAGGACAGGAGGTTCAAGCCTATCTTGGACCTCCTACCCCTGAACACCTTCCTGCGGAAGGACAAATTAAAATTGCTCATATTGGCTTACATTCATTTTGCACTGGACCCAGAAGACTGGACTGTGTCCTTGGGCTTGCAGGACGTGTATTTTCAAATACCCATCCTGCAGTCCCACTGGCATTACCTGCATTTCAAGCTAGACAAGGAACATTTTCAGTTTCCTGTGATTCCCCCCTTTGGGTTCACCAGCACCTCTCATATTTTCACAAAAGTGATGTTGGAGGGCCAGGTTCACATTAGCCTATTGGATCTGAGGGCCATTCATCTGGCCCTGCCATCCCATCGAGAAAGGCTGGTGCATGTTCTCATGGATAACACCAGTGATATGTAGTACTGTAACAAGTAGGGTGATGTGGGGCCCTGGGTCATGTGTCAGGAGGCTTTGCATCTCTTGAGGTGGCTAGAGTGCTAGGACAACTTCCTTTTTGCCAACCACCTGGTGGGGGTCCTTGAATACCTGATCGGACATATTGAGCAGATACTGTCTGGCAGATTGAGTGGCACCTACATACTGAGGTGATATATAGCATCTTCAACCACTAAGGAGATCCCTGGCATGCACTGAGGAGAACCCTGGCTAGATCATTTTGCCACTGTTAAGAACATGCAGTGTCCACAATTTTGCACGTTGACGTTTCCACCAGATTGCACATTAGGAGACCTATTTGATCACAGGACGTATGTACACCTTCCCACCACTACCTCTCCTGCACCTGAAGAAGTTCAAGAATGACCTAGTCATCCTAGCTGCCAAGGATTTATCCAAGGCAATGTGAAACCTGGAAATCGTGAGTAAGAGCATCTGTCCTCTAGTTAGGCTACCATTTGAGTATGACCTTATGTTTCTACAGCAGGGATCGGTCCTCCATCTGAATCTATGGAACTTTCACCTCAGTTGAGGAGTGGCAGTTGACTACTTTTGATTTGCCACTTGGGTTGGCTGTCATCCTCGCCATCAGACACCCCTCCAACAAATCCATCTGTGATGGGCCTTAGGACCAAGTTTCTAACCTTGTGTGGTGCTAAAGACACTGACCTCTTACCTTCAAAGTTGTTCGACATCCTTTTGTTTGTTTTGTCTTTAGCCCAGAAGAACCTTGCAAAAGGCATTGTAAAAGGTTATTTATCCGCCCTTTCTGACTTTCTACGTTTGCTTAACAAACTGTCTTTGTTTAAATCAGCTGTTATGATGAGGTTTATTAAAGGTTTGACAAACATGCTCCCTCCCACACTCTTTCTGATGCAACAGTGGGGCATTCCTCTTGTGTACACCTTTGGAGCTTATGTATAGTTGCTTGCTACATCTTTAATTGCAATTGCGTAAGCTTATCATGTGAGTGAACGGCAGCCCTACACCACCTCTTTTCAGATAAAATTGGTGTTCAGGACTCGGGTGACCTTCTTGTCAAAAAGTGGGACTCCCTTTCATGTCAGGCAGTCGATCACTTCACCAGTGTTCTTTCCTTCCTCTCACTTCTCACAAAAGGAGGAGAGGCTATATCGGTTGGACCCCAAAAGGCCTTTGTTTTTTCCTTTGATCATACCATGGACCGTTGAGTGGACAATCAACTTTTTGTGGGGTTTTGTGGATGGACCTCTGCATTAAAATCTGCTAAGCACTGGCCATGAGGCAACCTTCGTATAATCTGAGAGCCCATTCTGCCAGAGCCAAGGCCACTACCACTACGTTGGCATGACGAGTGCTTGTCCCAGATATTTGCCAGGCTGAGACATGTGCATCAATGTATATATTCATAAAACACTTCAGTAGTGAAAGACCAGTTCGGCAGGACAAACACTTCACCATTCAGTACTGCAAGACTTTTTAGTCTGAACCCACTCCACAGGCCCAACACCTTGTGTAGCTAGTGCTTTGTTATCTATTCTAAGGTTAGAAATCTGCAGTTGGAAGTGTCCATCAGGACAAATTTGATAACGTTCTTTCTGGTGGATACTCCATCTAACTCTACTGCCGTCCCACCTCTATTGGGTGGCTTTTTTTAACATCTACAAAGGAACCACATTAGTATTCAGCACACTGCTACCAACAGTTCTTTACACTGTGCTCAGAGGGTGCAAAAAGAGAAAAAACAAGAAACTGACATCGGTGTGCAGGGTTGGCACCGCACTTACATGCAGCTGTACTCAGTCACTTCCAGGGCTCTGTATAGTCAGTGCAGAGCTGGACAGCGCCACTAAATACTGCTTCAGAATTCTCTGGATCCAGTCTGGGGTATTTTCTAGAGTGAGGAATCTGCTGATCGATAAAGTATCTACCAGAAAGTGCATTACAGAAATTAAATAACTTGTTCATTTTGGTAGTAGAGATGAGAGAATTTCACTGAATTGGAGAGAATCTGTAAATTGATAAGGTTTTCGTTTCTTTCAAGGTGTGTCTCACAGATGCCTCAGTCCCTGTTTGGTCTTAACTTTAATTTCATTTGAATAACCAACAGTAATTAACCTCAATAGCAATTACATTTTGTAATTGGTGTAGTCTAAAAAGAGCATAGAACACCTAGTAACATTTGAGTTCTTTATTCTAGCTCTTCTATGCAGCAGTCCAGTAGTACCAGCTAAAGATTGCAACTGCTAAGTAGGCTTGGGAGGGCAGCAGTCTAAGATATTCTTAGGCATAGTGGATTGTCTTTGTTTATCACAGAAACACATTCATTGCCTTGTCTACATTTCTACAAAGTGTAGCTAAAAGTAATACAGAGTAGCTTGAAATACGTAGACCAACCAGAAAAATAATCATCTTAATAAGATTGTGACAACTATAAGGAAGAGTGAGAGATTATGTAGCTTCTTAGGTTGATTGATCTTTTCTTGAGTAGGGGTTCAAAGTTAATCGTCCAGTTCCACTCTGGATTAAAATGTAGTTCCACCCCCATGTTATCCACCTCCTATTGTAAATGTTTATTTGGGAAGATAAACTGCAAAGAAATACTTTTCAACCATACTTTATTTGTTGCCCAAGTATTTCCCAGAATTCACTTCTGTTCACTTAGTGGCTGAAATAGTAGCTGCTTGGGCACCTTTATTGATGGATTGTCGTCGGGAAACACAAGAATCTGTTTAAAAAAAATAAATAATAATTGTTGTGAGGCCTTCTTGTGCCCCCTCTGGTTATCCATCTTAGTTTAGTTTTACATTTTATATTTTACACGTTTTAGGCTGACATCCCTTTTTATCAATGACATTTTACACACTTATGCTTGCATGATATTATTCTGTACATGTTGCTTGTTTTCAGAAAACCTTTCTCGCTGTGTAATCTGTACACTCTGCTCAAGGCTAGGAACACAGAACAAGATATCCTAGTGCTTGTGTTGCCCATTCAGAGACAGCTTCTAACATCTTGAGAGGTACATCTCTAACACTGTGTGGTTTGGATTATACAAACAGTGCACTGACCTACAGGGGTCAGAGAAGCATTCCAGCCACTACTGTCCTGGAGGGAATCCTGTGTTTGAGATACAGCTCTGCTGACACTGGTCTTCCATCTTGAAGAGGATTGCCAACTTCACTCTAGACTGACTCAACTCTCTAGATATGTGGGTCTCAGGCAATCCTCCTAGATGAGGCAGAGTGTACACCCGCTATGCTTTCAGAGTATAGGTAGCAATGGGTAGGAAGATATAGATCTAAGATTACCATTGTTAGATTGTTAATTATTTTCACCATGTTAGTAGCGCTAGTTTCTATGCTTTGTTTCCCCTGCCAAATAATTGCATCTTATTCTCTGTGTTAAAGAATACAATTGTTTCAATAAATGTTTGAAAATCTTTATTTGTATCTTTCTTGTATTTATCCTGGGCATGCACAAGCAAAAAACAAAAGGGTAAGATCTGTTTTGAAGTTTTCCTTTGGTTTCAGTATGTCATGTTCAGGGTTGCTGAAATCATCTGTTGGGAAGGTTGGTGGTTCAGGTGGAGTACTGTGAGCTAACTAGGTATTGGGTTGACAGTTTCTGATGGTGTAGATGAACTCAGTCCTCTCGCCCTGAAGTTCTGTCACCCTTACACGTAGTCCTATCTTTTTAGTGGGAACCGTATAATGTTTCTCCTGTTGAAAAGGACGTGATGAGCAGTGGGCACTTACTTGCATGAATTAAATGTTAATGCGTAATCTTTCAGCACCAACATGTTCTCACAGGAACTAATTCATATGTAAGCTGATTGCCTTCATTTCATACTTTGATCATATTAAGAAACCTATTTAAGAAGTGAAATTTACAGATGACAGCTTCAGAAAAACCCAATTCACCTTGTCGAAAACACTTTCAGCGTCGAGGAGGGCCATGGCAAGAGAGTGGCCTTGAGTTGTCTGCTTTATGGAATAATGACATCATTTGGTTGATGCTGCTTTGTAGTCTAACAACTGCCTACAAATTCATGTTGTTCTGTGGACACTAACTCAATGAGAGCAATACAGTCTTTTGCAAAAGTATTTCCATTTACATTTTTTGCCAAATGAGATACAGTGAATGCAGAATTTAAGGTACTTTTTTTCGTCAGTAGCACTCCCTCATTGTTTCAAGCATACAAGAACTCTGTTTTTTAATTGCACTACTGGAACCTACCAAGAGAATGAGGAACAGAACATCATGACATTTGTTATAGAATTCAGTCAGCAGAAAGTTATCCTGACAGCGGTACTATTCAGTATCTTAGAAAGTTCTTAGCATAACAAAGAGGGGTGGCTAGCCCTGCTGCATATTTGTCCCTTTACCTGTAAGGTACTTGCACGAGAATCTTCTAAAATAAGAGGTTTTTTTCTGGATGGTGGTGCTTTGATAATTTACTTAATACTCAAGTACTTCCTTTGTGTATGTGAGCACAATGTTCCATCACCCTCATTTTAGTTCTGGGTAATACTTCTGTAGTCATTTGCTATGATGCACATTGGTCATATTAATATGATTGTCCTGACTTTTTCATATATTTTGCTGACAAGCAGATTACCAATAGCAGTAGTTTCATCTTTTCATATCCCTAGTTTTAAAAATGTTTTTTTTTTTTACATTTGCAGTAGCTACACCTTACTTCCTTCTCACCACTGTCTTCAAAGCTTTCAGACAAAAACAACTGTGGGTAGTCAGTTAAAATTTACGAATTGATGTTGGCTCTTAAGGTGGCTTAAAACCCAGTCTCTTAGCCACCCTTCAGTATAAGTCTAACATCTGTAAGGAAAATCACAAATAATTTTGTCATAAGACTATCTGTAGCATAGTCCGAATGTGTAATTTCACCCGTTGTAACTTGGGCTGTGTGAAAATATCCACTTCTGCACAATTCTGTTTCTTGCTTGTCCCTGTCTGATCGATCAAATTGCATTTTGATTCTGTATTCTATTAAAATTGAACCCCAGTTAACCGGTCCTAAATATGTTGAGATTTTACCTGTTTATTTAGACTGATTTTCCATTTTGGAGTCATAAAATGAGCAGGCACTGAAGTATCTTCCTTAAATGTACTCTGCAGGGTTACCCCCTTGTCACACAGGGCAATGACAGTCTGCAGATTATGACTGGGTTGGGACAAAGTCGACCATACAGTGGCCATACAATGTGATTATGTGGCACAATAGTTCGCCCTGGATTATTTAAAGCCCCCCTGGGCTCTGTAAGTCAAGGTGCGTGTCTTCCCGGCAGAAATTCCAAATGCATCGATCTCGGGTGATGGAAAACTTCGCAGTGCTTGCTGGGATTGTCAGTCTCTGCTCTAAACACAACAACGGCTGCAGCACTGGCTGATTGTGGGTCCTGACCAGAATGCATGTTCACCACAGATCATCTCTAATTTTACTAGTGGGTACTTTCACACAGACCCAATGTTAAGGAACTCGTGTGCATGATCTAATTATTTGCTAAAAGTGGAAAAATACATTGCATGAAGAAGGTCTGGTAAAAACTGAGCTGTGAGGCACATCGTTGAGCTCCGTCTGTTCTCGGTGGGCAGCGACTAATGAAGGACAAGAGAGAGCCTTTGGCCCAGTGCGGACTCTTTGCCTTTTGAAATGTGGAGTAGCCAGAGGAAACAGGCTGAAGGAACAAAGGTAACGATCAGGAATGCATTTGGTGACCTTTTTCTTGAAGGTAACCAGGTGTAATGCCGTGGGTTTGAAGTTAGATGTAGTCAGAGAACGTACTGTAATGTCTCTTTGTTGTGAACTAATGAATCTTCAGATTATTCCAGGAGTGGAAGGAGTAGCCATTAATGTTTGTAATTGGTTTTCTATAGAATCAGGGTTGCGTTAATGGAAGTCTTGTCACAAGGGTCTTAGAAGACTATGTGGACAAAGTTCTTGACATTGTAATTCGACAGGTTTGATCGGTTTATTACCGAGTTAGTTTTATTGGTAAGGAAAAGATGGGTGTTGCTGATGGCTGTGTTAACGCGTCCCTTTATGTTAATTTATCACACATTAGGACTCGTTTTAGGCCAATGAATCTTGTGACCCAGTGGAGAGACACCGTAGGACGAGATAACTGATCAGTATGTCAAGCAATATATCAATAATATCATCAATATTTATCACCTCAATGCACTTAACTTTGGATAAAGACATTAATCAAATTGTCGACGCAACCATGACCTTTCAGTCATGAATAACCACACCTTTTGATAGAATTTTATGAATTTTATTCCCTATTGATTACAATCTACGAGCAGAAGAGTTAATCTCAATACCAAAAAGCATAAGAGCATAGTCACAATATGGTAACTGTGATAAGATTTCAGTAATGTAAGAATCACAAACATAAGAACATAGCACGGCGTGAACATAGATTAGGTTACAACAAATATCATATACGTCTCAGTTCAGCAAAGCGTAACGTCAGTCATTTGTCTATTTGCGTCAGTCAGAGTGAATTTCCTATCCTAACCACTAATTAGCATCCGCATGTTGGGCTTCATGCAAAACAATTTAGAACACCAATTTAGAAAAACATCTAGCTATGGTCTCTATCAAAAGAGCAGTTGGTACCTAGAACGGAAAAGCAAACAGACAAATTACAAATTGCATTGTCATAATTACCCTCCAAGGATTAGATCAGCACACAGGATCAGTCTTCGTCTTCAGGACATCAGTCAAAACGCCATCAGTCTAAACTCGTCTAAAGGACAGGGGACACATCCCTCATAAGGAGGAGAAGTGTAAAAGGGCAGTCTATGGGTCGAGGATGATTTAATAAGTCTCAAAGTCACCGAACAGAGTGACAGAGTTTCTGGATAGAATCAATACCATTCCCTACCTAGTTCTGACGACTCTTCTGTGACATGGGTTTTTATCCCTTTTTCGTAATACCTTCCCCCAAAATTCTATTGGACATTCACTATACCCCACTATCTTTAACCTATCAAATTATACATTAGGTAATTCCTATTGTCACCCCACGATAATTCATAACATTTTGATTGGTCTTCATAATTGACGCCTTCGGAGGTGGCACATCCGGGGGGTTACTTCACCGTTTGGCACGTCTTCTCGGGTCATGAGTTCCTTTGTCCATGGTTTAACGTCCTTGTACACTACATTAATCTACTTTTGTTTCAATAGTGTATTAAAACTCATACTAAAGCAGCAAGCATGCGGATGAGAACAGAATCTGTGTTGATACATAGAATGAAGAAAAGGAACATTTGCAGGGTCATGGCCCTTTGCGAGTCAGCACACTGAAAAACAGGAAAATGCTTTTAATATGAGAGCTAGGCAGCTAAATCCACAGCTCACGCTAACTTAAAGCCTATAGGATTTTTAATGCAATATCGTAAATACTAATATAAGCTTGATTAATCATAATGCAAAAATTTTACTCATAATTGTCAGTTCGTATACACAATGGTAACTTCACATATCATAGTCATAATTCAAATGCACGTTAAGCAAATCACTAATTATTGTTGTTTTCTATGCAGCATCGTTAAGCATTGGTATAAGCATTTCATTTTTAGTATATGTAATATTTTGAACTATGCTCTCTCAGCTGCAGTGTAACGGAGATGTGGCCCGAGTCATTACCAGTGGGGTGAGATTAATTTAAGTGTTTCAGCCGTCACTTTTTGGTAAACTTCAGGACTTGGAGTAAATGGCATCGAAGTTAGCATGCAAAGGTCCACAGAACAGCCGCCTGCCTCTTCCGAGACCTCTTGACCCCAAGTGGAAACTGGGCTTTTCAATTCCATGTCAGTTACCGCCCCAACTCATGGGTCGTTAACTGATCACTGGGTATTAACCGCAGTTGTGGTGACTAACGATTGATCCATATCATTCCGAATCAGATAGGAGGGAAGGCACTTTAGACTTCTGCTCCTATTTAGAGATCGGAAAGGGTGGCAGTAGTTAGCCTGCAAATCACAAATATTCCTCACGCTTGCAATTTATCTTTTCTACATTGCATAATATTCTTTAGCAGTTGCAAAACCTATCATTTTGCGAATCACAGGCTTTAGGAGTGAAAAATAGTCTTGTGCATCGTACCCAGTCCCTAACTACCCAAAAATGGTTTTGAATTCCAGAGTTTGGCATTCTTGAGGGAAGTTTTGGTTGAAGTCCACACTAGTTTGCGGCCCAGCTCTTTGTGAATAGTTTTTTTGGAGCAGGAGGTGAATGTGCGTGGGGTGGGATCGAGGGGAGGGGAAGGATCGCTCTGGCAGGAGGAAGCATTGCATGCTCTACCTTTACCAAAGAAAAAGGTCGATGGGGCCAGGTGGACGAGGCTTGGCTGCTGTTGTAAACAAAGCCTCATACAATGTTACCAGTTCAAGTAAAATCCACTTAGGTGATCCCAGGGAGAGCGGGCAAGTCGTGTTTTAACATGTAAGTTGTGCACAGTAATACAGTGATGATCAACATTTATAAAGACAGAGTGAAATTTTTACGCAGTACATCATTAAACATAGTAAATATACATCAGATGAAGTTCCCACGATCACGAAGTATGTGAGCAGTTAGCAGGGACTTGGTCACTTTAGCATGCCTTACGTTTTCTGTTTGAATTGATAAATCTTTGGAGGCCATAAAGGTTAAAGCAGAAAACACTTGCTGTTGAATTGTAATTTTAGAAGATGAGCTGGCTGCCTCGTCCACCTAAAATACACCCACAGAGTATATCTCATGAGGTGCAAATTTTGGACAGTGGGTATGATCACCTCCCTCTCCTACCTCCGCTGCACGACAAAGGAGGGTGATTTACTGTATATGATATGTGGTTGTGTCAAATTACGCCCCTATTGGAGGCAGATACTTTCTTGTTTAGGACAGTCCAGCGTTGTGGTGGACCATATCACATGACCCTAAACTGATCCTTTTCCATATCACCACAAACATGGAGAAAGACCATTATAAGCTGGCGCTGCTCTAGCAGGGTTTGATTGTGGCCAAAAGGAATATTACCCACCAATGGAAAGATAGTGCTTCCCCCTCGATTGAGGACCTGAGAAAGGGATTAGACTGGTGCATGAGTAAGGAACAACCAGATTACGAGGCCAAAGTCTGTCCCCAAAAATTCATGAAAATCTAGAAGAGATGGGCAGATTATAGGGTAATCACCATTGCACTAGGTGATTCTCAAACTGCGACTTTGGAGACCGAAGTCGGTACCTACACAGAATACGGCGTTCAATTCAGGATACACCGAATGCCCTACATGCAGTTGCTTGGGGAATATGGGGGGGGGGGGGAGACTGGAAAATTCAGCACCTTTGTGGTTATGTTGATATGTTGTTTCTTGATTACTCTGTAGATTGCATATAAAATCTCTAAAATCAATAAAATGCATTATTTAAAAAAAAAAAAAAAGATGAGCTGGTCGCTTTAGTTGAGAGATCACAAATGTAAAGTGTGCGAACATCACACGATGAGTTTGTTATTGAATTACAATTGTAAATGTCTAGTTGTTTAAATCTCTCTGTAATGGTGGTAGTCATTTGTTTTTGTAGGAAGCTCATGCAAACAGCTTGGCTGAAGAACTGGGTGCTGCTCAGGAACGTGAAATCCGGCTAGAATTCCGAATGCAAGCCGAGATACACAACCTGAAGACAGAGCTAGAGTCACTGAAGGATGTCCATAAACAGGAGGTAAGACGCAAGCATCACTCGAGCACCACATTGTTGTTCTCCGAAGCCTTGAATGAAGATGAAGTGTGCAACTCAGTATTGTGGATGTGGTTTTTCACGTTTCACCTGAACAAGTAAGTCCAAAAGAGTGAAACATTATAGGCATGGGGTGTTTCTGAATATTTTTAGGTCACAGGGATTCACTTGGGTTTGAATCCTTGTTCATCTTCTTCCATGGGTCTAAGCAAGTATCACTTACTCCAGTATTGGAACATTCATAGATTCACATGCTTAAATCCTTCCCCGTCGTCGAGATGGGAGCCCCCGGTACATCAAAACAGCTATGCATGTAGGCTACTGCACAGAAAAAAGGCCTAAGGCCTTCACTTTAGTAGCCTATCCTCAACATTATGAGCAAAAGGACCAAAACAAGGCCCAGCCAATCAGGCTTCCCCTCCCTCTAGAACCCTCCTGAGAAGAGTTCCCTTCCCTCAGATTTTATACTGCACGTCGTGCTAGGGAGTCTCCATTGAGCTCTGCTCAGTCAGCACTTCAGAGAAGTTAATTTTCTCTGTTTTTCTCCGGAAAAAGGATTTTTCTACAGCAAGTAAAGTTCTTCTTCTTACCTTGCTAAAGAGAAAAAATTCACCATGTCAGATAAAGAGAAGAAACGCCTTTTCAGAGTCTGTAAGACCTGTGGGAAAGAGGCTTCACTCTGAGGACCCACACAGGGACTGAATTTACTGCCTCTACCCTGACCATGTGGCCAAAGACTGCAAGGTATGCAGGACCTTCTCTAACAAAACCCTCAAAGACAGGGAGGGTAGACTACTATTTTGGCTCCAGAAGCTGAAGTCCAGATCTAACCCAGTGTCTGGCTCTGACAGTGAGGAATCTACAACTTCCTCCAAGAAGCTACAGAAAAGAGGCAGATCTCCTCAACCTCACTCAGAAGTTCTTCTAGGAAAAAAGGCTCACAAGAAATCCAAGAGGGTGTCCTCTAAACCTGGAAGTCCTTCTAGTTCTCCTCACAGGAGTTCTCTTTATTCAAAAATAGGCACGCAAAAGAAGGATCTGTCTCCTCAGAGCGCAGTAAGAGAGCCTTTTCTGAGCCTCCAACACCACCTCCTGTGGTGAAACATGTTTTTAAGAGGCCATCTGGAAAATCGACGACGACATCGTCGACGAGAACACAGTCGACAGCGGTGTCTAAAGGTATCTGCACAGCATCATCGTTGACTACTGCTACATCTACAATCTCTATGACATTGTCCTCTTCATCGACGATCGTGTCGACGACATCCTCGTCGACGGCGTTCATAGTTGCCTCGCCCATCGCCTCTCCTTCATCTCTGATACCGCTTGTAAGACCGTCGACGTTGGCTCTATCGTCGTCGTTTTCCTCGTCAACGAGAGTTTCTCCATCAATGTCTCCATTGACGACTTCGGTGGCGCTGCTGATACCATCGTTGATGCCCTTGGTGATGCCGACGAGTGTACCGTCTACATTTCCGTCCACTATGATGTCATCCGTGTTGCCGTCGACGATGCCGCCGTCGACAAGGGTTAAGACACACAGGAAGTCATCTTTCCTTTCACCGTTGCCAACACCTCCAGGTAGAGTTTCAGCCTTGGTACCTACGCATTTGCTGGAGCAAGAGGACTCAGATGATGAGGGACCTTTCGGAGTTGCTCATAGCCCATCAGAACTGCACGTCAAGTGCCAGGATATGGAGGACGACACCCAGCATGATCCGCAATCTTACTACCCACAATCCCACCAGTATCCTTATCAGGAGCAGAGGGTTTCTTTGCCAGGATCACTCATAGCTGACCTACAGCTTATGTTAGACGACTACAGAAAGCGGTTTCCTCCAGCTGGCTTGGAAGTTCAGCAACCTGTTGCATCCTCTATACCTTCTACCCCTGTCCATCCAGGAATCCAAACATCCCAGGGACCACCACAAACTCTGGTTTCCATTCCTGTGCATAATTTGTCCTCCTCTGAAGATGAGGATGATAGCGAGGAAGGAGAGTTACCGGATGCAATAACTGAATGGGATGATTATCAAATTCCCACTCCGTCCCCTCCCTCTCCGGTTCCTGTGGAATCCCCTCCAGGTGACATTGCAAGTTTCCACAACTTGCTGGAAAGAGCTGCGAAACGATTTGAGTTACCCATGACCACAAAACAGATGGACTGTTTTTTGTACGATTTTAAGGAGCCTTTTCAAAAGAGCGTTAAATCTATGCCGATTGTGGACTATACCTGGAATGAGGGCATTAAAGTTATGAAGAGCCCAGCCAAGTTCACCCCAGTTCTACCTCCCCTGGATAAGAAGTATAAGGCGCCTGAAGATTCTCTGGCCTGCCTCACGGGCCATCCCAAACCTGACTCAGTAATTGCTCAGGCGGCTCAACGCAGATCAAGGAACCCGTCTGCGCCAATCTCTGCCCCACCCGACAAAAAGGGTAGGAGATTAGACAATATAGGAAAACTTTTTCGTTAATGGCTTCGCTTATTATTCGAGCTTCTAACTCTCTGGCTATCTTAGGCAGCTACGATAGGCAGATATGGGCTGACATTGCGCCCTATTTGGATCAACTGCCTGAAGACTCTAAATCAGAAGCAAAGAAAGTCTTGCAGGAAGGGGAGAGATCTTCTGCAGAAATTATAGACTGTGCTATGGACATCTCTACTATGGCTTTCCGTCAGATGGCAGGTTCTGCTGTTCTCAGAAGGCAAGGTTGGCTCTGAGGGACTTCATTTAGGCCCAAGGTCCAAAATAAGATCATTGACTTCCCTTTTGATGATGAAGCCCTTTTTGGGAAACACATTGATGATGCCCTTCAGTCAATCAAGACTGACACGGACACAGCCAGGTCCCTAGGTAACCTGCAGTTCAGAAGGCAGCCTTTCCTGGGAGCTCGAGGCCGTGGCTACTCATCGTAAAGACCAGGGTTTCAGCAGTACAGATATCCTTCAGTCTCTGCGACATCCCATTCCTTTCGTCCTCAATTCCAACAGAGAACACCTAAACAGGCGACTTATTCAAGAGTTTCCCAGGGAGGAAAAGCTGGAAGACAACCAAAAGACGCAGGCCGTAGGCAATGACTTGCTATCGTCTCCGGCTACAAACCTTCGCTTGAGTTCAAAACTAGGAGGAAGGATCTCTCTCTACTTCCACAATTGGCAGAAGATGACATCAGATCAATGGGTCCTAAATCTCATACAGTTTGGCCAGACCCTGGAATTTTTACATTACCCCCTACGAAGCCCCCCTTCTTCGAAAGGTGAAGCACTTGCATCTGCTCAAGCAGGAGGTCGAGTCCATGCTTCTCAAAGGATCTATAGAAAAGGTTCCATATCGGGAGAGAGGAAAGGGTTATTACTCCCGATTCTTCTTAGTCCAAAAGAAACAGAAAAATTGGCACCCAATTTTAGACCTCAGAGATCTTAACATTTATCTCAAGAAACAATCATTCTGTATGATCACCTTATCAGACATCCTGTCCCTTCTAAATTTGGGGGATTTCATGCCCACCCTCAATTTGCAGGACACATATTTTCATATTCCTATTCATTCCTCCCACAGAAGATACCTCAGATTTGCAGTAGCCGGACACCATTACCAGTTCAAAGTCTTGCCCTCCGGCCTGAAGTCGGCTCCTTGGATCTTCACCAAGTGCCTGGCTCCTGTGACAGCTTTTCTCAGGAGTCAAAACCATAAAATCTTCCCGTATCTGGACGACTGGCTGGTCAAAGCCAGATCCAGATCTCAGGCGCAGAAGTCCACGAGAGCTTGTATCGAGATGTTCATGAGTCTGGGCCCAGCGGTCAATCACAAAAAATCATTGTTCCAGCCCTTAAAGAATAGAACTTTTCTAGGGGCAGTGCTGGACCCTTCCACCAACAAGGCAGCCCCTACAGAGGACAGATGGAGAAAACTCATCTCCCTCGTGAAGCGTTTACAAAAAAGAAAGTACGTTTCAGTTTGCCAATTCAAGTCACTGATAGGGATGATGTCCTGCATTCCTCTGGTACCTTTCTGTCGGCTACGAATGAGACCCCTCCAGGAGCAGTTAAATCTTCAATGGGCACAAGCCATGGGTTCTTACGACGATATCATCAGGATAACAAGGCCCGTGATCCTCTCTCTAACTTGGTGGACTCAGGAGTCTCACTTAGCAAAGGGACTTTCTTTTCTCCCTCAGCAAGCACCTTGGGTGATAACTACAGACGTTTCTCTCGAAGGATGGGGTGCTTTCCTCCAACACCTGCAAGTAAGAGGCAAGTTGGAAGCCCCATCAGAAAGTCTTTATTATCAATTACCTTGCATTGAAGGCTGTTCGACTAGCGCTGTGCGCTTTTCTCCCGAAAATAAAAGGTTCCTCGGTTCTCATCCAGACGGACACCAGAACAACAATGCATTACATAAACAAGCAGGGAGGAACCAGGTCTCTACTCTTACCGAGAGAATCTCAGCTCATTCGGGAATGGTCTATCAGCCACAAAATAAGTCTTTGAGTGGAACACGTCCCAGGTTTACAGAACGTCATTGCGGATTCCCTGAGCAGATCACGGTCATCCAACCACGAGTGGGAATTGGACCACGAAGTCTTGGATCAGGTTTTCGCCCGATGGGGGAAACCAAACTTAGATCTCATCGCCACCCCGCAGAATGCGAAATGCCACTTCTTCGCAAGTCAGGATCCACATTGGGGCTCTTGGGGGAATGCGATTTCCATGGCATGGTCAGGAATTTATGCCTACGCTTTTCCTCCCATTCCCCTGATTCCAAGGGTTCTGGCGAAGATCAAGATCGAACATTGCAAGCTCTTTCTGATTGCTCCGGCATGGCCTTGTCAGTTTTGGTATTCGGAACTCCTTCACCTCTTGCAGAGCTGCAGCATCCCTCTACCAGCTATACCCTCCCTACTTACAATGAACGAGGGCCAAGTTCTCCACCTGGATCCGGTTTCACTTCACTTGACAGCCTGGCTCCTGAAAACCATGAGTTTGCGCATCTAGATTTGCCTTCAGATTGCAGGGCCATTCTTGCCAGAGCTGTGGCTGAGAGTACCAACAAATGTTATCGTCTGAAGTGGAAGGGATTCTGCTCTTGGTGTGCTATGGTTCAGGTGCACCCCTTTTCGTCATCGCGCAGCAGATTTTACCTTATCTTCTGCTCCTGGCCAAATCAGGTTTGGCAATTTCTTTGATTAAAGTTCACCTGGCAGCAATTTCTTGTTATGGTCGTACGGAGAACGAGCCTCCCCTGTGGTCGGCGAGAGTCATAAAACTGCTCCTGAAGGGTCTGTTCAGGTCCTTTCCTCTGGTGCTGCCTCCATCTCCTTCATGGCACCTTAATTTGGTCTTGTCTTAATTAATGAAACCAACGTTTTAGCCAATCCACAAGGCGGATATAAAGTTCCTATCCTGGAAAGTCTCTCATCTGCTCGCTCTCACCTCGGCTAGAAGAGTAAGTGAGATTCAAGCATACATGATCCAGGATCCTTTCTTACAATTCAAAAAAGGATAGAGTAATTTTGCGAACAAACCCAAAATTCATACCTAAGGTGCTTGAGAAAATCTGAGGGAAGGGAGCTCTTCTCAGGAGGGTTCTAGAGGAAGGGGAGGCCTGATTGGCTGGGCCTTGTTTTGGTCCTTTTGCTCATAATGATGAGGATAAGCTACTAAAGTGAAGGCCTTAGGCCTTTTTTTCTTTGCAGTAGCCTACATGCATAGCTGTTTTGATGTACCGGGGGCTCCCATCTAGACGACGGGGAAGGATTCAAACATGTGAATCTATGAAAGATTCCAATACTGGAGAACTACAGTTACAGGTAAGTAACTTTTTTTTTTCCAATTTCAGGGTAATACAATTAACTAGGGTGTGGCACAGGGACTCACTGTTTCTATGAAACGTTTGCGGCTAATACCGTGAAGTGTAACGCTCAATGTCTTCACCCTTAATCAGGCTTATTATGACACACCTGGTGTCACTGATTTACGACCCAGCCTCTTAACCTGTGATCCCTGGACTCTTAGTGGCCCATGACCCTTACTCATGGGATCTGTTGTGGACTTTTTTTTTTTTTTTTGGCAGAATTTAAGGGCCATAGGCCGGTTCTGATGGCTAAGTGCAGGATGGACCCAATGCACTACTCCCAACCTTATGGCTTGTACTAGCAAGGCATGAGTAGTGTGTAGGCACCCAGCCCACACACACTGCCCCTGGCATGCTAGCACAACCTGTGAAGCTACAGCCTAGATAGGGCTTCACTCCATGTGAGCGGCTTCACCACGATTGTCCCTCAACCTGCTCCACAGACAGTGTGAGGATACACACAAGCCTGCAGCATAAACAAAGACACTATTTACACTTACTGCAGGTCCAGGCTCTCAGGGTTCGCAATCATCTTTTTCACCCCATAGACTCCCATGGTGTGCGCTTATCTCCCTGACCCAGTGGTATCCACATAGACCACGCTGGTGCCCGACATTGTAACTGCGGGTGGGTCCGTCAGGCTTACAGTGAGAGGGTTACACCCTTCCTGTCACCAATCATGCTGCGGGATGGACACCTATCCCTTAGCACTCAGTATGTTTCACGCCCTTGTTGGCTCTGCTTGGTTTGTGTGTAATGTGTTTTCAGCAGTTTGCTGCGCGTCACACTCTGCTCCTGCCCTCATTGCCTACTCACTCCCCACCTTGAGAGCTTTTGAAACTGAGCACTGCAGGTGGCAAATGTTAAAGTTGAGGTGATCAGGCTGCCCAGATTGATTGAGTTCACAATAATGCCTGTTGCTAAGTGGTGAGACCAGTTCCTGTTCTGCGCCAAATGTTTCATATTGTTGAAGTTCAAATCGTAGAAACGGCTTGGATGGTTTGATGATGTGAATATCAATGTTTTAGGAATTACCTGATATAAAGCAGAAAGGTCATGGGATTATGTGGCTGGGATAAATGTTTGTGAGGTGCTAGCTGCAGCAGCTGTTTCATGTTCACACTCTTTGTGATCTAGTAGAGCAGAGAGTAGAAGACAAACCCTGACTGACCCTCCTTGGGGACGGGCTGTGGGGTGTGGGTGAGAATACATTCTTGACATGCATTTTTTCATAGTATTTTCACCAGCTCTTGCCCATTCTGGATAAATATGGTTTTGTGGTCAATCATACAGAGACATCATTTTTTGTCTTTTATTTAGACAGGTAACATGAATGTATTTAGCGTTTCAATGCTGAGATCAGTGTACTGTGCTGGTGCTCTGTGTTGCTGTGAATCCGCAGTTCCTATCAATTAATCCTAGTGAAAGGATAAGGTGAGAAATACTAAGTCATAAGTATGATATTTCCAATTTGGATTGCAGCCCAGAGATACCCTTTGGGTGTCCCACTCATGCTTTACAAGTTGTCTCCCCTTCCAGCCTATTCTCATTCTCACTTTTTTTCATGGACTCCCCATTCAAAGGTATGTGTGTGTACCGTTTCTGAAATGATTGATTCCAAAGGTGACTTTTCTGGTATCTGTTGCTTCAGCAAGGAGAGTAAGCTTACTCTTTCTGAACTGTGGAGCGGGTGTTATTAGGTGAAACGACAGCAGCAGCTCTGGCGTTGCTGTGATGGGGCCTTAAGTAACTTCTGGATGTATGCTGACTCTGTAATGGCACCATCTAGTGTATGTTGGGTGAATTGCTGAAATGGTTCTTCATGCACTATGCCGCCCAAAAATATTTGAAGTTGAGAAGTAGGCAGGAAAAGCATTACCAAACGTAAGTAACTTTCAACGGGCAGGAATACATAGATCAGAAATGCTCCTTTTTGCAGACGATACCATCTTAATATCTCAAACTCCCATGGGCTTGCAAAACCTACTAGGGAAATTTAGTGAGTACTGTAGCTCGAAGGGACTAGAAATAAACACAAATAAGACTAAATATCTGACCGTCAACCCCCATAAAGCACTCAAGAGAAACATTCTGATTAGAGGGCAGGAATTGGAACGAGTAAAAAACTTTAACTATCTAGGGATACTGTTGGACGCCAAGCTGTCATGGGCGCCGCACGTCAATAAAGCTGCAATCTCCTTAGTCCACAGTTCCATGTCGATTAGCAAAAATTACAAAAGCTCAAGATCCAGGATAGTTTCACCAGTATTTGAGATCTATAGGTACAAAGCACAGGCTGCTGCCTTATATGGAGCCGAGCTCTGGGGAACCACAAACTTAACCTCGCTGGTAACCCAGGAAAACAATTTCATGAGGTGGGTATTGGGACTGCCTCCATCTACTCCATTGATTCCTCTAACTTATGATATTAATATGAAACAAATAGGTAAATTGGCAGCCCTGAGGCCATTGCTTTACTGGTGTAGACTTTGGATAACTCCTGAACTGATCCAACATAGGCACGTACTAATCGAGATCATGGACCTGGACAAGACCATCTCCCTTCCGTGGCTCCACCACATAAGGTATTGGTTCTACAATTTAGGGCTGAAATCCTATTGGGAAGAACCGCATACACTCACAACACAATCTAAGATTTGATTAAAGCAAGTATATTGGGACTTCTCTCTAATCAGCCCCCTCCACAGCAAGGACCTAGGTAGACTGACCTCAAGTTTCCTGGATATTAAACCAATACCGAGAGCTGAGGAATGGATAGATACTATCCAACCCAGGCGAGCAAAAGTACTATTTATGAAGTTTCGATATGGGATTCTCCAGGTCAGGGCTTTTACTTCTAAATGGGGCCCCCAGAGTGGGAGAAGACACGAGGCGACATGTGGGTTGTGTAATATGGAGACCTCTGAAACGGCGGATCATGTTCTCTTAACCTTCAAAGCTTATGACAAACTAAGGAGAAAATGGATTCGACCTATTTGCAGGAACGTAGGAATAAGAAACTATAACGAAGCGGCTAGATTCTTGAGATCTAGTACTATTCCATTTGTTGTTTTTGGTATAAGCTGGTTTCTTTTAGCAATTTCATTTATCAGAGACAAGGGGGCCTGAGGCTCTAGGTGTTCTAACCCAGATAAACCCCTACAGTTAAATTTATGGTGCCTGAAATGGCAAATGGGAGCTCTCTCTTGCAAGTTAATGGACTCCGGATATACACTATGCCTAGGATATATCTTCAGCTAATTTACACAAAGTGAGAGCTTAAATAACCTTTTTTTTTCCACTCATGGAGTTTTTCATTCCCTTTTTTTACAGTCGCTAACTGTTATAAAATGGTTATCTAGCCTCTACTGATAGCCCATGGGATATTGATAATGCTTGGGCAGGACACGAACTATAGAAACATTTAGCTTCTTAGTGCTAGGACTGTTGTTAACTAATGTATTTTAAGGTTTTTTAGAAGTACTATTTATTACTCATGTAATTATTTATTTATTTATTTTTATAGTATTTGTACAATTATTTAATATCTTACGACGATGATTATTTTGATGTTTTATCCTTTTATGGCTGATAGCCGAATAAAGGTGTGTATATGAATGAATGAATGAAATGCGCAGTGTAGTGCCATGGCTGGGCTTATTCTTGTGCGGTCTCTGGAATAACCACATAATACACATTTATAGGCAATGAATCTAAATCCTGCTCCTTTGTAAAGTGAGTGGTGAAAAATAAATCATGGACTCAGCCCTTTAGCGCCTTTGCTGTAACTGCAACACCCCTTTCCCCCGGCATACAACTTTTCTCTTGTGAAATACAATGTATTGTGCAGCATTTGATGTGAATATCAAAGGGTACATATGCTCCATGACAGCAGAAGAAGTTCGGAGAGGCTTCTAGACGGCGTCAGTGACTATGAATTTAAACTTGTGCCGAGACCCTCAACAAACTCTCTAAGAAATTAACAAATTCCCTTTTACCCTACTAGCCAGTCTGCTAGGAGATTCATTAGGACGCATGTTATTCATGCTGGCCAGGGTCGCCACATAAGGCAAATGTAGTATTTTTTTTAATTTATTTTACAGGTGTGTCTAGAACAGTCCACACCCTGCAGCAGTTATACACGATCATAACACTGGAAACTACAAATCAAGACAGACGTCCAAAAAGAACAAAGCCCCCTCCTGACAGTACATCGTATTTGAATCCTAAGAATGAGCAACTGTAGGCAAACCCAGAGGAAGGTTACCCACACATGCATGTGACTGAACTAATAATGAATATACCTCCAGTATTTCTTGCTGGCGTCGATTTCCAGTGAGGTTTAAAGCTCTGTGTACTTCAAGGTCTGATGTTTGCAGACAGTCTAGGGAATTGTGCTTCACTGTATGAAAATAATACATCACAAAACTACGTTAAAGAGGAGGATTTCACCGATCAGAGCTGTTCGCGTATTCCATCCCAGCTTCTTCAGGGACCCGGGTACTTTCACAGGAATGAATGAATGGGAATATTTGTGTAGCACCATCTTACTCCTATGAGTGTCCCGCAGTCCAAACACTCGCAGAAGTTACCGGCCCCGGCCAGCTATGCGGAGGCACAGCGCCGCTTTTCCTGTAGCTTAGGAAACTGCAATGAATCGTCGTTGCTAGGAAGATCGGCCGGAAACTGACACTATTGTATGGATATTGATCCCAGGTTTGAAAAGCCTTCCAGCATAATCTATGTTTTCTTTCAGGCTCTCTGCTTTAGTCCTTCCTAATTGACACTGCTACGGGCAGGCTCGTAACAAAGGCCCCCGCAGCCCCCCGGGAGAGGGGTGGAAGGTGGCGCAAGTTCCGGGGGGGGGGGGGGGGGGAACTCCAGGGGAGCCCCTTAGCACAGCACCTGGCCCGAGTGAGTCTGAAGGGGGGCCCCCTTCATGTTCTGTGAAGCGGGGTGGGTGGCTTCCAGTATTGTCACGCCACTGGCTACAGGCATGAATTCAGTCAGGCGATGAGCTACTTATCTCGGGCCTTAGGACTCCAGACAGGTCATCACCCTCTTAGAACAACCGAGTGCCACTGATACCTTTGGGTTCCTGCAGGACTCGTATGCGGAGCTCACTGAAAAACGTTCCTTCTCATTTAAAGGCAAATCCTGCTTTTTACGGGGTGGTGAGAATTGAAGAAATGCTGCCCTGCCATAAAGATCAAGTACATAGTAGCTGTGGAGGGAAGTAACGTGGTCCTCACCTGCATAGCACTGTCATACCCACGGGCACCAATGTTCTACTTATTGAGTATTTAAAGTATATCTATTTTGTTCACACTCTGTTTCAGTATCTTAATTAGTACATGTCCTGTATTTAAGAACATCCACGAAAGCCAAAGACCAAGACTTGTAAGCAGCCTTTTTTCCAGTTGATCAGCTTTTGTGAGCTTTAAGGTGTGAAGCACGTCTGAGGACAACAATTACTTATTGTGTAATTAGTGAAAGCTTGATGTATGTAAAGCCAACCCTAATCCTACCATCTTTATTTATTATTTTAGATGATTGCGCTTCAGAACAGACACGAAAATATTCAGATGTGTACGGACAAGCAGAAATCCGCCAACCAGTACCTGAACGAGCGACTGCAGCAGTTGATGCATGACCTGGAGGAAGCCCAAGAGAAGATCATCAGTCTGCAAACTGATCTTCAGGCCAGAAATGAGGTGACCCAGGCTACAAATGAAGCCCTGCTTGTGAAGGTGAGCACGAGGCATTGAAACTAAAGCTCAAATCGGATTGTTTCTGATGCACCACAGTCTACATGGAGGATGCCATCATTTGAGAGTACTTCTCACGTTCTAGAGGGTGTTTTTCAATCATTTTAAGATCAATCCGATCTGTCTCAACTAAGCACATTTTGAAAACGCGATGCTTTTCGGGCGCATGAACGTTTGAATTTCAGTTTTCATAGTGAAAGCTGTTGTTTTTGCCAGCTACAAGTGTGCATATTTTATCAGCAGCCTTCTTTTGAGAGGCAGGTGTATTCTTCTAGTCTTTGGGGGGAAAAAACTATATTTTTTTTTTAACCCCAAAACACAAATTTACTTCCGTTAAGTTCACACATATGTTTGGAGTAGATTTCCATTTTTTAATTGCCGAAAATTGTAGGAGTACTACTAGAAAGCATATGTATAGTTGTTTTAGATCTCGTGTTAGACAAGGCCTTTTGATGTTACTCATTTTATCTGTATACTATCCTCACTCAGAGGGGCCTTTTAGTCAGCCATTGGCCTGTTGTTTTTTTAGTCACTTTTTTCTTCCGTCCACTGCAGCCTTCAGCATGGGCAGGGGGTCGCCCACTTCAGCCCTTTCTAACTTCACTCTGAGTGAATGCATTCTGCTCTTTCACAAGGCACTCATCCTCGCCCAAAGTAGTTTTCTTTAATACCCGGAGTTACTTTGGCAGTGTGGGCATTTGAGATGACTTTGTATTGGCGAGGGTCTAGCAGCTCAGCCAGCAGTATACTTTTATTTAAAAAAAATGACAAAGCCAAAAGACTGGCAGCCAAGGCCAGACCAAATGACTTTGTCAATGCTTGTTTCTTATTTCAGCCCCATCTAGTCCGTTGCCATCCTTAGGATGATATAAGACAACAAATTTGGTCAATTCAGGGGAAGTATGTGCCTAAACTCCCATGGCATTTATACTCTACTTAAAATCAGAATTAATCCCAAATAAATGTATCGTACTCTCACAACATTTTATATCTCCATTTAATGATTATTGAACGGCACAAATATATCTTCTATAGTCATAAAAACTTTCTTATAAAGCTGGTGCTCCCCTTGTAGGATGCAGTGAAAGTGCAAAAGTGATATACGTGCAAAAGTGTTATGTACAATATATACAGATTGTGGTTAAAAACAATAGAGAAAAGAGCAAACTTCAAAAAGACCCCTTCAATCCAGGTGTCTTGAAGTTACTTGTATATAATCCATATATAATATAGTCAGTTTCGACCCTATAACAAGACATCAATCATAAGTGGGTCATCCTCCGGATTGGAAAGTTCTTTTCAAAGGGAACACCGGTATTCCGAATATATTATTTAAACGATTCTCATTAGTCTATAGGATGCACCTTCTTTTTATGGTTATGTTCCTTGGTGAAAATAATTTATCACCATCCTCCAATTGGCAAAAATCCTCTAATATTTTAATCTGAATTTGCAGGCATTTCTTTAATTTGCCTTGTTAGATTTGTATCTTCCAGGATAACAAAAGCATACACCGTCCGTGTTGTAGCTAAATGAAGATATAAATTGTTATGAGAGTACGATACATTTATTTGGGATTAATTCTGATTTTAAGTAGATTATAAATGCCATGGGAGTTTAGGCACATACTTCCCCCGAATTGACCAAATTTGTTGTCTTATATTTAATCACCGGGTCTAAGGGTTATCTGGGTTTGCCTCATTTGCTATGACAACCCTTAGGATGATGGCCACGTTTGGGCAATCCTTTGTTTTCGGGTACCACTACCGGTAATGCCTGAGAGAAGTATAGTACCTTATGAAAGGGTTGTGTTTTTGCTTTCAGTATCCTCCTCAAACAATAAATCCATAGGCTCTGGGTGATGATGTCATAGAGCCTGTGTAAGCCCTTTGTTAAAATAAGGGCTCGATAATTCACTTGCTCTCTTTCCATTTGTCCACTGCACGGCTGACGTTTCATCAATAGCCTCCTGGTCATTGCTGTAGGGTATCATCAGGGTATAAGTCACGCTTATGCCCCTGCGTTCTCAACAAAACT
Organism: Pleurodeles waltl; assembly: GCF_031143425.1. Classification (NCBI taxonomy): domain Eukaryota; kingdom Metazoa; phylum Chordata; class Amphibia; order Caudata; family Salamandridae; genus Pleurodeles; species Pleurodeles waltl. Next base: position 740,674,212 of record NC_090443.1, read on the forward strand.
ATTTTTGTGCCAGATTATGTCCTGACTTTCCCTTCAAAAATGTCCATAAGCATTGTGAATGAATAACATCATGCCCCTGTTTCATTTAGCTGCGGCATGGAATGTGCCCAGATACTCTCCTGTTCACCAGAACTGCAGCCTTAGGTTAAACATTACACACTTTAATAATTGTGCACATACCACATGCCTTATTTGCCGAACACCTCGTCTAAGAATGTCCACTGTTCAAAGTCAAACCTCTTTTCGGCTTCCACGGTGACCAGCCCCGTCTGTATTTTCCACCTCTTCGTGCTAGGACGATGAGACCACATTTCACACTATATTGGCAGGCTTCGTGATCTTGAATAAAGCGACTTGATCTAGGTCAATCAGGTATGGTCCCAAAGAATCCAGTCTGTTGCCGAGAACCTTAATGAGTAATTTCGATTCCACATTTGTAAGTGTAATTGGCCTGTAGTCTACGCACAGATCAGAGCCCCTCCCCCACAGTTGTAATTGCCGCCTCTGTTATTGTAGTAGTAACTGTAATTTTATGAATAAAATAGCAACCTTATTTATTGGCTCAATCAACAGTGTTGCTACTGATTTATAGTATTGACCTGAGAAACCACTAAGCCCCAGGTTAAGCTTTTTAAACTGGTAATCTCTTCTGCGATGATCGGCTTCTTTAAGTTTTTTCTCGACGGGCCTGGAGTTCATAACTTTGTGATGCACCCCGAGTACTGGCGTTGCTGTACAACATTGAGTGCACCTGCTGTGTAAAGATGTTTATGGAACTCCGGTGATGGTAGCTTACCCTCGGTCAGCACCATCTGGGCCTAGCATTTTGCATATTTGACCCTATATAGAAATGATTGTTACAGTGAACATATGATTCCTCATCACTTGACACAAAGATCCACCTTAAGTCATTATGTCTCTTGGCCCACACGTTCTGCCCTGCAGCAGTTCCCCCAAAGCATGACCTTATGAAATATGAGCCTGATATAACCAAAAGGGGCATAAAAACATAGCGGAATTGGCGTTACCTTTGTACTAAAATTGTAGCGTTTGTGAGCAAAGCTGTTTCCAGTACATTTTGAAATAGATGTATACAATGCTGAGAGCAGAAGTCGATACCTTTACAGGTCCACTATCACTTTGCTATTCAAAACATGCAATTGTTGTTCTAGTTTATGTGCAGGTGTTCTGTTCTACACATGTGAAAATAATACTTTTGGTTAAAAAAGATGTTTATAGAGCTTGAAGAACACTACTCGCATTGCCTCTTCTGTGGCGATGGCCTCACCCTTGTCGTTTTCTCATTGCCAAAGACAGACCTGAACATTCTTCTATTTTGTCTGTGTTGTTGCTTTCCTTGTAGAACCTTTAGCCTCAATAACCCATGTTCCACCCTGTTGGTTAAAGGGAAAGTTCCACCCAACACTTTTTTGGACATTGAATAGCTTGCAATACGAGTCATTTTATTTTTTTCCACAGTGTCCTTTGTCACTTTATTTCACCTTTAACAGGTAGGCAGCTGCCATCTTTCTCCCTTTGTGTTATTCTCTGACACATTGCCAATGGAAGAAAAGCACGTTCTTGTGCTACGTGGAACACTGCATGATGGTGCCTGCAAAGTGTTAACTGCTGAGGTTGAAAGATGGCAGAAGTTACTTTGGAGGCAAAAAAATAACAGTTTGGATTGCTCATTGCAGAAAACAGGTTGGGTGTAACTTTCCCTTTGCAAAAAACAAATTCAGTGTGCCTTGTCCTTGGATTGTTGGTGATAGTGTTGAATGGAGCCTTTTTATGTCTTAAAAACGCCCCTGAACGTAAACTGCTTGCTTTCCCTCGGTTGCTTGGTGTCAGCTGCAGTCGTCATTATTCTGTCCTGAACCACTTACATTAGTGCTGTCCGCACCCCAGTCTTTGAGACCATGTCGCAGCTCTTCACGTGTAGTAATGCACAATGCACTCCTAAAATTCAGCAGGAGTTTTTGGATCCTTTTTAGTGTCGAGCCTGCGTCGCATGCGCTTGCGCATGCGTTTCGCTAAGCGAGACGCTTTAGTAATTAAAAAGGGCTCGGAGCCCTGTCCACGTCACGTCAGGGTCTGTCATTGGTTCGTGGGCTTGCCTGTTAGAAGCTGCTTGATTTTGTTAGTGGAAGGCATGCATACGTCATGCCTTTTCCGGTGGATAGCCCTCCTCGAGCGCATCGACCAAGTACAGAAAACATGCGAGGCTCGCTGTTTTCTGTCCGGCTCCTAGACTACTTTTTCTCTATTTTCCCAGCACGATCTCGCTTGACAGAAGGCGAGCGCTTTACATAATATCGACCCTGTTACACAGTTAATTGCATTTTTTTGGGTTACGTACATAAATGCACTTTTGCTGATAGGTTTCATTACCGGTGAAAAGTCGGGTTAGGAGTTTACAACGCTATCAGCTCTAACACGAGCAAACGCGAGACCCGTTGCATTGCAAATGCTTGTTTTCTCATGAGGACCAGCTCGAAAGTAACAGAAACAAAGGTATTGTTTGAAATCAAATTTGACCCTTGTCCACTTCTACCAGACCTTTTGGCTCCGGCTCTGACCAGAGCTTGCCACCAGACAGAGATGATAATGGGGGAGGATGGGCATACTTTATCCCCTTGTTATGCCAATGACAGTTTGCACATGGTCCTGAACGACGAGAGAGCACTTGATACGAAGTTACATTTGGCCTGTAGACCCCCCGTGGAAGAGAGTGCTTCCTTTGATGGGCAATGGAGGCAGGAGCATCTGGCGGTGGTAACGGGGGCAGGCGGCGCACGCCGTGCTGTCCTCTAATGCAGGTAGGCTGCCGGCACAGGCACCCAGTTTATTATCGTTTTTTAGGGAAAGGTTTGCAGCTGCTGCTGCTGGCTGGGGGCGACGCTCCTCCGCCCCAGCGGAGGAGCCGCGCCTGAATAGAGGTCCTGGGGCTACAACTAACTGCCTTTGTTTAAGTCAAGACAAATCTCCTTACAGAAGCTTTGCAACATTGGTCACTATCATCTGAGCCCCTGCTCTCATTCAATGAAGCCCTTGCTAACGCCATGAATGATGGACTCCCAAAAAAACAGTACAGAGAGATGTCGGATAGCATTTAAAATACGGCCCACAATCCGTGCATTTCGATTTGACTATTTCATGTTTAAACTCTTAGATCACCAGGGCTCCAGCATGGCTCGGTGAAAGGCCCACGTTCACTCTTTTTATTCTTTGTGTCAGTTATCTTATCAATTATGCGACCTTACTGCAATATATAATTTTTAAAATTACATTTTTTAATTTTAGTTTCGAATCTGTACCTTTGCAGGCCTTGAGTAACTATGTGTGTTCTTTTTTTCTTTGTACCCTTAGTAAAGTTGATAGGAGCAATATTAATGTTTTCCTTCCACCGCAGAAATCAGTTCACTTCATTCATACTAAACCCCACCATTCCAACATTCATGGAACTTCCAGGGATATCCTATTTCCTATTCAAATGTGTTGAGCCATTATAATAAAACAAAACAGTAATTCGCCTTCCGTGTTGATTGGTTGTACCTTTATTTCCGTTTCTGCTAGCATTATGCAGAATATCGTGAGATTTACCTATTTCGTGAAAAACAAAATGTTTAGTTTTTTTAATGCTATACCAGTCTTTAGGCAATTTTGTACATTCCAAAAGCATGGGATGTAACATACCTTCTTTTGAGCATTCCTGGCATAGATTATCAGTCTAGAGTTTGATCTTATGCACTTTAATAATTGCATGCTACTTTCTGCACACTGTGTTATATAGAGTTTGTTGCATATTTCAATTTCGAACTTCTTTGTTTTATGTAGGCAATATATATTTGAAAGCAATACGTAAAAAATGATATATATGCTACAATGAAGAGATTTGCTTAGTAAGTCCTTCTTCCTGTGTTGGAATCTATTATAATGACACAGAAGTGCCTGACCCCTGAAATCCTGCTTTCTTTACCTTTTTCCATTGCAGATTATTTTGGATAGGCTCTGATAACATTCTGCTTGCCCATAACTGGGTGTACAAAGTAAATATTTATTTCTTATGAGGGCTGTGGGTACGTGTTCTGACTTTAATCAACTAAAGCATGAGCTTCAAATTAATCTTTTTAAATATTTAGGATGGTTAGATGTAGATAAAATGTCTCTTATCTTATTTCAGTGGGGTCACTGGAAGAATGAAGGTATTGAATCTTATCTTATAATTAAATATTAATAAGTACGTGTGATTGTCACCCCTGTAAGTACCTTTCAACAGAAGAAATACCCCCTTTTTTCAGTTTATCTACAGCTTGCTTTCCTTTTTTATTATTACGTAGAAATGTAATCAAAATAGATGTGAGCTTGCTGATAAACTCCTTGAGGAGGGGGAACCATCGCTGATTGCATCAAAAACAGGATTTTGGGGGAAATGGCATTGTAATATAAGTGATGCACATAATTGAGATGAGTTTTAAATTCTCAATTTTTTAAATTCTCTAACATTTCTGTTAGCTTCTTCTCACAATTCCGTTTAATAATTGTCCTTAATCCAAACCTACCAAATTTTATTTTGGCTTTAGTTGCTTAGATTGCAATTATGCTTCTCTACAATGAGCCATTTATATTTCAGTTTTTGCTTTCATTTTAATATTTGCATAGTCTGTCGAAATCCTCAATTATGGCGTTTATTGCATTGCATTGCATGTTTTCTCTTGACTGCAAGTATAAACAATTAGGTTGTCAGCACATAATCATGATATGGATTTGAGTCATTTAAATGTGGATGTCACTATTGTTTCAAGTTAGAATTTTATTTTTTTTCATTGAAAAGATTAATGAGCCACATAATTATGAAATGGATTTGCTGCATGGAAGCACGCGCGCACCCATAATTTTCAGCTTGTTAGGCACACATTCTAATTTGAACAATTGCCACAGCAACTAATATGTACCCCTACGCTGTAATTCGTTTTGAACTGATGTATTAAGTGATAAAACATGTTTATTTCAGTTGTCCTGTCTCACTTAAGTGTCATGTTCTTTTGTCCGTTTACAGGAATCTGAAATAATAAGATTGAAAGCAAGAATTTCTGGCTATGAAAGAACCGCAGAAATCAGCGAGTTACAAAGTGCGTTTGATTCTTCTCCTCAAAGGTTGGCTATTTTTAACGTACAACATCTGAAATCAGGCTCAAAATACAGGATGCTTAGACGTTCAATAAGCGCCACTGACTTAAGTATGAAAGAGGACTGTGAGCCACTAAGTAGTTCTACTGACATATTGGGTGACTTAAAACACATAGTGCCAGAGCCGGAAGTAATGAAGAACAATGATGAGGTCAGCGTCACAGGAGAAGATCTGCAAGAGTCCTCATTCAATCCTCTCACATACACAATAGATGAAGATGCAATAGATTTATCTTCTGGAGGAGGGGACTTCGGAACACTTTCCGGAATGCTAAGATATATTACTACAGAGATGAAAATATCTGAATCGTCTCTCGTGCAAACATCTTGAAGGATATCTTCTGCAGAGTCAAAGTAAAGGTAAATTGTATGTGTACATTTGTGTTTGACCGTCGATGTTAATGAGAGCACTGTCCATAGATGAAAAGTATACCCTTTGTCTTGCCTGCTGTTCCTCTATCATGTAGTATTGACTGGGAAAATCGTTGGTAGTCATGGCCACGTCTCGTTATATCGCCTAAGTATATTTGGGAATTATGTTGTATATACAGCTTCAGCACTTGATCAACTTGGCATCTGCTGATCTATGCAAATAACGATCCTTAGCTTGAAGAAGGGGGCATACTTCTACATTTCTAGTCAGAATTCTTTGTCTTGGTCTAGCACCTGCGAAGATCTGAATATGACTGTTTATTGCAACGTACAAAGATTTATATATCGTCATGCCCATTTCTTCTTCTGTGGACAAATCTGCCCCGCACTATTGGATTTAACAAATGCTTCAAGAAAAGTTAGAGAATATAAAGTTGTTAATTACAGGTGGGTGGAAGAAACCATTCAATAACATCAACACGCATGTTTGTTCAGTATCTTATCTAATATGTTTACAGTAGACGTTAGCTGGTAAGAATTAGTAAAGGTTTACCTGCTTTCTCGGATCAGAATGTCATAAAACATATTTAGATCAAAGGGGTGAGGTAAGGAGACAAAAGCCCGAGCTTTGATAATGGATGCTAAATATAAAATGATGTAAGGAAATTGCCATTTTCAGTATCACTCTTAAGTGAGTAGCCAAGTTTAAACTCCACAGAATTTATCACCGTTTCAAATATGTTATTTCACAGAAGTCTTTTAGCTTGGAGATGGGTATACTTAAGGTTTCTGTTACCAAAAGGATTTATTTTTCCAGGTAAGAATGAAAAAGAGTTGTGTGTACTTTTAGTATAAAACAATAGCACTCATCTTCTAGATGGTATTTCTGAGTGGTGGATTAGCTTGTGGACGATATTCAACCAAAAATGGAAAATTAGGCAACAGTCAAAAAATGAGCTTAAAAAGCACTATTTTGTTACAATGCTAGCAAAATCTAGCTTCTGAAAGCCAACGTTGCTTATATGTAAGTGGAACCAGTCAGCTATATGGTAAGTAAAAACTAACAACTGAGCTATGGTAGCTGCTTTTGAATTTGAACATAGATGTTTCCATGTTGTCTGCCAATCCTTGCTATCAAAAATACAGTTCCTCCTTTCTTGCAAGTTCTTCTTTGGACCTGGATCTGTCCTCACTGCCACTCAGAATCTTATGAGTATTTGGTTTGTGACTAGAGCTTGTTTTGTTTTATACCCATGATCAAGAGGAAATACTGACGATGAAACAAGAGGTATCAAAAAATGCTGGCAACAGGGACAGGCTTTTCTATAGAGCTCGTCCCACATAGGGTCAGAGAATGCATAGTGAGAGATGGTAGGTATTCCCCAGCTCTCTTCAGACTAAGGGAAGTAATGGAAAACACTCCATTTAAATGTTGCCCCGACTGTAACCATAAACTGGCAGAGAAAGTCAATAAATGGGTTTTCAGTTTGTGCCTACCAAAGGACTATAAGTCCAAAGGTTGTATAACGTGCAAGGCCTTTCTGACCAAGGAAAGTTGGGGAGAATGAACATTGAGGGCACTATATCATGATCCAGGCAAACTAAGGGGGTTATTACAACTTTGAAGGAGGTGTTAATCCGTCCCAAAAGTGACAGTAAAGTGACGGATATACCACCAGCCGTATTATGAGTTCCATAGGATATAATGGACTCGTAATACGGCTGGTGGTATATCCGTCACTTTACCGTCACTTTTGGGACGGATTAACACCTCCTCCAAAGTTGTAATAACCCCCTAAGTGTCCTAAAAGGACTTTGGACTTATGGATGACGAGCATGTCCTAGAGGAGAGAGAGAGGAGACCTAGAGAAAACTGAAATCTGCTGCTATAGGAACAGTGTTGATTGAACTGGAGGCCGGGGATTTGCCAGAAAAAGCACATGTGCCTATATCAAAGAAGCATTCGCCTATAATACCACATGGTAGTGGTGTGTTGCAACCAGAGATTTCGTACTCGAAGATCCTGAAACACTGTCTTCAGCATGAAAACACTCAACAGTAAACGAGACACCAAAGACCACCCTTGGTTTGAAATCAAAAGACACCAGTGGGACAAACCTTCAAACTCTGCCTTGACTCCAAAAGGAATGACCAGAGAAAAGAAAAGGAACTAAAGGGGAAACACATCAGTGTGGAAGAAAAAGGGCAGCTCAGCGGTTGACTCTGATTAACAAGTGACAGACATTGAAAGGGAAAACACTGTCTCAAAGCAGAAATGGTGGCATTACAGCAGAAAAATAAGTAATTAAATGATTCTTTGAAGTTGGATAGGATTCCCGTCAAATCAGGAGAATGCAGGCCTAGAAAAGACATACCCATAGATGTAGATGCCCCCGTAACACCAGACCCATAGATAGAGACACCTCCGGTAACACCAGAACCACAGGTGGAAGAAAGGAAGGAATTTTAGGAGACGTATGACCAACCATGGTTGAGGGAAGCTCACATTAAGAAGATAGCATATGATGGGAACTAGAGGCCAACTGTCCTGAATGGAAAGTTGAGTGTGAACCATCAAGCCCATCACCCCCAGATGTACAATATTTTGATCAATAGGGAAGCAGACACATCTGTTAACTGCTTGAAGATCATCAGGCATAGACTTTCTTCCATCACAGAAACAATACCACTTTCTGCCCATGATCCCTATCATTTTCGATTGGGGTAACAAGGCTTTAAAGAAACAAGCGTCTTCAAAGGCAGCCACCCAAAGAGTAGAAAAGAAATGTAAGGATCTATATGACTTCTTGCAGCAGATGAAAAAGGACAACACCACCTCTAAGGCGATGGAAGCCCTAAAAGGCCAGAGGTTCATTCAGAAGAAACACACCAATTGCCAAGAAACCAAGGTGAAGCCTGGCTTCTAGCATACCCAGATCATTTAAGGAGCAAGTGCTGAATGAGCAAGCCACAGTGACCGGACCTGTGCAAGGGAGAGAACCCTCTCAAGCCAGATTAAGAGGACAGAGCCAGTCCTCGAGATGATCAGGTTCCCCAAGCAAATGATTCTGTTGGGTCACCCTTGACACTTAACACCGGCAGGAGGAATACTGGAAGGGTTCCTCCAGCAGTGGAAGAATATCACCTCCATCAAGTGGGTTCTGAATATTCTAAAACATGGATATAGCTTAGACATGGAAAAATGTCCAAAGAAGAGTGCTTGCGAAGGAGAAAAACTAAAACAGTTAGAATAGAAAATGCAGGGCATCCTAAAAATGAGTGCAATAGCGGAAGTAAAGAGAACAAAATAAGGGAGTGTATTCTGTGTATTTCCTGATTCCCAAAGAGGATCTGATGTAAAGACCTGTCACAGACTTTATATTCACAAACAAGTTCATTAAGATAAAAAAATCAAAAGGACCACCCTACAAGAAGTTAGCCTGCTGCTGCAGAAGCAAGACTGCATGGTGGCCATCGACCTCGGGATACCTACTTCTGCAGCCCAATAAACAGCAACCACATATAGGGGGTCATTCCAACCCTGGCGGTCGGTGTTAAAGCGGCGGCCAAACCGCCAACAGGCTGGCGGTAAAGAAAATGCAATTCCGACCCTGGCGGAAACCGCCAACAGAGACCGCCACATTAACACACCGGCCGCCACGGCGGAACAAACAAACAGCGCGGCGGTCACCGCCAACAGACAGGTGTGAGACAATGTACCGCCCACCATATCACAACCCACCAATCTGCCACGTTTTCTGGGGCGGTAGCCCCGCCGATAAAAGCACGGCGGAAACCGCCATTTCAAACGGAAAACGCTCACCTCCATACACCCCACGAGGAATCTGGACAGCATGGAACCCGAACTACACATCCTACCAGCCATTGTCTTCCTGCTCCTCTACCAGGAGCACGAGCGCCGGCGCCGAAGACAACTGTGAGTACTGCACCTACGACACAAGGGAGGGGGAGGCAAAAAATTACGGGGACACACATATGCAACACACCCACCCTCACCCTCAACCACTACAACACACACATCAATGCATAGCAACACATCACAGTTACACCCCCAAGTCCCCCGGAAGAATGCAAAGGCAAAAGGAAATGATTATTAATATAGAATTATATTGTAAGACTGGGTATAAAATATATCACACATCTATAACTTTATATACATAAATTGTCCAGTCCAATATGTCTATCAGCCATTGTTCGTGGGCCACTGGGCCAAAACACATGGGCAGAGCCCACACAGGATACCTGCCTCCAACGGAGAGAACACTGCAGGGGCATCAGATAGGAAAACTACAGGCACCTCAGGGGGAAGGGAAGAGGGGGGCACCTCAGCCAGATGAGTCCACGACGCCAGATCCACGAGGGGCCTCCATGGCCACTGTGCCATCCTGGGGAGTGCAAACACACAGTCTCACAAGTGTCTACAGTGGGTGGCTTGCCCACTGCCATATCCTGGGGAGTGCAAAGCCACAGTCTCACAAGTCTCTACAGTGGGTGGGTTGCCCACTGCCATATCCTGGGGAGTGCAAAGCCACAGTCTCACAAGTCTCTACAGTGGGTGGGTTGCCCACTGTGCCATCCTGGGGAGTGCAAAGCCACAGTCTCAAGTCTCTACAGTGGGTGGGTTGCCCACTGTGCCATCCTGGGGAGTGCAAAGCCACAGTCTCACAAGTCTCTACAGTGGGTGGCTTGCCCACTGCCATATCCTGGGGAGTGCAAAGCCACAGTCTCACAAGTCTCTACAGTGGGTGGCTTGCCCACTGCCATATCCTGGGGAGTGCAAAGCCACAGTCTCACAAGTCTCTACAGTGGGTGGGTTGCCCACTGCCATATCCTGGGGAGTGCAAAGCCACAGTCTCACAAGTCTCTACAGTGGGTGGGTTGCCCACTGTGCCATCCTGGGGAGTGCAAAGCCACAGTCTCTCAAGTCTCTACAGTGGGTGGGTTGCCCACTGTGCCATCCTGGGGAGTGCAAAGCCACAGTCTCACAAGTCTCTACAGTGGGTGGGTTGCCCACTGCCATATCCTGGGGAGTGCAAAGCCACTGTCTCACAAGTCTCTACAGTGGGTGGGTTGCCCACTGTGCCATCCTGGGGAGTGGAAAGCCACAGTATCAAGTCTCTACAGTGGGTGGGTTGCCCACTGTGCCATCCTGGGGAGTGCAAAGCCACAGTCTCTCAAGTCTCTACAGTGGGTGGGTTGCCCACTGTGCCATCCTGGGGAGTGCAAAGCCACAGTCTCTCAAGTGGATAACAGTCTCCACTGGTACTGGAGTGGGACTAGTGCCCAGAGTGCTTCGTGCAGCCCTGCCCGACACAGATGCGGGCCTGCCCCTTCCACCAATGGGCCAGCGGTGCTTGAGATGAAGGGCCCAGTTCAGCGGTGCTTGAGATGAAGGGCCCAGTTCAGCGGTGCTTGAGACGGCGGTGCCCAGCTGAGCGGTGCTTGAGATGAAGGGCCCAGTTCAGCGGTGCTTGAGACGGCGGTGCCCAGCGGAGCGGTGCTTTAGATGAAGGGCCCAGTTCAGCGGTGCTTGAGACGGCGGTGCCCTGTTCAGCGGTGCTTGAGACGGCGGTGCCCTGTTCAGCGGTGCTTGAGACGGCGGTGCCCTGTTCAGCGGTGCTTGAGACGGCGGTGCCCTGTTCAGCAGTGCTTGAGACGGCGGTGCCCTATTCAGCAGTGCTTGAGACGGCGGTGCCCTGTTCAGCAGTGCTTGAGACGGCGGTGCCCTGTTCAGCAGTGCTTGAGACGGCGGTGCCCTGTTCAGCAGTGCTTGAGACGGCGGTGCCCTGTTCAGCAGTACTTGAGACGGCGGTGCCCTGTTCAGCGGTGCTTGAGACGGCGGTGCCCAGCGGAGCGGTGCTTGAGATGAAGGGCCCAGTTCAGCGGTGCTTGAGATGGCGGTGCCCTGTTCAGCGGTGCTTGAGACGGCGGTGCCCTGTTCAGCGGTGCTTGAGACGGCGGTGCCCTGTTCAGTGGTGCTTGAGACGGCGGTGCCCTGTTCAGCGGTGCTTGAGCCGGCGGTGCCCTGTTCAGCGGTGCTTGAGATGAAGGGCCCAGTTTAGCGGTGCTTGAGACGGCGGTGCCCTGTTCAGCGGTGCTTGAGACGGCGGTGCCCTGTTCAGCGGTGCTTGAGATGAAGGGCCCAGTTCAGCGGTGCTTGAGATGAAGGGCCCTGTTCAGCGGTGCTTGAGACGGCGGTGCCCTGTTCAGCGGTGCTTGAGACGGCGGTGCCCTGTTCAGCGGTGCTTGAGATGAAGGGCCCAGTTCAGCGGTGCTTGAGATGAAGTGCCCAGCGGAGCGGTGCTTGAGACGGCGGTGCCCAGTTTAGCGGTGCTTCAGACGGCGGTGCCCAGTTTAGCGATGCTTGAGATGGCGGTGCCCAGTTTAGCGGTGCTTGAGATGGCGGTGCCCTGTTCAGCGGTGCTTGAGATGGCGGTGCCCTGTTCAGCGGTGCTTGAGACGGTGGTGCCCAGTTCAGCGGTGCTGTGCTTGAGACGGTGGTGCCCAGTTCAGCGGTGCTGTGCTTGAGACGGCAGTGCCCAGTTCAGCGGTGCTGTGCTTGAGACGGCGGTGCCATGTTCAGCGGTGCTTGAGACGGCGGTGCCCTGTTCAGCGGTGCTTGAGACGGCGGTGCCCTGTTCAGCGGTGCTTGAGACGGCGGTGCCCTGTTCAGCGGTGCTTGAGACGGCGGTGCCCTGTTCAGCGGTGCTTGAGACGGCGGTGCCCTGTTCAGCGGTGCTTGAGATGAAGGGCCCAGTTCAGCGGTGCTTGAGACGGCGGTGCCCTGTTCAGCGGTGCTTGAGACGGCGGTGCCCTGTTCAGCGGTGCTTGAGACGGCGGTGCCCTGTTCAGCGGTGCTTGAGACGGCGGTGCCCTGTTCAGCGGTGCTTGAGATGAAGGGCCCAGCGGAGCGGTGCTGTGCTTGAGACGGCGGTGCCCAGTTCAGCGGTGCTTGAGACGGCGGTGCCCAGTTCAGCGGTGCTTGAGACGGCGGTGCCCTGTTCAGCGGTGCTTGAGACGGCGGTGCCCTGTTCAGCGGTGCTTGAGACGGCGGTGCCCTGTTCAGCGGTGCTTGAGACGGCGGTGCCCTGTTCAGCGGTGCTTGAGACGGCGGTGCCCTGTTCAGCGGTGCTTGAGACGGCGGTGCCCTGTTCAGCGGTGCTTGAGATGAAGGGCCCAGTTCAGCGGTGCTTGAGACGGCGGTGCCCAGCGGAGAGGTGCTTGAGATGAAGGGCCCAGTTCAGCGGTGATTGAGACGGTGGTGCCCTGTTCAGCGGTGCTTGAGATGAGTGTCCTGGTCAGCGGATCCGGCCCAGGCATGGATGTCACTCGCCACCTGACATGTGGCTGGCGGGGCCTTCCTGCCCATCTGTCTGGTGGCTTGCTGGGCCCTCCTGGGCTGCAGTTCTCGGCCTGTGGGTGTCCTCCTGCCCACCTGGGACGTGGCTTGCGGGGCCCTCCTCGCCAGCCGCCCTGCTGCCGGACTTGTCAGGCGTGCTGCCCTTCCCACCCTTCCCTGCACGCTTGTGGCCCTTTCCCACCTTTGGCGGTGTGCCAGGTGGCACCCCACTTCCTGACGGAGCCAATGTAGGGATTTTTGTCCCTGGGGTTTTTGGTCGCTCAGGCCGGGCACTGGCAATCTTAGGATGCTTTTCCGGTGGTGGGCTGGCCGTGCCTTGGCTCCTAGCTGAACTGGATGCCCTTGAGGGTGGGGGACTCCACAGTCCATGGACAACAGTCTTCACAGGTCCCGGTTTGGTGGTGGCTGAGGTGCTGATTGGAGTCTTATGAGATGGAGGGGGTGGGGGAGTTGTTGGAAAGAGGTTAAGGTTGGCAAGGAAAAGCAATTTGGAAAGAGAAGGACGGGTAGGTGTAGTGGGTATGGGAGTGGAGGAAGAGGATGTGGTTGTAGGAGTGTGAAGTGTGGTGTCTTTGGGTGCAGGTGCTTGGGCTGGAGGCTGTCCTGAGGTGGATGGTGTTTGGGTGGGTGGCTGCCTGCGTTTGTGTAGTTTGGAGGAGGGGGTGACAGACACACTTGGAGAGGACACGGGATGTGTAAATGGTAGTGGGGGTGGTGACTGCACGTGTGCGGAGTGTTCTGGTGGGTGTGTTGGTGATGGACGTAGTGGCTGAAGATGTTGTGCATGCAAGTGTGAGTGGAGACGTCACAGGGAGGGAGGAGGGAGACAAGGAGGAGGGGGACACAGTGGAGGCAGTGGCTGTTAGTATGTGTGCATGTGGATGTTGCTTGTGTGAATGCTTGTGTGATGTGTGGTGCTTATGTCTGGATGAGCTTCCCTTGGGTGTTGAGGTGTGTGCAGGCTGGTCTGTAGGTGTGTCTGGGATAGGCAGAGGTACAGGGGATTGGGTCTGGGTGGAGGAAGTTGGAGGGGGGAGGCTAGAGACAGGGACAATTGCTGCCGTCAGTGCTGAGGCCAGAGCGTTGAACGATCGCTGATGGGCAGCCTGACCCGAATGAATGCCCTCCAGGTATGCATTACTCTGGTGCACCTCTCTTTGTACACCCTGGATGGCATTCAAAAGGGTAGACTGCCCAACCATGATGGTCCTTAGGAGGTCAATGACCTCCTCACTGAGGGCAGCAGGGGTGACAGGGGCAGGGCCTGAGGTGCCTGGGGCAAAGGAGATGCCCACCTTCCTGGGTGAGCGGGCACGGGGCAAAGGCTGAGGGGCTGCTGGGAGGGCGGTCCTGGTGCGCTGGGTGGCGGCTGTACCTGTTGTTGCGGGGGGCACGGATGTTGCCGCCACCACAAGGGAGATCCCTTCAGAGGACGAGTCGCTGTCACTGACATCAGCACGAGTCCCCGCTGTGGAGCTCCCCTTGCCCTCCGTCTCACTGGTGAAATCCGAGTCAGTTGCATGGCCCGCCATGGCCATGTGAGATGCAGCTCCCTCGTGCTCCGATGCCACTTCTCCTCCGCCTGATGATGCTAATGCACACATGAACAAGAATACCACAAAAAAGGGGGGGGAGGAGAAATAAAGACATGTTGAGTACATGGATTACCGCTACCGTTGGCGGACAAGACAGACACTTGGGGTCCACTACGCAATCCGTGGGACATGGCCTACAAGCCTATGGACGACAACTGCACACATAGATGACACAGGGCCATGGATACCTGTACTTGGCACGAAACAGAGGTGGGGGGCGGGGGCACAGGGCCATGCCTTACGGAGGGGCCTAGCCTACAGAAATCGCCCTGACCTAGGAATACCCACAGCCCTCCTCCCCCACCCGGACACCTCCACTGCGCGCAAAGTCACCAGAGTGAGAGTGTACTCACCCCCTTGTGTCTGCTGTGATGTCCTCACGCGCCCATCCAAATCGGGGTAGGCCACCGCCAGGATCCGGGACATCAGGGGGGTCAAATGACGACTGGCACCCCTCCTACGTTGGGAGGCCATCCCCAGCTGAGCCTCCGCCGTCTTCCTGCTCCAGCGTCGGATGTCCTCCCACCTCTTCCGGCAGTGGGTGCCCCGTCTGTTGTGGACCCCCAGGGTCCGGACGTCCTTGGCGATGGCACGCCAAATCGCGACTTTCTGGTGGGCGCTGACCTATGTGACATGTACAGGGAGAGAAAAATTGTCATCACCTTCTGCATGCTCGATGTGAGTGGTCCCCCCATCCCCACCCTTGCCATGTGGCACATGCTCTCATCTGTCGTTTGATGCATGCCTCAATCGCTCCCGTCCCCACCATCTTTCATCCACCCCACTCAACCCAGGCATTGCCCACTAAGCACGGTCCCAGTGTACTTACCTGTTGGTCTGGAGGACCGTAGAGTAGCGCATACTGGGGGAGGACCCCATCCACAAGTTTCTCCAACTCCTCCGCAGTGAAGGCAGGGGCCCTTTCCCCAGTCGCATGAGCCATTGTCTCTTCCAGACCTAGGTCACAGCAGCACTTGCAGTGTAGGTCCTCTCCTGTCGAAGATCAGGTATCGAGTGATTAAGCAGACAGAAAATGGCGGTCACGCCCGCGGCAGTGCGTACCGCGGCGGTGCGTACCACGACCGCCGGCGCACATCGTCATTGGCTCCTGAAACCCATAGGGTTCAATGTTAACCAATGCGGCTTAGCGCCGCGGTCTTCGACCGCCTACCGCCGCGGTGTGCCACGCCAGCGCATTGACCTCACATCCCACTGTCGCACTTCACAGGTCAGGCAGCCGCCATTTCAAGGGCCCACATGGCCTAGTTACCAACTGCGTCACACATACCTAGGCCATGCACCAACACTCATACAAGCCATTCAATGCATTGGGAATCGTGTTATGTGCAAGCTGTGGTTACGTACCTGTGGGTTGCTTGACTCTGTGCTCGCTGTTGTCCTTCATAGGCACCGTCCGCTGGGACATGCGAGGAGATGGAGGAATCTTCCCGTGTACAGACCGCTGGTGGACCTGTCGACAATGGAGGAACGACATGTCATACTGACATACAGGCTTGACCGAGCCACTATACAGGAACTGTGTGCCCAGATGGAGCCAGACCTGATGTCACCCATCCGCCAACCCACAGGGATCCCCCCTCTAGTGCAGGTGCTGTCAGTACTCCATTTCCTTGCAAGTGGGTCATTTCAAACAACAGTGGCCATATCATCCGGGATGTCCCAGCCTATGTTTTCCAAGGTGTTGTCCAGAGTGTTGTCTGCCCTGCTGAAACACATGCAGAGCTACATCGTCTTCCCTGAGGTGGGGGATTTGCCTACAGTGAAGGGTGATTTCTATGCCCTTGGACATATCCCCAACATCATAGGTGCCATTGATGGGACACATGTTGCTTTGGTCCCCCCCAGCAGGAGTTAACAGGTGTACAGGAACCGGAAGAGTTATCATTCCATGAATGTACAGATGGTGTGTTTGGCTGACCAGTACATCTCCCCTGTTAATGCCAAGTTCCCTGGGTCAGTGCATGACGCCTACATCCTGCGGAATAGCAGCATCCCGTATGTGATGGGTCAACTCCAGAGGCACCGGGTGTGGCTATTAGGGGACTCTGGTTACTCCAACCTGTCCTGGCTACTGACCCCAGTGAGGAATCCCCGGACAAGGGCAGAGGAACGGTACAATGAGGCCCATGGGCAGACTAGGAGGGTGATCGAGCGAACCTTTGGCCTCCTGAAGGCCAGGTTCAGGTGCCTCCATATGACAGGTGGATCCCTAATGTACTCACCAATGAAGGTGTGCCAGATCATCGTGGCCTGCTGTATGCTTCACAACCTGGCTTTGCGCCGCTAGGTGCCTTTTCTGCAGGAGGATGGTCCAGATGGTGGTGTTGTAGCAGCTGTGGGGCCTGTGGAGAGTGAAGAGGAGGAAGCCGAAGAGGACGACATAGAGAACAGGAACACAGTAATACAGCAGTATTTTCAGTGACACACAGGTAAGAGTAGACACCGGCATATTACATTTACTTAATGACTCCTACCTCTCTACTGTCTGACTTTTTCCCCCAGTGTATGGTAACTGTGTTGTGACTTTCCCTTCCGTTTTCAGAGATGTGGGCCCCACTGCGTGACATCTGCTTTGTTTCCCCATGGACTACAGCTGTGTGACAGCGGTTTGTTAGCATCACAATGTGAATGAACATTTTGGCACGGTCATGTCTAATACATTTGTTCTAAATCACAGCCAGACTCCAGATTGTTTTGTGCAATAAGTGTTTTTATTCAAGTGCTCTAAATTGGATAGGTGGTTGCAAATCGGTGAGGGGTGATGGTGCAGGATTGTCCATGGCAGAGTCCAGAATATCAGTTTCACAGGTGCATTGTCCAAATGCCTGTGGGAAGTGGAGCAGGGGAAGTTTAAGGTTGGACAGGGTGACAATGTGGGACAGTGGGATGACAATCAGGGCGGTATCCTTTGCTGGCGGGGGTCTTGACATCTTACTCTGTCTTCTTCCTGGATCTCAAGGCCCGCTTGCGGGGTGGTTCTCCTTCTGCAGGGGGTGGGGTTCTGGTGGCCTGTTGGTCTTGTGTCGGGGCCTCCTCTCCAGTAGCGCCGGCGGAGGTGGTAGGCAGTTCTTGGTGCATGCTAGTGTAAGGGGCCCTTTGAGGTGCCACAGTGTCCCGCAATGTCGTGACTACCTCATTCAGGGCCACTACGATGGTACCCATGGCGGAATTGATGTTTCTTAGTTCCTCCCTGAACCCCATATACTGTTGCTCCTACGGAAGCTAGATCTCCTGAAACCTGGCCAGGACCGTCGCCATCGTCTCCTGGGAGCGGTGGTATGCTCCCATGATGGAGGAGAGGGCCTCGTAGAGAGTGGGTTCCCTGGGCCTGGCCCCCCCCCGTCGCACAGCAGCCCTCCCAGTTCCCCTGTTTCCCTGGGCCTCTGTCCCCTGGACCGTGTGCCCACTACCACTGCCCCCAGGTCCCTGTTGTTGTTGGGGTGGTGGGTTAGCCTGGGTTCCCTGTAGTGGTGGACACACCGCCGATTGACGTGTCCTGGGGACAGAGGTGTGGGCCCGCTGGGTGGGTGCTGTGCTGGTGTTCCCAGAGGGGGGAAGGTCTACTGTGGCCTGTGGCTGTGTGAGGGGAACCAACTGTCCCGAGGTCCCCGATGGACCGGGCTGGTCATCTAGATCCAGGGAGACAGAGCTGCTGTCCTCACTGTGGGCCTCTTCTGGGGGTGGAGGGGACATTTGTGGACCCTCCTGCGCGGTGACGTGGCGTTCGGGTCCTGCAGGGGTATAAAAGTATGGTTATTGGTTCTGTGTGTGTCATAGCGTGCAATGGGTGGGTGCCCGTGTACCCCAGTGCTGGCATTCCTTTGTGGGGGCTGTTGTGATGGTGGTTTGGGGGGGGGGGGGTTGTATGTGTTTGTGCAGTGGGCATGCTTAGGTGATGGGTGTCCATGCTTTGTGGACGCATGCAGGGCTAGGTGTTGGGATGGGTGGGTTGTGATGGTGAGACAGTTGCAAGGAGTAGGATGTGATGGGGGTGAGGGTGAGGGTGTGGGTATGAGTTGGCATGCAGGTGGGGTGGGGGGAAGAAGTAGTTAAGATTTGCCTTACCAGAGTCCATTCCTCCGCCTACTCCTGCGAGGCCCTCAGGATGCAGGATGTTCAAGACTTGCTCCTCCCATGTTGTAAATTCTGGGGGAGGAGGTGGGGGTCCGCCGCCAGTCTTCTGCACCGCGATGTTGTGCCTGGATACCATGGAACGCACCTTCCCCCGTAGGTCGTTCCACCTCTTCCTGATGTCATCCCGATTTCTTGGCTGCTGTCCCACAGGTTGACCCTGTCCACTATTCTTTGCCATAGCTCCATCTTCCTGGCAATGGTGGTGTGCTGCACCTGTGCCCCGAACAGCTGTGGCTCTACTCGTACAATTTCCTCCACCATGACCCTGAGTTCATCATCAGAGAACCTGGGGTGTCTTTGCGGTGCCATGGGGTGGTGTGGGTGATGTGTAGGGTGGATTGTGTGGTGCTAAGTGTGGTGATGTGTATTGTTGTGTTGTGTGAAGTGCGTGCAAATATTGCTGGGTGACAGTGAATTGGGCGTCTGGGTGCTCGTTTGTCTTTTCTCGGTGCGTGTTCACGAATCTATAGGAGTGGAGGTTTGTGGGTGATGTGGGTGTGTATTTTATATTTAATTGGGTGTGTGGGAGTGGTGTATGTATGTGTATCAGGTGTGTGTATTTTGAATTGTCCAATGTGGCTGTGTTTTGTAAGTGTGTGTGTGTGTATTTTGAGCGCGGCGGTGTGTACCGCCAATGGAATACCGCGGTTGAAAGACCGCCGCGTGGATTCGTGTGTCGTGATAGTGTGGGCGTATTTCTGTTGGCGTGACGGTGGAGGTTTGGTCATCGCCAGTTTCTCGCTGCCCTTTGGTGTGGCGGACTTTTGTGGATGTCTGTATTTTGGCGGTTTGCCTGTTGTGGGTCAGAATGACAGTGGCGGTTTACTGCGGCCGCTGCGGTGTTATGGCGGTCTTCTGAACGGCGGTAAGCGCCTTTTACCGCCGAGGTTGGAATGACCACCATAGTGTCTCAGTTTAGTCGTATGGAACTTTATCAATTTAAAGTTCTGTTTTTTGGGATAAAATGTGTATCAAGGGTGTTAGAAAAATGGTTTACAGTAGTAGCTTCACACTTGCAAAAGCAGGGTATACATTTGTACTCCTACCTAGACATCGGATTGTTAAAGGCCAGCTCACTAAAGCAGTGCCAGAGGTAATGGAAACAATGTGTAGACTGGGGATCTTATTAAACACAGAGACATCATCATCCCAACCAGTGAGAAAAAAGACCTTCCTGGGGCAGAGCTAGACCGAGACAAGGCAAAAGCCTACCTAGTCCAAAGAGTTGGTAGCATTATTAAGTTCAACTTTATGAGAATTGTCACTGTGATGAAAATTCTGGACATTATGTTTTTGTGCATGCCCTAAGCCGCTTTGCCAGGCTACTAATGAGACCCTTCCAAGAATGGCTGCTAAATCAATCGTCACAATCAACAGGAGAGTCAGATGAGCTAGTGGTTTTCACTGGGAAACTGCACAAGGAAATACAGTGGTAGGCCCTACAAAACATCACAATAGGCAGACTGTTCAAACAGCCCACCCCAGGGTGAACATCATCACTGATGCAACTCACAAATGCAGAATTAAGAAGCAGGTAGTTCAGGTAACTCCAGGAAGCAGTAAAACACATTAAATATGTTGGAATTAAGGACAGTTTTCCTACCAATGAAAGCATTTTGCAAACAGATTTTAAGGTCAGTAGTACAAATCCAGGCAGGCAACACTGCTGCAGTGTTCCTTCTGAACAAGCGCTGGGAAGCCTTATTTGGGCAGCCACATGCCTTAAAAGGCAGTGAAGATGAGAAATTGAAAGGAACATCTGCCTAGTAGCAATACACCTGCCAGGGGGACAACAAATGGAAGCAGACCGATTAAGCAGACAAGAAGGGATCTCTCAATAGCGTGAGCTAGATCAGAAGTTGGTAGATACAATCTTTAGAACACCACAAATAAACCTGTTTGCAACTCTTGCAAATGCAAAATGCCAAATCTTCGTATCCAGCGATCTGCAACAATTATTCAGAGGAAAACCCTGTTGATAGACTGGCCAGGGATATTTGCCTACACCTTTTCACTGATCCTCCCCTAGAAACCAGTGCCAATAAACAAGTGCAAACATGACTCTGACCCTAATAGCCGCACAATGGGCCAGACAGGCATGGTGCTCAGACCTAGAAGAGATAACAGAAAGCAGGACGATAAAAAAACATACCACTGTCTTTAAAATCTGTTAATGCTACAACAGGAGGCAAGGTATGCCATGCAGAACCAGCTAGCCTCAGCCTAGCGACCTCTATCCTGACGACTTGGAGTTTGGCAACCTCTGCCTTCCACATTGGTTCATGAGGGCACTAAGAGAGGCAAGACAGCAGCGTACCACATTATGATGTTGTACAACTAAATGACCAGACACTTGTGCAGGAAAGAAGTCCTGCTCCATACTCTGACACAACCATCATCGGACACATGAAGCATTTGGTGGTAGCAAACCTCATGTATGCTTCTGTGAGTTCACCTGTCTACTAGCGTCTTGTATACCGTACCAGAGGTACTTTGGGGAATAACCTTTTCACCAAACCAGTAATCAAAAGGTTCTTAGAATTAATGAACAGGATTTCACCACCAAGGTCAAGCCTGCACATCACCTCCATTTGGTACTGGCACATCATAAGAAACAGCCTTTCGAAACAATGCATCAGATAGGCCTGACATTTCAAACACCTTCTTAAATACAATCACGTTTATAGTAAGATGAGTGAATTGTAAGCACTGGCTCCCCAAGCACCAGCCCCACAGATACACAAGGATACGGTAGTCATGAGACCTAACCCCAGCCTTTATCCGAAAGCTGGTTTCACCATCCCATATGAACCAATCAATCCAACTACATGTTTTTTTATAACATCCAGAAAGAGAAGCAGAAAAGGCACTGCACAAGCTAGATGTAAGGAAGGCAGTCATGCTACCCCAAAAAACAAAACCTTTAAGGAAAAGCGAACATCTATTCGTGGCTCATGCACCAGGATGTGGAGGAGCCAGTGTGTGTGCTAGTTTGTATGCCAATATGATTCACTATAGGTGAAAATGATGTTCCTAATGTTGGTGCCAGGTACAGTGCCTGTGCTGGTGATGTACAGGAACCAGTGTGTCAAAAACTGGAGTTTGTGTCTCAGATAGGAGGGTAATCGTAGGTATAATTTGTTTACATAATCAAATGGCTGTATTGGCATGAGTATCAGATATATTTTGGACATGAATCCATTAAAAAAAGCAATACTATACTATTTAGTTCAATCTGTTTATTTGCATCATGCATGTAAACAATCAGATGGATTCCTCATCTTTGCGATGCCCTTCTGCCATCATAATGGATGTGGAGAAAAATCCAAGCAGCTCCCTACTGGCTCTTGGTGGTAAATTTGAAGCTTCAGCTGCAGATCTATCTTGCTTCACTAGATGTGACAATGATCACATATTGAATACAGAGCGCTTTCTGTTTTACTCACCACAACTATTTATTTAAAACCTTGATTCTATGAGCAGAGGAACATGTCTCCTCTTACGGTTTAAACATTTGGGCTCTCTACAAAAGGAACATGAAGGTATTGTACCTTAGTGCAGTTTTTTGTAGATCTGAAACCTCTTGCCATTGTATGTGGTTTGAACATGATTCTTCGCTCTGCAGCTAAGGGTTAAAATGCAACACAAAAGCCATTAATGAGCGAAGCTGACCTTTTTCTTGCAAAAGCCTACGAGGGGCTAAGGATGAAGTTGTCATCCTCATCGAAGGGTAAGTTCCAACCTACAAAAAGAGAGGCATCGAGTGAGAGGTTATGCTTGCCCCATCTCCAAAACATAAGCACAGAAACATAACAAGCACTGGCATAGCCAGTAGGTCTCGCCTTTGGGACCTTATAAGTATTTAGCCGTGAAGTACATTACATTGGTAGATGGAACATACCATAGCTATCACTGTGCAACCACTGGTGACCCCCTAGAAGGGTCACCCAAACATATCAAGAGTATTCAAACAGTCATAGTGTAATAAGGATGTTACGTTGGCATAAATGATGGCCATCACTGCAATGAGGTGAGATCAATAAAACATATACAATCATCATGTAAGCCCAATAAAAACCTTTATCAGAAATAAACTTTGTGTTTGTGCATTCCTTCATACACTTGGCATTAGACTGTGATGCTCAGAACAGTTCCTAGAGGTCACCCCAATAAAAATGGCATTTTAAAGAAACATGGTAATGTAACCATATAGTCAACACTTAGAGGGCATAATCACATGAAAACAGAATGGCAGAAAACAATGCAGTGTACCCATATATTCAGCTCCTAGAGGGGGTAGTGCATTACACATTTTCAGGCCTAGCAGGCTTATTACAATATTACTAAAAACTACTCCCAGTTCTAAAACAAATGCTCCAGCCATGAGACAGCTTAAAAAGACACTCAGTGGTGGGAGAGTTTATATTAGTTTGCGGTCCCCCCCTGCCCCATCCTAGCCTGGGGACCCAGAGGTGACCTAGAAAGAAAGAGCACATGTGCTGAATGTTCTGATGGTGGTCCCATTCTCCATGGGACCCCCCATCGCTGTGAGTTATGGGCAAAAAATGTTGTAAAAGGAAGCCCCCGAAAAGCATTATTGGGCGAATTTCTGAGTGCAGCGAATATTGTAGTATCTTGATTGTAATGCTCAGAACAGCTCCTACAGGGCACCACAATAAAAGTAGCATTTGTAAGAAACATTGTCTTGTAATAGTCAGCCCCTCGAGGACTTTAACACATGAAAACAGAACAGCAGAATATAATGCATGTTATATATTTAGCCCCTAGAGGGCGTAGTGCACTACACATTTTCTGGCCGAGCAAGCCTACTAGAATAATAATACAAACAAGGCCCTTGAAACACAAACTACTCCCAGCTGTAAAATCAAAGTTCCAGCCATGAGAGAGATTAGAAAGATACTGAATGGTAGGAGGGGTTATTATTTTGGGGTCATCCCCAGCCTAGTGTGGGGACCCAGAGGTGACCTAGACAGAGTGCATCATGCTGAACATTTCGATGGTGGTCCCATTGTCCTAGGATCACCACACAGTGAGTTATGGGCAAAAGTGTTTTGTAAAAAGAATGAACCGCAAAGCATTATGGGGTGAGTTTCCGAGTGTAGCGAATATTGTAGTATCTTGACTGTAATACTCAGAACATCCCCTAGAGGGCACCACAATAAAAATAGCATTTTTAATAAGCATGGTCATGTAACCATATAGTCAGCCCCCAGAGGGCATAACCACCTGGAAACAGAATGGCAGAATGTAAAGCAGTGTAACCATATATTTAGCTCACAGAGGGTGCAGTACAATACACATTTTCAGGCCTAGCCGGCCTACTAGAATAATATTACAAACAAGGCCCTTAAAACACAAACTTCTTACTGGTATAAAACAAAAGTTCCAGCCATGAGAGGGCCTAAAAAGACACACAGGGTCTCATTAGGAGTGTGGCAGTCTATAGACCGCCTCACTCGCGGTGGCGGCCTGGACCACCGCCAATGCGGCAGTCCAACCGCCACATTACTGCCCTAGTGGTCAGACCACCAGGGAATTGCCAGCTCTGCCAGGATCCTGGATCCCGGTGGTCTGGAGGTGGTGGAGGTCCTAATCCACCAGGGCAGCGCTGTAAGCAGCTCTGCCCTGGGGATTAAAACCTTGTTCTCCACCAGCGGTTTCATGGTGGTAACACCACCATGAAAAGGCTGGTGGAGAACAGGTGCAGGAGAGCACAGGTGGGCCCCTGCACTGCCAATGCACTGGGCATGGGCAGTGCAGGAGCCCCCCTGGCCAGCACCATCGCAGTGTTCAGTGTATACTTAGCAGACATTGACCATTGCGATGAGGCTGGTGCACCCTGCAGGCGATAGCGTTTCCGCCGGCTCGATTACGAGCCGGAAACAATGCTGTAGCTTGTTTACCGCTAGGCCAGTGGGCGGAAACGTAGGTTTCTGCTCGCCCACCTAACAGGAAACCCATAATAGCACCGGCAAGGAGGTGGCTGCGTAGGCGGCGGCCACCCTGTCAGGAGTTTGGCAGACAGAGTTTTCTGTCCACCAAACTCATAATGAGGCCCACAATGGTAGGAGGGGTTATCTCTGGGTCCCCCAGTGTGAGGACCCAGAGATGACCTAGACAGAAAGAGCGGTTCGTGTTGAATGTTTTTATGGCCATCCCGTTGTCCTAGAACGACCACACAAAGAGTTATGGGCACAAATGTTTTGTAAAAAGGAATGTGCCGCAAAGCATTATGGGGCGAGTTTCCAAGTGCAACAAATATTGTAGTTTCTTGACTGTAATGACCTGAACAGCCCCTAGAGGACACCACAATAAAAACAGCATTTGGAAGAAACATGGTCATGTAACCATATAGTCAGCCCCTAGAGGAAATAACCACATGAAAACAGATTGGCAGAAAGTAATGCAGTGTAACTATATATTTAGCCTTTGGGGAGCATAGTGGATTACACATTTTCAGGCCTACTGTAATAATATTACAAACAAGGCTTTTAAAAACAAAAACTACTTCCAGCTGTAAAACAAAAGTTCCAGCCATGAGAGAAATAAAAAGACACTGAATGGTGGGAGAGGTTATTCTTTTGGGCCCCCCCAACCTAATGTGGAGACCCAAAGTTGACCTAGACAGAAAGTGCGTGTCGTGCTGAATTATTTGATGGCCGTCCCATTGTCCTAAGGCCACCACAGGCTGAGCTACAGGCAAAAATGTTTTGTAAAAGAAATGCCCCGCAAAGCATTATGGGTCGAGAGTCCTGTGTGCAGTGAATATTGTAGTATCGGCTCTCCTGTTCTGCTGGGAGAGCCGCCTAGAGGATTTGTGTTTTTTCTGTTTAAAATGTGCCAGTTTGTATGTTTTTCAACTGCTTAACCTGTACGTTAGTGGTACTCATGTAAAGTGATCCTGATTGAGTTCGCGTGATATGAAACTTCAATAATAAATAAAAAAGAACCCCCCTCCAGCTTGCAGCCTTTGGAGGCACACCACAAAGAAACAGCTGCTTTCCTAAAAACAAGGAAGAGGAAGAAACAACATACAGCCACGGAGTGCGAAGCAGAGAGTCAAAAGAAAAAAGTAGTGCGCCACAGTATGGTATATGGCCGAAAGTGCAATAATCCATGCAGCAGGGTCAGTCTCCAGGACGACAAAAAAACAGCCTCAAGGTAGGACAAACGTAAACCATTTACCTACGAAATCAAGGGAATTTTGAAAGGCAGTCCAAGGAACCAATGAAAGCGAGGGGCGTGGTTATAGCCCACAGTCGATTTCAGTATGTTGAGAGAACAGCGCATGCGCCCTGCTAGGCTCAACCTAAAAAGGAGTGGTTTTCTTCCTTCATCTAAAAAAAGACTCCCTTCTCTTGCGAAGTTCACTAGTTTATTGACCTGTATCCACAACTCAAGAGAACTTGTGCTTTTGTTTGGAGCCAGTGCTAATGTTTTCCTCTCTGCCTTCTGATATGGCTGCTCTGACCACAGCATTAGTCAAAGTGAGCCTATGCAATCAAATCGCTCTGTCCTTTGCACCAGAGAAGCAACAACAAAATAAACCATTGATTGTCAACTGAATAGAGCTTTCAGCCTTGACAACAGTGCCCGCCATTTGCACTATTTTAGCATCTGCTCCTGCAAAATTGCATGTAACTGAAAAAGATGTCATCAGCCAAAAGATTTATGGATTTCTTTGAAGACCATTTGGCACAACATTTACCTGCTGCTCTAATGTGTACCGCTTTCAAGACTTTGAGTCTGATTAAGGTAGCTTAAAAATTCCACTCTCCTGAGTACAGCAATAGAAAGTTGAGGACAGTTGGGTTGATAACTTATTGCCTCGTTTGGACTGAGGCACTGAACTCTGCTTACATAAATTCTTCAAGCGACCTCACCAGTCGAGGAGCTGCTACTATCTTTTAACAATAGCAACACAAAATGATGATGGACGGAGTGCTGAAACTTTTTAAACACTCACCCCCAGTCACAGGTCTGGGTTTAATCCAGTGTTCTTTTGCTCACCATGACACCCAGTTTGGACCCAGCCATTTGCAAATCAGTCCAGCCCGAACTGCCAGGCCAGGCCCTCCCCGGACCGAAAACAAGCATCCTGGGACTGGTTTCAGGTTTATCAGCCAGGCTAGCTTAAATCCAGTTGCACAGTGAGCATGGGACCCACATCTGAGCATAACCTTCTTGCATAGGGCAACTTTAGCAACACAAAAGGATGATGGACAGAGTGCTGAAAAATTTCAAACACTCACCCCCAGTCTCACCATGCCACCCCAGTTTGGACCCAGCCAAATGCAATTCAGTCCTGATCCTGTTCCCCGTGGGAACAGTCCAGCCTCAATGGATGGATTAAACCCAGATCTGTGACTGTGGGTGAATGTTTGATTTGTTCCTCATTCCACCCATCATCTGTTTTTTTTTATTTTGTCACACTAAATGGGAAGGGTTTGCCCAGACGTGGGTTCCATGCTTGTTACACCACCAGATTGCAGCTAGCCTGGCTGATGAGGATTGATTCCCCAAAACCAGTCCCAGGATGTTTGTTTCTGGTCCAGGGAGGACCTGGCCTGGCAGTTTGTGCTGGACTGTTCCCATGGGGAACAGGGTCAAGTCTGATTTGTATATGGCTAGGTTCAAACTGTAATGGCATGGCATGGCATGGCAAGCCAAAACAGGAATTTGCAATGCAATGGGTCTGATGTTTATTCGAGTTAGAGCTATTAGTGTTGT
Organism: Pleurodeles waltl; assembly: GCF_031143425.1. NCBI lineage: Eukaryota > Metazoa > Chordata > Amphibia > Caudata > Salamandridae > Pleurodeles > Pleurodeles waltl. Next base: position 740,701,656 of record NC_090443.1, read on the forward strand.
AAATTCCTAACAGGACTTTTCTTGCCACACAAACTGAAAATAAAAAGTAAAATAGTTAACATAAGCAAGCCGATTCAAAGTGCCAGCGCCACCATGAATGCAAAAGAGAGACATAAAAGGAAAAAGAAGTTCGGTCGTAGCCAAAGTTGTCGGCAAAAGTGCAATTATCCATGTAACAGGGGGGCTGTCCAAGACGGTGACTAAACCACACCAAGGAGTGATAAAAATAAAGCATTTTCCAACAAAAACAAAGGATTTTTCAAAGACAAGCCTATTAACGAGTGGTAGTGATGGGCGTGCGGTGGGCGTGGTTAAAAGCCCAGATACATACCAACACGTCGGAAAAGCAGCGCTTTCGAGCTGCTATGCTTGACCTAAAACACTGATGAATTAAATCCAGATCTGTGACTGGGAGTAAAGGTTTGATTTGTTCCTCATTCCGTCCATATTCTGTTGTTTTTGTTACGGTCTTTTAACAAGGCACTGATAGACTCCATTTTAGCAGCCCAGAATAATCTGTGGTCTTTCCTGGCTGTAAAAAGGCAAATAGTGCAGTCCCCTTGGGCCTTCGGACCCTAAATTCCCCTGGCCTCATCTCTCTCCAGATAGCCAGGTGATAAAAACGTCATCTGAAATTAAAAGCTAATGCTTTCCCCTCCGTATCTTCAGATATCTACTTGAAGCCTTTAATGCAGGACAACCACACTTTGAAGAAAAATGGCTGCCTTAGAAATAGAAACTAGCATCCTTCTAGAACATATGAAGGGGCCTTACTCGCAGTTTGTGAAAGTTGGACATGTGTCTAAACCTTGGAACACTCGATGAACGTTGCAGCAGTGCTGTGCGGAACTGTTTGATTGTGCTGTACTGGAATGTGGAGGGCCTCCGGGAATCTAATTGCCATTGATGGTGAAAGCCATTTTGGGGAAACCACTGACTCAACCCTTGAGTGCTTTGAACAAAGAAAAGCTAATGTAAAATTTGGATTGCGTCCCTAGCATGTCACCTAGACTCGCAGTTCATCTCCAGAAGGCACAGCCTGCTGGCAGGAGCGTGGGTTGCAGAGTGTTTTTTCTCTTTTGACTCCGCAAAACCTCACAGCAGTGTGTCTACAAACAGTCCACCACGGTTAAGGTTTTTCATTTGAGTAATGCTGTAGCTTGTTTACCCTTACCAGTCCCTAGTCCGTTCCCACAAACATCTTAAAGGTAGAAGTCCAGACACTGTTGGCAAAGGGCCTAACAGCGAATCCCAAACTGGAAAGATTTTAAACGTGTTACTCTTGTTATTTTCTAGCGCTCATAATTGAGACTGATTTTGGACCTTCAGTATTTCAGCAATTTTCGAGGAAAGCAGAAAATTAACATTGTCATACAGGTGCAGGCTTTTCAGGCATTAGATCGTCAGGACTGGATGATACCCATTGACTCGCCAGATTTCCACAGTTCCCTTAATTTCATAGTGGGGTTGAAGCACTTTTAGTTCTCAGTGATCACTTTTGGTCAGACCTCAGTCCCAAGGGTGTTCACAAAAGACTGTTTTGGTAGTTCACCTCTGCAGAACAGGTATGCTCGTTTCCACATCTGACAGCTGCCACATTAAGGCATACTCACTGGTAGTGACGAGTCTTCATTTTCATCACACCACTGATCTTCTGTTGCACCGGTTTCCACTCAATATCCGGAAATCAAACCACATTATTTCCAGAACTCTACTTTTAAATGGTGCCATTCTGGGCACCTTGGAAAAGACAATTCCTTTGGAGTAGAGGATGAGGGGGCATTCAGCTTATTATAATTCCACTGGTTTGTTCTGCACACCACCTCCTGATCATTCAGATGATGGGGATTCTATGATTCATGACTTCTTGCACTTTTTAAGTTTCTCGGTCAAGGTTGAGAATGAGGCTGCTCCAGGGTGTCTGCAGCTCCGATGGAACCAACATCTTTGCACTCTGTCAGCTGTCATGATGGTGCCATGCCTTGTATAGTTCAGCCTATAATGATGGATGGATTTTAAGAAATCTGTCATACCGTCATAGCTTTTGTTGTCACTAACTATAGTCGTCACTGGCAACAGTTGCCTTCTTATTGGGATGTGGGAGACATTTAGAAGATTACTTAACCATTGGCCGTTGGTAGTATTAGGACCCTCATCTTCACTTCCTTGTAGTAGATCAGAAGGGTGTCCAGTTAGTATTGACAGATTTCTCTTGTCATTGCAAGGCAAGCATGTACATATTTTGTACCACGCCACATTTTCAGGGCAGTGTAATCTGCTGTCCGAGTGTATAGACCACTGCCATTAGCAGTCAAACAATAGCAAATTACGAATGGTAAATAGATGTTGAAGTCCTCGCATCAGTCATTGACCAAAGGTGTTGGCCTTAGATAGACCTTTTTGCAACTGCGATCAACAGAAAGTGGAGATCTAATGCTCCCTTCAGTTCCCTTGAAGACTCGTTGGGGTTTGCTTTTCAGATGAAGTGTCTTTTGCCCTCCATTACACTTTTCTGCCGACCTCTGTGATTTTCAAAGTGCTGCAAACTTTCAAGGAAGGCAAAGCAAAAGAGTTGTTCATTGCACCAATTCGGTACTCTGAACGGTGTGTGTCACTTTTGACACCTACCTGAAAATAACACTTCTGTCACAACAGGGAGGACATTTCTAACCAGCAATTTCTCAGACGTAATGCTGATGTATTTGTCTCCCATTGGCTGATAAAGTTCTTGCCTAGAAATTCACTCTCAGTGGCTCGATTTTTTTTTAGATGGTTGAAGCATTATTTTTGTCCATCCTCTTTTGAGGTGTCATGATTGGGTTTAAATTTGTCTTTCTTTCCTTTTTTGTCAGCCAGTGCCGAATTGACAATCTCAATATTACATATTTTTTAAATATTGTTGTCACTTCAGTTTAGAGATGGAGCGCTAAATGCCTTCTCTTATTGATCTATTTACACACTCTTTTCTGTTGAGAAATACGCTTTCCTTCCACTGCAGAGGAGGAAGAAAGATTGCACAGATAGGATTTTTTTTAAACGCAGAACTTTTGTATTGATAGAAGAAAAGGATAAAGGTAAAGGATATGTATAGAGCACACAAATTCTGAAGTGTCTTGGCTCTTGTGACCTAAGGACCGCATGGGATAACCGCTATTTAAAAAGAAGATCTAAAAAGCCAAATCTTCAACCCTTTCCTAAAAAGGGTGAGGCTAGATTGCGTGTGAATATCAATTGGCAGTGAATTCCAAAGATTACCCGGAGTAACAGGAAACCTTTGCCCTCCCATCTTACTTCGTTGATCAGAGCTATAACTGGCAATTTGCTCTCTGAAGATATCAAATTACGTTGTGGTGTGTACCAGTCAAAGGCATTTTCTAGATATGTATGTCCACTGCCATACAAGGCTTGATTGGTAGTACACAAGGCCTTGAACTTAATTCTAGCAGAGTCAGCCAACCAGTGCAGATCTTTTGATCTTGTCTGAGACAGGACTAAACTTATGGATGTTACAAAGCAGCCATGTGGCTGCATTTTGTAGAGATTGTAGTTTAACCAGTGTCCTCTTCTTCAAGGCCAAATACAAGGAATTGCAATAGTAAATTCTTGATAGTATGAGGGCCACCACAACCATCTTTCGCATATTCTATGGAACAAAACGAAATATCCTTTTCAGTGACTTAATTAAATAGAAGCAGAAGGAGGTAATGGAATTAATCTGGTCAGAAAAGCCCAATTGATCATTAAATACCATCCCCAAGTTTTTAGCTTACCTGACAGGAAGAGGCCCGGGATTATCCGGCCAACAGGAGACTTCTGGCACATTTACAAACAACAATACTCTCCGTCTTCTCTGAATTCAATTTCAGACAGTTTTCCCTCATCCAAATTGAGACCTGTCTTAGGCAGCTGTTGAAATCAGTAGCCACCTCATCGGCCTCCGCGGATGAGGACACAACTATCTCAGTCTCATCTGCATATGAGATAACCATAACTTACTTGCTCTACCTCCTCATAGGGGAGAAGTGTGCTACGGAATTAACATGCAAACTGTTAGCTCTAGGTCATGTAAAGACAGCAAACTGTTCTGCTGTTTAACGCAGCATCTGAGGCAATTAAGAAGTAGTAGTGTGAGAATTTCAAGGCACCTTATCTTTGTGTAAAGTGCAGTGTGCACTGTTGTAATACGTTTTCTGTTTTGGGGAAAAGAGCAAGTACATCCCAATGTGCTTCCACTAAATTCTGTCACAATTTGTATGGGTAATATTGCCAAGCGCCAGGTCTTCTATAAGCAATATACGTTCTAAGGTTCACTTTGGCATGGAGGTAGTAGGGATGAATGTGGAGCTTGTTGATGTCAACACATGGGCCCTGTCTGGGCCTGTGCTTTGATGCTGAATATGTTCCTGATATGGTCCCTGATCCTTCTATGAGACAGGTGTGGTTCCTTTAGGCATGTTGTTCAGACCATCATGATGCAAAACCCAAGAGAAATGAGCAAGGTGCAGTGATTTATGGGAGACCGAATGACCAGAAATTGTGAGCCAGATCAAAAACAACATAAATTCCAAATATCTAAAATATATATATATATATATATATATAGCTAAGCAAAAGGTCAGAATCACAGTCTCAGAATCCCACTCAGCTGCCGGTGACAAAGGAGACCACCCTCGAAATAATTATATATCCAAAATAATTATTCATTGCCCTCCAAAGAATCCTTTATGGCGTATTTTATTCAAACAAACAGCAACCACCACCAACAAGCATCACTGCACATAACCACAGAAGAAACATAAATCCGACAATGTTATCTGTCTTTAGGGTTGGTAACAGCTACAACAATTATCACTGTGAATTTTTGACTTCCATTGATAATGTACAAATGTCCAGAGTATGTAGATTGTGACAAAAAATCATTCATACATTTTGGTGTAGTGATTTTATATTTTCCACCTTCTTCAGGACAAAAAAGATATATATTTTCTTTCATCAGTTAAAATAAGACACATATACAAAAGGTCTAATTAGATCTCCAACTCTTGTATGAGCTGTACGGGCAATTTGAATGATCTTGCAAGCAGCTCAGATGATTCTACCGAAAGTTGTTCTTATTATTTAAGGTCTCTTGCCAATGCTTATGTTTAATTCTCGTAACAGACCCTTACTATCCACAAGCCTTACACGTACTGTTGTCTTTACCCAAAAGCCACATATGTTCTTTAACACAGTCTATATTTCGGCTTGTTGGGTTATCCAAGTATAGGGTGATGTGAGTAGATCAAAATACTGATGACCCTTATCCCTCGTAATAACTATATTCCAGGTGTGCATGCAGCTGTGAGCGTTTCACTTTTCCTACAACAGGTTGCTCTATTACACCAGACTGTATCCACCTCCAAAAAAAGGCTCCTTGCTTGTACCAGGTTTGTCTCAGTAAAAGTTCTGGTCAATTTAGTTCAATAACCCTGTACCCTTTGTTTTAGGGGGTTACTCTTTTTTTGGTTGCTTCATGAGAGGATACTCATTCTGGAGGCACCCAAATGTGCATTGATCTTTGTTGCCACAATCCTGACACCTCAGCCTTCAGAAAGCAAAGCTCTGTCTCCCCTCACTGAAGGACTATGACAGTCATAGTGGTGCTGCCTACTGTGGACTGAAACTCTGTTAGAGTTCATCTGAGAACCTGCAGGCCACCCCAAATCATCATGCAGTGAACTATGATACAAAGCCAAATAGGGTGAGCCCTGCTCTCAAAACAGGAATGAAATGAGGTCCTGGAGGTTCAGGGACCTTGCAGGTGGTCACAAAGGTATATTTAAGTGACTTAACATGGTCTGTGTGTGATAGCAGGAGCATCCATCACAGATAAGTGCTTAGAGGAGCTGCACTTGTACTGCTTTGATACCAAAAGGCACTAAAGCAGTAACAGTGCAACAAAATCTGGTGCTTTCCAGTTTCTACAGAAACGGAAATATTCCTTTATTTGGTGTTTTATCAGTTGTAATTTGTTTTTACTGACAACCAGAAACCCTAAGCATGAACCTTGTCCTTACTTGTCTTTGAGCACTGTGTAGTGCAGTCAAAACTGATGAACATTAGTAAACGGAAGTATGAATGAAGGAATAATTTTATTTATCAGTTAATTACAATTTTTACATTTAAAATGACAGCACCAAAAAAGTGGGAATTATGTTTCAGCTTAACAAAACATAAGAGGGAATTTCTAAAGGTTTTAAAGTGCAGTGTGTGCTGAAACAGCATATCAAGTTTTGACACACAAGAATTATAAACAGTCAGTTAGAAGTTGGAAGTACAGATGGGGATAACATATCTGAAGAAGTGAAATCTTGTTTCCTTATTGCTGTGGCCATTCATAAATCTGTTTTTGTCATTGGGCTTACGTTTGTAAATAATGAATATTGTGATTTGTTTCTTTACACATTCAACTAACCATTCTAGAGAGGTGTTCACCACCCTAATGAATTGCAACCACCATGTTCTACAAACTAATGTTCTTTTTCTTTATTTTTCAGTGACTAATACTCATTGCTGGAATTTAAGATGCCCGCCTGCCTTCAATTCTCAATAAATTGATTGTCGAAATAATGTTCATAAGATTTGTATCTTTTATTTATACTCTACAGATTCATCGCCTTTGTATGTATGTGTTTGTAGATACATTTTCATGTTCTTTTTTTTTTTCTTTAGATACGTGATGTTGGTTTCGTTTGTATGATAAATCATTGATTTTTGTAAATTATTATTCATATTTTAAAATATAAATAAATGTTAAATTTATGTATAATGTTCGGGTCTTGGTTCTATCTCTTACTTGCAACACGACCTACGCCTTACACTTTTTGGCTGTTACACATCAGTTTTGACTACTGACAAAAGTTAATTCCTCTATTCACACTCAGTAGAAAGTACAGTGGAGTACATCCATCCTCACTGCAAAACAATGTGGGAATGTCCAGAGCAGTGTGGCATGCAGTCCTGTTTTAACTTGTCACATAATTTATTACTCATGGTTAAATATATTTTACTGCCAGCACGCTTGCAGTCTAGAGGTGCTATAAGAAGGAACTGAAAGTGGAAATAAGAGATGCTAAGAATGAAAATGAAAACCCTTCGAACATACTTTGCAGGATCTGTCTAAGCCACCCTTTCAATGCAAAATTAGCCTTTTAAGCATTTTGATCTTCAAATATTTATCTGCTTCTCCAAATAAATCAGTTCAAGTGCATTTCAACGCAAGGCTACAAATAGCCAGGTTTGTCTTCCAAAATATTATTTAAAAATGTGGGACGAAGGACAACCATTTCCCCGAACAATTTCTCGAAATAGTTCTAGGAAATATGTGTTGGGCACGCTTGCCATATGCACTGTGAAATATGCAATAGCTTACACATTTTTGTTATTCTGTGTAAAATTGTATCATGCACAGGACTCTAGGCCTATATTATGTCACACCTTTAGATATACAGGCCACATTCATTTGAAAGTTTATTGTATTTTGATTTTTGGATGCACAATCTTTAGAGAGACCTTTCATCCTTTTTAAAACACTGTGAGGACACAACTACTGAATGACAGCAGCGAAAGACAGAGACTATCGAGGGTGAGTGTAGGGTTTTTGGACATAGAATGACTGCATGCCAGGGGAGAATAAGCCATCTTGTAGGGAACCTATTCGGGTAATGGAAACTTGATGTCCTACATCTGACATATAATCCTCCCCAAGAGAAGCAGCTGTGAGGTGATTGCCTTGTACTAGTCTTCCTCCATCTTGTTCCCGAGAGAGTAATTGAAGTGGATGTTGTGTGGTCAACCACTTTAGCCATGCCCAAAGTGCCCTGTGGAGGAAAATGAGATGTGTTAAGTACAGGAACCTCCGCTTCACTGTTGCTCAGATACAGAGCATGTGATAAAAACTCAACAGCCTTCATCTGCAGTACATGCAGTCACAGCTGGTGTTGGGGAAAAGTGGTTGATGGGAGGGGTTGGGGAACACACAAAACAACAACACCAAAAAAAAAACTTACCTGCTGCATCGCCGCTCTTCAGGTTCCACTGTCCACTGCAGGAACAGGCTCCCAGACTGCACTGCGGCCAATCCTAATGCTTCTCTCATGCTGCAAGCAGAATGAGAGAAGCATCAGGATTGGCCTGAGCGCCCTCAATTAGTGCTCCCAGGCAGACTGGAAACCTGTGCCTGCTGTCTCCAACCCAGCAACACATGGTTTATTATTGTTTTATTTTTCAAGTTTTGCAGCTCCTGCTGGGGTGGGGGGGCATGCTTCTCCGCCATAGTGTAGGAGCTGCCACTGGGTACCTACCAATAACCACCTAACAGATTAGGGACAGATGGTACAGAAATACATTTTCCTCATTTCAAAGTATTACTATATGAGGGATGTAACTATGATAAAATTTTAAGTGAGTACAGTTATTACTATTAACCGAGGTCACAGCTTAATTTGTGCCAGTTTTCCGGTGCTCAGCACTGGAACTTATTTCTAAACACCGCACCTATTCATGGGATTACGCAACATGGTGTCGCTGTGTGTGTCTTTTCTTCTGTCAAATGTAACAGTGCAGTGTTTATTTAAAACGGACAAATCTAACACATAGGTAGGTAATGCTGGTAGTGGCATTCGCAACAGTGGCAGGGCTGTTGGTGGTGCCAGCTGGAGTGGACTCCAATAAAGTACCTTGGGCCCTGGCATTTTTTCTTTTTTTTACAAGCTAGCTGAGGTACATTAGAATTTCGTAAGACAAGAAATTCTGCTTGGCTCTCTAACTACTAATCTTGCTACATAAACTAACAGTATTGTTATGATGAGGTACATTGTATTGCAGTCACTATAACAAATTATAAAGTATTAGGGTTTGATGGGCACACAGCAGAGGTCAATCAGTTCTGCTGAGAACATTTGCCTTTCCCTAAATTGAAGCAGCTTGCTGGAAGGCCTATGCGAAACTGACTCCAGTAATGTGTACCGACACACAGTAAAGCATGGCGATGGGTTGAAATTCTTGTAACATTACATAGCGATGAGCCCCATCCCATTAGAATTATACTCTTTTAAAAAAAAATATATATTTTTTTATTTGCTTTTTAATCAAACTTGCCCGAAGGGGCTGAAACACAGCAATGGCAGTGGAGTGGATTGCTGTTGCATATTCTGCATTACTATACAGCACCCCACCTATGAGGAGGCTGTACACTGGATCCTGCTCCCTTGGCAGCATAGCGTCCATTGCAGAGGGTGCCCCCCTCGTCCTCATCTTGTTTATAGAAGTATGCCCTCCAGGGGCCCCACATCTTAAGGAACTTCTTTGGGTAGCTTCTGGCTTTATATATGTTTTCTTACTTCTTTATTGGTGTTTATAGCAGTCGCCATTGGGCAAACACAATGCAGCAATCAACATTTACAGAAGGTGAGTAAGTTGGTGGGGAGGTACCTATGGTTTGATATGACCTGCCCAAGATTCCAGCGGTCCGTACGAGAGGCCAGCATTCTGCATTACAAAATAAATAATCTAAGCTGGTATGTCCCGGGGCGTAATAACATTATTCAGCCTCCCCGGGTTGACCTGTCTGGATCAGTGGTGAAAGTGCTTTGTCGCTTGCACACCTGGTGTGCCAGGGAGTAGGGGTAGTGATCTATCAACAGCAGTGTCATGTATGCAATTAAAGTCACACGCCCCCACCCCTCTGCCCCTACCCATAGCCCAGCTGCTTGAGGGTCTCATAACATAGTCGCAAAATAAGTACCCTTGGGGCATAAACTGAGTAGCCTGTCACATAAATCTGCCCACTCCAAAGTGTCTTTAGTTTGTCCAGCTCGCCCGTGGTAAGGTGGCCCTCCTGGAGACTAGCTAGGTGTATGTGTCTGCATCGTAAATACGCACATATCTTGTGCCTCCTGACAGGTGGCTATTCCCCCTATATTCCAGGTTAATGCAGTAAAAGTAGTGGCCATGGGCATAAGGTATTCAGGACTAGGTGCATGCAATCCCCGAAACCTCCCCGTTCCCCTCCCGCCTCCCACCCCTCCCATCTACTCCACCAGCCAGCTTGATCGTAAAAAAAACATGCAAACAATTATGTAACACAACTCCCTCACTCCTGGCATGATCGCCTTCCAATCCCATACTACAACCCCATAAACACTGTAACCGACATACAACAAATGCCTGTAACCTAAGTGTGTTCATGCGGAAAAGTCGATGGAGAGCAGGCCAAGTGCAGATATACAACATATGTAAGTGTCAATACGAACTCCGGCTATTGGACTAGCCCATCTCAGTTATCAGGGAATCCAGGTGCCCTGCAAGCATGATATATTTTTAAGGAAAACAGTAAGCCCCAATACAATCTAGGCGTGTGTGATATGCCTTGCCATGTCAAGAGTCAACACTTGCGTATATGGTATACAAGTTTTCAAGTTGGGCCATAAAGCGGCTGTGTGCCCTCCGCCCAGCGCCCTTCAACAGAGCAGCAGGACAACTGCATAGTACATAGGGCGGGCCATGTCCACACCACAGACTTACGATGTAGGCTCCCTGCTTACCACCAGAACGTGCGGAGGCATCGGTGCACAGGGCTAAGAGGGCAATCCCTATTCAAATAGTTGTTGATTGCTTCATAGGTCATCAGCAGATCTTGGTCTGATCTGCAGACCTTGATGGACATCTTCAGCGATGGCATTTGTTGGAAAGTACCACTGTTGGCATGGTTACCCCCCACTTTTTGCCTAATGTTGATGCCAACTTTGATTGTAAATGTGCTGGGACCCTGCTAACCGGGCCCCAGCACCAACGTTCTTTCCCTAAAACCACCTTTGTTTCCATAATTGGCACAGCCCTGGCACACAGTTGAGTCCCTTGTAAAAGGTACCCATGGTACCAAGGGCCCTGTGGCCAGGGAAGGTCTCTAAGGGCTGCAACATGTATTATGCCACCCTAGGGGCCTTTCACTCAGCACATGTCCTCTGCCTTGGAGCTTGTGTGTGCTGGTGGGGAGAAAAAGACAGTCAACATGGCACCCCTCTCAGCCTCTGGGATAGGTAAGTCACCCCTCTTGCAGGCCTTACAGCCCTAAGGCAGGGTGCATTATACCACAGATGAGGGCATAGCTGCCTGAGCAATATGCTCCTACAGTGTCTAAGTCCATTCTTAGACATTGACATTGTAAGTGCAATGTAGCCATATTGAGTATTTGGTCTGGGCGTTTGTCATTATGAACTCCACGGCACCATAATGGCTTCACTGAATACTGGGAAGTTTGGTATCAAACTTTTCAGCACAATAAACCCACACTGATGCCAGTGTGGGATTTATTAAAAAATGCACACAGAGGGCATCTTAGAGATGCCCCCTGTATGTTAGCCAAACTGCTAGTGTAGGACTGACCGGTCTTCTCCAGCCTGCCACTTTCAGACAAGTTTCTGACCACATGGGGTGAGTGCCTTTGTGCACTCTGTGGTCGGAAACAAAGCCTGGCCTGGGTGGAGGTGCTTCACACCTCTCCCCTGCTGGAACTGTAACACCTGGTGGTGAGCCTCAAAGGTTCAAGCCTCAGGTTACAGTGCCCCAGGGCACTCCAGCTAGTGGAGATGCCCGCCCCCCGGACAAAGCCCCACTTTTGGCGGCAAGTCCGGCAGGAAAATTAGGGAAAACAGGGAGGAGTGGCCACCCCAGCCAGGACCACCCCTAAGGTGTCCAGAGCTGAGACACCTTAGGGGTGTCCCTGTTTGGAGGACAGGAACCAATAGGGATAGGAATGTGCCCCCCTCCCCAAAGGGAGTGGGCACAAGGAGAGTGTAGCCACCCTCAGGGACAGTAGCCATTGGTTACTGCCCTCTGACCTCTAAAATGTCTGTAAATTTAGGATTTAAGGGCCTCCCTGAACCCAGCTCACCATATTCCTGGAGACCTACAATAAGAAGGACTGCTAAGCTTAAACCCCCAGCAGAGAAGAAGGAAGACGACAACTACTTTGGCCCTAGCCCTACCGGCCTGTCTCCTGCTTCAAAGAATCTGCAAAAAGACGAGTGACTTGTCCAGCGGGCCTAGCGACCTCTGCCAACTCCAGAGGATTGCCCTGCACCCAAAAGGGCCAAGTACTCCTGAGGACAGCGGCTCTGTCTAAAGAAACCTACAACCTAGGACTCCGGATGCATGAGTCTTGACCCCTGTGCACCTGACACCCACGTGGTCCACCCAGCAAGAGAGGGTCCCCAGCCGATTGCCAGAAAGTGCTCACCCTGGGTTGACCTCTCCACCCCTCCATGACGATGCCTGCAGAGAGAATCCCAAGGACCCCCCTGACCGCGAAGCTCCGGGCGAAGATATCCAACACCTAAGAACACACTACACCTGCAGACCCCGAGCTTTGGAAAAACCGACCCCGGTGCCTCAACGTTCAGCAGGTGGCCCACCTCCATGTCCGACTGGTGGGGCGCCCGAGACACCCCCCTGGACCTCACCTGCAACCTCTGAGTGATCCCTGGGGTCTCCTCATAGACGAGCATTGGAAACCAGACGTCTAATTTGCACCCTACACCTGGCCGCCCCTGTGCCGCTGAGAATGTGTGTTTGGTGCCTACTTGGGGCTGATCCAGTGCTCTTCTAACCCCCCCTGGTCTGCCCTCTGAGCCGGGGGTACTCACCTGCAGGCAGGCCTGATTCCAAGTACCCCCTGTCTCCATAGGAGCCCACGTTAAATTTGCTCAACTTTGACCTCTGCACCCGGCCAGACCCGTGTTGCTGGTGGTAGGTGTTTGGGGTGAACTTGAACCCCAACCGGTGGACTTCCTAAAACCCCAAGACTGAAACTGTAAGTGTTGTACTTACCTGTAAACTGACCTAACATTTCTTCCCCCCAGGAACTGTTTCTGAGAATTGCAGTGTGTCCATTTTTAAAACAGATTATTGCAAATATTTCAAAAACTGTGTTACTTACCTATTTCAAACAAAGTACTGTTGATACCTGTATGAAATACAAAACTTTAAAGGTACTTATCTGCAACTTGAATCTTGTGGTTCTAAAAATAAATTAAGATAATATTTGTTTGCTATATAAAAACCATTGTTCTGGAGTTGTCATTGAGTGTGTGCTTCTTCTGTTTGCTGTGTGTGTGTACAACAAATGCTTTGCACTACCCTGTGATAAGCCTAACTGCTCGACCACACTACCACAAAAGAGAGCATTAGTATTATCTACTTTAGCCCCTGTTAAACCTTTGGGGAACCCCTGGACTCTGTGTGCACTATATCTCATTTTGATATAGTATATACAGAGTCAGCTTTCTACAGCATTGATTCCCAGTCTCTGAGTCTGGAGGAGTTTGTACCATGCTGGGAGACTTCCGAGACAGCTCGTACTTGTTCTGCTACCACCAGGTCCCAAGGCGGTTTTGAGGTCACAGGTCGACGTATGCGCCGCCGGGGTTTAGGCACCAGCCAGATCTCAACGTCTGCCTGTTCCCCAGGGGCCTGAGTGGATCCCCTGGCATGCAACCAGGTCCAAGCGTCTTCAGGAGATAGGAACACATGAGGCCCATCTCCGTTGATGACTCTTGAGATTTGCAGGGAACAGTAGTGTGTATTTAAACTTTTAATTCATATAGGCACTGCTTAAATTTCTGGTAGGAGCTACTGTTGGTGCTGCACCTCCATCATGAAGTCAGGGTAAGCTGTGATAAGTGCATTTTCAAAGTGCCATGGGCCCTTGGTGTTGAATCGCCGATGCAGTAAGTCCCGATAATTGAACAGGTGTGCTACAATGAACTGAGGTCGGGCTCCCGATGGAGGTGGCCTGCCAGGTGTATGGTGTGCCCTTTCTATAGAAAAATATTTTGATGCCTTATCTGCCAGCACCGTCTTGATCAGCCATTCTTCTAGGAACAACAACAGTATTTGAATATTGTTCCGTCTGGAGCGCCCCTCTTAATCTTTTGTTCTGTGTTGGAGGTTAGTTATTTCTGCCTCCATTTTTCATAGTTGCTCCTGCAGCTCCTTCACCATGGATATTCATGGAGGACACCGTAGACTCCATTTCATTCACCATTTCAGACAATTTACGATAATCTTCCCTTAGTAAGTTCATATCAAGGGATACAGCATCTACTTAGGCTTCTAATTAAGTTTTAGGGTCAGAGATGGCTTGCAGGATTTTGTCGAATTGAGTGGAGTGAAGTGCGTAAGGTGGCATCTAAATGGCGTAGGGTATCCAGAGTACGTCCGTGGATGTGGGAAGGGGGTATATGGATCCCCACCTGTTTGTGCAAGCAGTTTATTAATTTTGGGTTTCACCATAGTAGATATTGTGCAGCTGTGCGCCTCAACTGCGCTGTCAGGCTCTGGTGGGTTGCAGCTCCCTCTTTATGTCCTTAGTACACTGGGGCAAAGCTCCCAGGTCTCAAGGGGATCCAAATCGGGATACCAGAGCAATGTCTCAGTTAAGTTCACCTGGACAGTGGATTAATGAGATGCAGGCAGTGAATCTTCAGTCAAGCGCCTGTGCTGTCGGGCCCAATGCTCAGGCAATACCTGGAGGCACATGAGTGTGGCCTATCTACCTGAGGGCCAGACCCAGCAGCTGGGAGAGCTTGTCATGTGTGGGGATCTCCGTCAGTGGTGCTCTGGTGTCAGTGGCGAAGTCTCTGATAAGCGGTCTTAGTGCCCCTCATAGACCTATGATGCACGCAGCACTGTGGGTTCACTAGTTTGGGGGGTGGGGGAGCATAGGCCCCATCACTGAAGGCCATCCTGAACGTGCAGTGGGCCGACAAAAAGTTCGCCGTGTTGTGCCTTGTGTCTGGGAGTCAGCAATGAAGGCAGGTTCCACCGGCAATCTCGACCCAGGAACTTAGTTTCTGTGTTTGGGGTTATCTTCAGGAATAAGTCAGGAGTTTAGGGGACATGGGGTTCAGATCCCCAGTTTCTGGCAGTCCAATGCGTGAAAGTTATTTCAGGCTGGAGGTGAGGGGTCCCTGTTAACAGAAGGCTCTGCCAAGCCTTGCAGTATCTTTTCTTGGAGTAGAGCAGGGCCTGTATCTTCCTTTCCGCCGTATCCTGTGGCCAGCGAGGAGATGGTCGAGTGAGGGGGGCAGACAGCAGGCCCGCCGCAGCCATGTGTGGAAATCTCCACCTCTCCCCCCTAAGATCACAGGTCCCTGGTTCTGAACAAGTTCAGTTAATCACTGGGGTAGAGTGGAACAGACTGCCTCACAGTGTGGCGCATACCTGGTCGAGGCCACTGCCCTGGTCCAAATGACATGAGGGGGCAGTGGACGGGTCCGAGGAACACCTACGAGGGGGATCCCTTGGCGATGACCGGGGGCAGGCAGCCCCACCTCCTCCAGGCACTCTTGTTTGCCACCAAGCCCCCCATCTTCTCAGCCGCAGGCAGGCCTCGCGCTCAGATGTTCAAGCGGTCCCAGTGTCTAGGCAGCGTTGCAGGCCTACCGGGCCCATGTAGCCGTCAGTCTGTTTTTAGGCCGCCTGTGATTCAGGATCAGGGCTCATCTCAGTCAGGAGGTGCTCTGAAGCATTTTGTAATAGAGCCAGCACTAGATGCATCGAGATTGTGAAGGATAATTTACGGGCTGGCCGTGGAGCTCGCCATTAGACGACTGGTTAGGCTGCCCTATTGGCCACGCCCCCAGCCACTGGCTTTATACGTTACTTTTTCTGCCATCATGTAGAAATCCATTCCTGTCCTCCATTCCCCTGTTGTTGGTGTATCTGGGACCCCCCAGTGTTTTGTCGGGTCTCTCTTGGCCACCACCAGGCCTAGGTTACTGAAGAGAAGTTTCGGTCATGGTATATCTATGTTGTTAGGTATTCCCAGTAAAACACACTTAGGATCCAGAGGAATCACTACCCCTAGTATTGTCCCCAGTTCTCTCAGGATAATAATTAACCGTAATCAGGTTTTAATTGCCACCTCACATGGGTGCATTAGGGCTGCCTCCTAGTCAGTGTCGTCCATGACCCCCAACTCTCCTTCCCATTTCTCTCTCAAGTTTTAGCGTGTCTGGCATATTATTATTAATTGTTTTGTGCGCCCATGATTTTGATTTCCCTTCCAATTGGCTCTGAAGCAGCCTCCCTTCCAGGAGGCGTAATCAGGGTTTTCTACTAGGTCCAATTTCTCTGCCTGCCAGGCATGTGCAAGTTGTATGTATTTGCAGTGTTGTGAGTGGGTCAGACGGTATTCCCCTTGCAGGGTGTCAAACGTCATGAACCTTCTGTCCTTGATCAGGTTACCCAGTTTGGAGATACCAATAATGTCCAAAATCCCTGGAGTTTCCCGATCCCCCTCAGGCGGAAGTCCTCCCACAAGAGGATTTCTCATGTAAGCCTTGCATGCCATCCAATCCTTTTCCCTGCTTTCATCCAGGCCTCTATGGTCAATTGTGTGGTCATCCGTATTCTCTTTGCCCCTTTCCCCCATACAGGTAATGTATATGCGATTTGAGTTCAAACTGGATTCTCTGCAGCATATATGTGGGGTGGTCTCCAGGTGCATGTTCCCAGTTGTAGGAAGTTGGCTCTGTATATACTATTTCAAAGTAAGAAATAGTGTGCACAGAGTCCAAAGGTTCCCCTTAGAGGTAAGATAGTGGCAAAAGTAGATAAATCTAATGCTCTATTTTGTGGTAGTGTGGTCGAGCAGTAGGCTTATCAGAGGGTAGTGTTAAGCAGTTGTTGTACACACACAGGCAATAAATGAGGAACACACACACAAAGACTTACTCCAGGCCAATAGGTTTTTATATTGAAAAATATATTTTCTTAGTTTATTTTAAGAACCACAGGTTCAAGATTTACATTAGACACTTTAAATGTAAGGTACTTTACTTAGATACTTTAGGAACTTTGAATAAAAGCAATATCATATACAGTCTTTGTAAAAATGGCAATAAGCTATTTTCAAAGTGGACACAGTGCAAAAATTAACAGTTCCTGGGGGAGGTAAGTAAAGGTTAGATTAGGAGGTAAGTAAAACACTTACAAGTCTCAGTTCTGGGGCATAGGCAGCCCACCGTTGGGGGTTCAAGGCAACCCCAAAGTTACCACACCAGCAGCTCAGGGCCGGTCAGGTGCAGATGTCAAAGAGGTACCCAAAACACATAGGCGCCTATGGAGAACAGGGGTGCTCCGGTTCCAGTCTGCCAGCAGGTAAGTACCTGCGTCCTCGGGGGCAGATCAGGGGGGCTTTGTAGAGCACTGGGGGGACACAAGTAGGCTCACAAAATACACCCTCAGCAGCACAGGGGCGTGTGCAAAGCGGGCGTTGGGTTTCAGGTAGGAAACAATAGAGGGACCCGGGGGTCACTCTAGGGGTGCAGGCAGGCACGGGGGCTTATCGGGACAGCCACCACCTGGGCAAGGCAGAGGCTCGCCTGGGGGTCACTCCTGCGCTGAGGTTCGGTTCCTTCAGGTCCTGGGGGCTGCGGGTGCAGTGTTGGTTCCAGGCGTCCCTTGTTACAGGCAGTCACGTCAGGGGGAGCCTCTGGATTCTCTCTGCAGGCGTTGCTGTGGGGGCTCAGGGGTCTCGTCTCTGGTTACTCACGGGCTCACAGTCACCGGGGAGTCCTCCCTGTGGTGTTTGTTCTCTGGATCTCGAGCCGGGGGCGTCAGGTGGAGAGTGTGAAGTCTCACGCTTCCGGCGGGAAACGTGCAGTCTTTGAAAATTGCTTCTTTGTTGCAAAGAAGTAGCTGGTTTTGAACAGGGCCGCTGTTCACGGTAGTTTCTTGGTCCTTTAGTCCAGGGCAGTCCTCTGAGGCTTCAGAGGTCGCTGGTCCTGTCTGATGCGTGGCTGGAGCAGGTTTTCGAAGTTGGAGGCAGGCCGGTAGGGCTGGTGCCAAAGCAGTTGTCGTCTTCCTCTTTCTCTGCAGGCTTGTAGGTCAGAAGTCCTTCTTGTTTCTTCAGGTTGCAGGAATCTGATTTCCTAGGTTCTGGGGAGCCCCTAAATACTGAATTTAGGGGTGTGTTTATGTCTGGGAGGGCAGTAGCCAATGGCTACTGTCCTTGAGGGTGGCTACACCCTCTTTGTGCCTCCTCCCTGTGGGGAGGGGGGCCCATCCCTAATCCTATTGGGGAATCCTCCAAACTCAAGATGGAGGAGTTTTCAAGGCAGGGGTCACCTCGGCTCAGGACACCTTAGGGGGTAGTGGCCGGAGGTGCGGGCATCTCCACTAGCTGGGATGCCCTGGGGCGCTGTAACAAAAGGGGGTGAGCCTTTGAGGCTCACCGCCAGGTGTTACAATTCCTGCAGGGGAGGTGAGAAGCACCTCCACCCAGTACAGGCTTTGTTCCTGGCCACAGAGTGACAAAGGCACTCTCCCCATGTGGCCAGCAACATGTCTGGTGTACGGCAGGCTGGCAGAAACTGTTCAGCCTACACTAGAAGTCGAATTGGCATCTTTAAGATGCCCTCTGGGTGTATGTTACAATAAATTGCACACTGGCATCAGTGTGCATTTATTGTGCTCAGAAGTTTGATACCAAACTTCCCAGTTTTCAGTGTAGCAATTATGGAACTGTGGAGTTCGTGTTTGACCAGCTCCCAGACCATATACTCTTATGGCTACCCTGCACTTACAATGTCTAAGGTTTTGCTTAGACACTGTAGGGGCATAGTGCTCATGCACATATGCCCTCACCTGTGTTATAGTGCACCCTGCCTTAGGGCTGTAAGGCCTGCTAGAGGGGTGACTTACCTATGCCACAGTCAGTATGAGGTTGGCTTGGCACTCTGAGGGGAGTGCCATGTCGACTTAGTCATTTTCTTCCCACCAGCACACACAAGCTGTGAGGCAGTGTGCATGTGCTGAGTGAGGGGGTCCCTAGGGTGACATAAGACATGCTGCAGCCCTTAGAGACCTTCCCTGGCATCAGGGCCCTTGGTACAAGGGGTACCAGTTACAAGGGACTTACCTGAGTGCCAGGGTTGTGCCAATTGTGGAGACAAAGGTACAGTTTAGGGAAAGAAAACTGGTGCTGGGGCCTGGTTAGCAGGGTCCCAGCACACTTTCAAATCATAACTTAGCATCAGCAAAGGCAAAATGTTAGGGGTTAACCATGCCAAGGAGGCATTTCCTTACACCAGTCAATAATGGCGATGAGGTGTGCCGTCCAGTAGTGCACCCGTATGTCCGGAAGGGCGATCCCTCCGTTATACAGGTTGAGTTGGAGGATCTGTAGGGACACCCAGTTCCATGGTAGCTTGGGGACTTCTTCTATTCTGGTGAAGATTTCGTCTGACACCCTAACGTATGTTTTGCAAAGCGTACAGTAGTTTCGGTAGGGTGATCATCCTGTACATTGCGGCCCAGCCAAACAATGTTATTGGCAGGTTCCCCCATCTCTGTGTCTCTATGTAAGTCTCCCAGAACCGTCCGGATGTTCTGGTCAAGGCTTCGTTTCCGGTCTAGCGTCACATATATCTCTACGTATTTCAATCGTTCCTTATCTACACACAGGTTACCTGGTAGTTCTGTCTGCTCCAGGGCACCTTACACCTGATAAAGCTCGATTTGGACCAGTTGATCCTGTAGCAAGAGTGATTTCTGTTTCTAAGTGCACATGTCAGTTTGGCCGGCTTTAAACAACTGGCCAAGCTGACATGCACACTAAGACCCGCACCACTACTCCTCCTCCACTTGTTGACGTGGAGGAGGCTGGCCAGCTCCACCTTACGAAAGAGGAAAAATAAAGGGATAATAAAATATGTTTACTATCCCTTTATTTTTCTGCTTTCAGAAGCAGGGCAACGCTCCTCCTCCATAGAGGAGGAGCTGTCCCTGGATGCGGGATCCGCACCCCAGCAAGTAATCCTCTATTTGGGACCTGTTGATGAATGGGCGCGCTCAGTAAAGTTCCCTGTAGAATCATGCAAACTCGTTAGCTATTCCCTGGTCAGTGGTGTGGCGTTCATTATTAGTTCCCTGTGTCTTGTGTACCCAGCGTGCAGTCTACCTGCCTTATCTCCTGCGCCGTACAGGTGGTGTTCTGTTGCTAGTCCCTGGGACTTTCCTTCATCATGCACTAACACGTGGTATTCCTTAGGCCGAGGCATAATCTTACCCAGGGTGTGGAGGTCCACGTCTAACCCTGAGCCCCTTTCCAAGAAAATTATACTTTTGAGAGGCTGACAGTGCAATTAATTACCTTCTGCAGCCCCACCAGTATTTCCATGGAAAACGTACACAGATTTTTATTTACATCACAAATCTTGGTCCTTTTGTAACCTTCTTAAAAGTCTGAAAATGTAATAGAAATTTCGATTGTTAACCTCACATTTAGAATAACACAAACCACCATTACAGGTAGATGTGCATGTGTTCTTGAACAGCTTTACACACTCCTCTCACTTCCTAAGTGCTCAGAGCTTCTTGAGCTTGCAAAACAGGCAGTCTGCGACAACCTGGATGTATTCACTGAGTAAATGGTAACCTAAAAAGCATTTCTGTGCACCTTAAATCAAGCCACCCATGCGCCCATCCATTCCAAAGAGCCACATTACTAGCCTTCGTTTTCATCTACAATCCTGTTCCACGCTATCTCGTAGTACAGCTCCCGCAGGTCCCCATCCATCCAAGTCCTAAGAACCATAATCCCATCAATACTAGCCATTGACTATTTTGAACTCCCAACTACACATGTAGCAATAGTTATTAATCCTTCTGAATTCTTCACATACCATGCTCTTTTAAGGAGTCTGTGTTTTGCTGTATCCTTAATCCAGTCATGAGAGCTAACTAAAATACCTGAGAAAGGCATGTGCTCATAACTTTCACAATTAGTCAAATCTCACCATATACTGGATATTGACCATTTTGGGATTCTGCACCAGACATGAAACTGAAACCACCTTTGTCTTGCCATATTGGATGTCAGCATCGACCTTGGAAATTCTGGTCGCCCTTTTAGAAGCCTTAGACAGGGTCATCGATAACATATTTATGAAGCCCATTGCAGAAGCCTCTCTTACCTCAGATTTCACACTTTTATTATTTAGATCACTCCCCTCCAACAGCAAACAGCAGGACACATTCCACCTATTCCTCTTAGAACCTATCTCAGTCATCTGCAGCAACCATCAAGGCGCCCCCAATCCTCATCATCAGCAACATGTGTTCATCCATTGAGACATCTGACATCTACCCATTTTTCAGTGGGCCATGGGGAACTTCTGTGCAGACACCAAGAGGAAGGAATTGGGGGGGGGGGAGCAATATCTGGCTGAACAGAGGCCACCCACTTGGGCCACTGCCTTATATATCTAACCAGCTCTCATCTCTTCCAGGCCCCCCTCCTTTACACGTTGCCTGCCTTTAATGGTATCTACCTTGACCACGTTACTGGCAGTGCGATAACTAAGGGCTATCAATTCAAATATAACATCTCTATCCATCCGTACCTCACATTGCACCAACTTTACTGCATGTGGAATAGATGGGTGGTCTCGCCAAAGCTGAGCTGGACTTCATTAGGGTCCTAATTCGATCATATCAACGTGGTATCTTATCAAATGTTTGTTTATTTGTAAAGTGCACTTTGTAGGACTTATTTGCTTCTGTTATATTGCTGCCAATACATTTTGGAACAATGATAGCAGAGACAGGTCGTAGTAGCATTCATCTAAATTCGCATTTTTGGAAAGAGTTAAAACTTAGAAATTATACATAAATATAGTTTATGAAGTGACTGTAGACACATTTTCAGGCATGGATTGTCATGGATTCCATAGCAAGTAACAAAGGATATTGAGTTTTTTCGCCTGCTTCACTTATGTAGTTAGGGAGCAAGACACTGGCTTGGCCATTTAGTTTATTACAAAAAGAGAATGTTCTGGGACAGCAGAGTTGTATGTATGTACATGATATTTCTACAGTGCGAATCTAGCCAGGGTAGCAAAGCACTGTACAGGGTCAAAGACCAGCATAAAATCAGACAGTTCAGTCATGGACGGGTCATGCATTGTGATGAGTCGTATGTAAAGAGGCGAGCCTTCAACTCTTTCCTAGATTGAAGAAGCATTGGAGGAGTGCTGATAAATATGAGAATGTTACTCCAGATCCTCTAGATCCTGGATGAATAGCTGGAAAACATATGCTGTTTTACAATGCCAGAGGTTATGTTCTGTCATAAGGTTGATATTGAACTATTGCAGGAAGGTATCTGCTACCTAATGTCAAGTTTCTGTAGTGTTTCTTGGTAAGGGGAGACAACTCTCTGCGCTTTCATGGCAGGTGGCATATACTCTAGAGAGCCATCTCGGAAATACTCCAGTCCAATAAAGCATAGGCCATCGGCTTGATTTTTATCATCTGATAGAGAAAACTAGCTGCAGATTCCTTATCGTAGAATCCTCCCCTATGCGTCAGACTGGATCCAATAACTTTTCTTCAGCAGTACTTGAACATGACGTCAGCGGAGTCCATATATTCCCACCTCCGACGCACTTACGTCGGTTTCTTCTTTTTTATGCAGCAACGCGGATCCGGTGTATTGTAGTACCTTGGGCCTTTGGCCTTTTCTACTCGACGTCAGGTATTTTATAAAAAAATACGTATCTCACAGTAAATAGTGTATATGCCTTCTGGGTCTAAGCCCTGTGGATCCTGTTCCCGGCAGATGTCGGCCACGGATCCTCATTCTATTTGTTTGTGGTATCATGACGGCGACGACTGAGACGCCTGCCATCTTCTGAAGCCAAAGTCTTTGAGAGAGTATCGTATGAAGCTCCTTGCGGCACGGGCGGACAGGTCCTCTTCGCACTGGCGTTGCAGTCTGTCTTTGTCTTCGCGGTCAAGGGAGCGCTCCAGGAGTCGTTCTCGGATGGTTCCTAGACATCCGATGCACCCTCAACGTCTCCGGGTATGTCTTCCCAGGCGCTCTTTGGCGTCTCCGCCTCCACGTTCTCCTCCAGGGGAGTCCGCCCCTGTGTCGACCCCATCCCTTCCGCTGTTTCCCAGCACCAGGGTGACTCTGGACCAAATGCGATGTTATTATGTGTCCCTTCGTTCTATCTTTGGTCCTTTCCCTCTGATGGAGTGTTTTGGCAGGGTCTTTGCGGGTGGTTTCCACCTTGGTGCCTGCTCACACTCTCGAGTCCGACCCCAGAGTCTGGTCGGCGCGCGGCCTTGTCCCACCCCCGTTGTTTTCACCTGATCCTCTTGTCCTGACGCCCCACTCGGCGCTGTTGGACCCGTTGACTCTGCTCAACACCCTTGTATTGATATCTCTGGAGTCAGACGACGCCGCTTCTGAGGAAGCTTCCCCCACTCGACGTCGGTCGACACCAATGCCGGAAGCAGCACTGGGGACTTTACATGGGGATTCTGTGCTAGGCCCACTTTCTGTACCCTTGCACTTCCTCATGGTCCCCTTCTGGGAGCCCATTCCAGGTTCATCCTCGGATTGGGTGCTCGATTTGGGACATGCTAGTGGTCTAGAATCCTCCCCAGCGTCAAGTCTGCTCTCGTCACCTGGCTCGGCGACGGAAGCCAGCACTGCATTCGTCAATGTTTTGAGGATGGTGTCTGATGTTTTGGACTTGCATCTTCCTTTACCCTGGATCAATCTGACACCAAACCAGTTCTGCCTTTTTGCAAGGCTCTCTACGACAACCGTCTAGATGTCTGGACTCAGCCTGTCTTTGGTCCTTTGGTGGATCGTTCTGTTTCGCACAGGCATCGGCCAGCACAGGCAGACCCTCTGTGTCTTTGCCACCACCCTACCCCTCAGGGGTTTGCTATTCAAACTGCTTTGGGTGTTTCTGCTCTGGAACAGATTCCACCTACTCCGTCGCACAGGGAATCTCGGCAGCTGGATACTGCTGGCAGGTGTATTTTCACCTCTTCTAGTGTCGCTCTTCGTTCCATCAACACTTCCTGTGTGTCGGCCCGCTTTTCCATGCTCTCTGAGACTCCGTGGAAGAGATGATGTTCACCCTGCTCTGATGTCTTTGATCAGAAATGGTCAACAGGCTTCTCGCCTTGCAGTTCGCTCAGGTATGGATTCTACCAATTCCACTGGACAGATCATGGCTGCTTCTGTTGCCATACATCGCAGGGCTTGGTTAGCGGATTCCAATTTCTTATCTCCAGTGAGAAATGCTGTCCTGGATATGCCATTTGATGGCACGTCGCTTTTTGGGGGGGCATGCAGATTCTGCCTTGCATGATTTCCGTGATTGGGGACTAGTGTCCCTCCTCTTCTACCGCACTTCCTCATCTGTTGCGTTTTTCTAGGAACTGTCATGTTCTTAAGTTTGAGCAATTCTCACCCTTTATCTATTGTGCTGGCGTGTGTTCTGTTAGTTGAGTCGATTCGGACTTATATTTTGGTTGAGCTTTTGTCATCCACATTGGAGCTTGTTTCACTACCTTTGGTCCGCACAGCGCCTTTCTTTTCTGGGGCTCCTTGCAGCATATCTTGTGCTTCAGCTGGTGCAACCTCCTTTGTTCACGGGGTTGCTTCCGCAGCCATAACAGTATGGTCCTCTGTGGTTTCTTGATGAGTTTCAACTCTCCCTTTTGTTTTCCTTAGGCGAGGCTTTGCCCGTCTCAAAAGGAGAGATGCACCAAACATGGCAGAGTGCCCTTTTCTCATTTGGCCCGATTCCTGACAGTAAGTCTGCCTTTCCTTGGCTTTTTTCTACCCCGGTTCGTGGGTTTCTTTCTGTTGGGAATACATGTCCCATTGCCTCTCCTTTTCTTTACCCTCCATCTCTGTTGCTAAGAGATTGGGTTGGACATTCACTCTTTGAGCTTTTGGTAGTAGATGCTGTTTTACGCATTTCTCTTGTTTTATTCCCCATGTGGGTATATATTTTTGTACTCCTTTAGGAGCCAATTCCTGCCTACTTTTGGTAGGTTATTTACCTCAGGATCCCTTCCTAGGAAGATTTCTTTCCATATTCCATTTTCTGTTTTTCCTCTGCTACGGGCTAATATTGTGCTTGTTGCAGGTTCCTCTCCCTATCTTTTGGGATCAGGGTGCTATGGCTCGGTGGCAAGGTCTTCTGCCTCTAGTGGTGCAGGCTCCCCCGGACAGGGGTTCACTTCCCGCCACAGCTATCAGGGACTGCAGGACTTTGGTGTTCGCTGTTGCTCACGTTTCTTCCCAGTCCATTTTTCTTTGGCTCACTGATTGTGCTTTCTGCCTTTCGGGGCACTGGCTCCCCGTCTCATCCAGGAGCTGTAGCTCAGGGGTCACGTCTTGTGCCTTTGGTGTCATAGACACCTATACATCAGGGGTTCATATACCTCCTATGGCATGAAGGTGCCTTTGGGTTACCTTTATGAGGGGTTAAGATCTCTGGCGTTTTTAATTTTTACTGTAGTACTGTACTGATACTGTCCTCTTCTCTCTGATTTTTTTTCCTCTATCCCCATCTTACTTTGGGCCCCCCTGTGCTATTATTCACGGGTTCTTACTTTATTTTCCACAGGATGTTGTGGTTCTTTTCTCGTGCTCCCGCTTCTTGAGGCAGTGCGGTTCCTCTTTTTTCGCATTCACTGTGGTATCCTTCATTCTTAGATTTCATTCCTGACAATGCTTTCTCTTTCACCCACTATCATGCTTCACTATGTGGGGTATGGTGCTACTTACAATACGGTCTTTCGCTGGGTTTCCGCTTTGCTTGGTGCCCTTTTAGTCCCTCGCTTTCATTGTTCGTTGTGATGGCCTGGAAGGTGTCATACCCTTTGGGTCCTGATGTCTGTATTCCTTCCTGGTATTTCGCGGGCCACATGAGTTGGTCCCCTTCTAGGCATGCTTCTAGGGTTTCTTCCCTCGTGGTTGTGCCTCTTTGGTCATTATTCTTGCCATTCCTCCTGACTGATTTCTCCACCACCATCTGTCCTTCTGCCTTCGGGATAGATCTGTGTTTTTTTTCTTACTGCTGGTGTTCTTGACACCTTGCATGTTACCTATCTTTTTTCCTTGGCATAGGCCATGGTTGTCTTCCAATGTCTTTTCCTGTCCTTCTGGACCTGTTCCCAGACCCACTTTTTTTTATTTTTTTTTATTGAGAATTAAGAAAAGATACAAAATAATACAAAATGCAGTACAGGGCAACATCCATATGAATTTGACATAGGTTGAGTTCTCAATTGACATGCCCATTATTTTAGCAGAGATAAAGCATATATATTGTATGTTGGGATATGAAACATAAAATAAAATAGAGAGACATGTGAGGGAGGGGGAAGGGGGGGGGGAATAAAGTTGGGTGAAAGGGGAGTGGGATGGGATAGTAAGGGGGGGTAATGAGGTGCAGGGGGGACGAGGGGGGAAGGGAGGGAGAGAGAGATAGGAAAGGGAAAGGGTTCAATGAACAAAGATGGGTCTATGCATCAGAATGGCATAAAGAATGTGGTAATGATTTCTGTTGTGGTGTGGACTGTCATGTTGATCATTATGTAGATGTTGACATAGTTGCCTATGGTACAGAAAAATAGAATTCGAAGTAGAGGAGTAGAATAGTAATTGGAGGAGTAGTCGGGTGAAGCCTACATGTGTGTCTTCGAATCGTGTGAAGCTCAGATAGTCATGTGGGCTAGTCCTATGAGTCACGGCTAATGTATCATGAAGATAAATTAGATATAGAAGGGGGGGTAGGGAGCAGCAGCTCTGCGATTCAGAGGGAGAAGAGGGGGTTATGAGGTTATTGGTTACAGCTTGGAGTGTCACAGGAATGGGGAAGAGTCATCCAGTATGTGAGAGTCGGGTGTCTGAAAAAGAGGGGGGTGGGAAAAATATCTTAGAGAAAGAAAAAGAGGGAAAATTAGAGCAAGAGGCCGAGCTGTATGGTGTACTATATATATATATATATATATATATATATATATATATATATATATATATATATATATATATATATAGAGAGAGAGAGAGAGAGAGAGAAAGAAAAGTAGGCGGGAGGGGGGAAGGGCTGAGGGTGAGGGTTATGTTGGCATCCATCAGCTATCCAACATTCGAGGCCCCTGGATGGGAGTGAGGGACGAGGTAGCGCAGACAGTGGGGACCCCTACGGTCCTGACAGGAAGGGGTTCCAGACTTCCATGAATAGAGCCGCTTGATCTTGTAGATTGTAGATTACTCGTTCATGCATGGCAGTTTGTATCATAGCCGTCATCCATTCTGCCGGTGTGGGGGCAACGCTTGATCTCCAATGTCATAGTATACAGATTTTGGCTGTGGCTAGTGCAGTGTGCAATAATCTTTGTCGTGGGCGTGGTATGGTAAGATACGGGTGCATGTCGTGGAGGAGGATGAGCGACGATGGGAACGGGCATGGTATCTGGAGGGTGTCCTTTAGAGCGTGAAGCACGGTATCCCACAGGGGTTGTATCGAGGGGCAGAGGTATAAGATGTGCACTAGGTCGCAGTGAAGGTCCTGTACATCTCCAGCAGTTTGCATACGGCATAAGACCCACCCTGAATAGCCTCATGGGGGTCCAATACCAGTCCTGGAGGATTTTAAATAGGCAGAACTTCAGCCGAGCTTCCCGTGTGCCTCTGTCGAGTGCTTCCAGAATATCTGACCAATCTTCCTTGGTGTATCTCATTCCCAGCCGGTCTTGCCACCTGTGGCGCAGGCCGTCAAGAAGGGGTTGCAAATAAAGGTGATTGACTAGTACTCCGTACAAACCTGCCATTACGCCTCTATGATGGCCCCACGTCTGCAGGTAGGCGACAATTGGTGAGCTATTGACTCCCCATGAAGGGGTTCCTAGCATTTTGTGTAGACAATGTTTAAGCTGCAGGTATCGCCATTCCTGACTCTTATGTATGTCCAACTCGGCTCTTAAAGTGGCGAAGGACCGGAGTTGGCCGCCGTCTACGATTTGGGCTACATTGTTAATGCCGGCATTACTCCATTGGAGCCATTTTAGGGTGTGAACCCCAATTTTAATGGTTTTGTTCCCTTCTATAGGGGCTTGTGAGTGTTAAAAGGAGTGTATTCCCAAAAGGCGGTGAGCCCTACGCCATGCCGCATTTGTTGCCGTGAGGACAGGGTTTGACCGTCTGGGGCGGTCTGCATACACTCCTCCTAGTCCCTCACAATGCCCTCGTAGGAGGTTCTCTGTGGTTATCCATTGTGGGGGGGTCGGTAGTTCCGGGGAGTAAGTATGCCAATTGCGACAGCTGTAGGGCCAACAAGTAGTTCTCCACAGAGGGGAGGCCCAAACCTCTGTGGGATCTCCTTGACAGTATTTTTGCTGGTGTCAACCTCGGGCGTATAGAGCCCCACACAAAGGTTCTTATTGAGGGGTCTATTCCCCGGAGCAGGGTCAAAAGCACATGTAGAGGGAGCATGCCTAGCATGTACGTGAAGCGTGGAAGGGCGACCATCCCGACCACCTGTGTCCTGCCCCACATGGAGATTCCCAGCTGTGACCACTTAGCGAAGTCCTGTTTCATTCGGTATATAAGGGGGTCTAGGTTGTCCTTGATCATATGCTCCAAACCTCGGTTGACAAGTGTCCCCAGGTATTTGAGGTGTGACGGTGTCCATTTAAATGGCAGCCCATGGATTGCGGCCCTCGTCATTCGGGAGAGGGGTAATGATTCACTCTTGTCCCACTTCACTCGGTATCCTGACAGGGATGCGAAATCCCCTATGATTGAGAGTAGTGCTGGGAGAGATCTGTCTAAATCAGATAGGGTGAGCAAGATATCATCTGCATAGAGGTAGATTTTGGAGGTTCCTCCTGTTAGGGGGATGCCTTGTATCTGTTGGGAGTTTCGTATGGTGCCGCTAGGGGTTCCATTGCTAGCAAAAACAATAACGGTGACAGAGGGCAGCCCTGCCTCATGCCTCTGCTGGTAGGAAATGGGTCCAATATGAACCCCCCGCAATTGACTTGTTCTGTGGGGTGGTCGTATAATAGGCGGACTTTGGAAATTAACTGTTCTCCGAGGCGGAATTGCTTCATGCTAGCAAAGAGGTAAGGCTATTCAATACGGTCGAACGCCTTTTCTACGTCAAGGGACAGGGCCAGGGCTTCAACCGGCATGTTGAGAGATTTGTGGAGAGTATGGCAGAGGGTACGCATATGGTTTCTGGAGGTGCGGCCCGGTACGAATCCCACTTGTGTATGTGGATCAAGGACTGTATCACTTTCCGTAGACGGGCTGCCAGCACACTGGCCAAGAGTTTAACGTCCCCATTTAGGAGAGAAATAGGACGATAGCTACCACATAGTAAGGGGTCCTTGCCTGGTTTAGGCAGGACAACGATGGTGGCCTTATTGGATAGGATGCCAAGGGAGCCCTCCTTGCATGCCTCCGTGAGAGCTTCATGCACTGCGGTGGTCGCCTCCTCTCCCGTCTGTAGAATTCAGCCGGGAAACCATCCTCGCCTGGGGATTTATGGTAGGGGAGGGTTTTGATGGCTTGTGCTATTTCTTCTCTGCTTATATCACCCTCCAAGAGAGCCCAGCCTGCCTCTGAAAGGTAAGGCAGATTGGCCGCAGCGAGGAAGGCCTCTGTTTGCTCTGTGATGGTTGCTGTTTCGGAGGTATAGAGATGATGGTGAAAGGCCGCAAATTCGTTTGCTATGTCTTGCGGTCGGGTTATCACTGTTCCAAATGGGGACGTAATGGCCAGGATGCTGGAGGCAGCCTCTCGCTACCGAAGTTGTGCCGCCAGAAGTCGGCCCGCTTTCTCGCCCTGTTCATAATGACGCTGCGCAATCTTTGCAGTGCATATTCTGCCTGCAAGGTATATAGCACGTTGTGGTTCATGCAGGCTTGTTCAAGAGAGTGGCATAGGGCTAGGGATGGTTGAGCGGTGTATTGACTGGTGAGTCTCCGGATGTCCTCTTCGAGGGTTTGTTGGCTCGATTGCTTCTCCTTATTAGCTAATGCTGCGTCGCGCATCATGTTACCTCTTAGGGTTGCTTTTGCCGCGGCCCATAGTACTCGTTTGGAGGACACAGTGCCGGCATTGTCGGCCATGTAAGTGGATATGTGGGCCCTTAGGTGTTCTTTTCCTTGGGGGGAGCGGTACCTATGTACTGCAAAGCGCCAGGGTTTACGACCAGGGAAGACAAGGGCCGAGAATGATCAGAGAGTCCGCTTTCAAGTATACTAGAATCGTGAAGTTGGGGGACTATGTTAGGTGACACCAAAAAATTGTCCAGACGGGATTGGGTGCCGTGAACTGATGACAGGAATGTGTATTCTTTATCTTTTGGGTGTAACAGTCTCCAGTAGTCCGCCAAACCTGCATCCGTAATGAGGTCTGTCAGCAACGCTCTGTCATGATTATTGCCTGTGTCAATAGGTCCTGTTCTATCCAAAATGGCGTCCTGGGCTAGGTTCCAGTCCCCTCCTATGATGTAACAGGTGGTCCCTATTTCTGCCAGGAGGCGGTTGAGCCGTAGAAAAAAGGATCGTTTAAAGCCAGTCGGGGCATAGACTGAGCCAACGCATAGGGATGTGTCTCCTACCTTCAGTCTTGCAAATACATACCTCCCCTCCGGGTCATTCTATGTTTTAATAATTGTAATCGGGAGGGCCTTGCGTATCAAAATTGCTACTCTGCATTTGCGGGGGGTGCCGCCTCCGGGCTCTCGTTCTGCTGAACAGCAACTGTAGGAGACCCAATCTCAGCAGAGCTTACTGGCTTCCTCGTTGTCCAAATGGGGCTCCTGTATCAGGGCTATATCCGTTTTTTTTTTTTATTGGAGAAAGGACAGCACTTTTTTCCTCTTTATGTAATTTGTCATGCTGTGTAGTGGGGGCGTCGCACCGGAAGCAGCTCTCGACATATTGGATATGGCTGTTGAAACTCACCAATACAGCACGTAGTGCTGGGGGACTGTTATTTCGTGCTGGGGCGGGGGGATTGCTGTGGTATTATGGGGGGGAGGAAGGGAACAGCCGGTGGATGCCGGAAAATCTCTCGGGAAGGGGGAGAGTGAAAGGGGGGATGGAAAGGGCTAAGAGAGCTGTGGGCGTAGAAGTATGTTGGGGGGAAGAAAGAGGGGGAGAGGGGGAAGGGGAAGAGATATCCCAAGAGAGGAGGGGCAAGGGAAGAGGGAGAGGGGGAGGTGAGGGAGAGGGATAGGAAAAGATAGGATCAAAAGTCTAAATGAAGAGCTAAGGAAGAGGAGGGTTGGGGAAAAAGTGAAAGAATTCCCCTAGGAAGGTAGATCTATAGGCTACGGGTCGTTTTCCTATAGGGGCTCTTGATGCTGTTGGCTAGGCATCTGCCAGGGGAGGTGGGGGAACCGAGGCGCGGCCGCCTTCGTCTTTTATTGGGAGGCTTTCTATCCGGCACGTGGGGGAGGAAAATGGAGTATGATAAATGCAGTGCGAGTGGGTCATGTGGAGGGATGGTCATACTGGAGTCGTTGTTTTCTGGCAGGGGTGGTGGGAGGGGGAGGGGAAAGAAGAAGGGGGAGAGGGAACAGTAAAGGGGCGGGAGTATGTGTATTTCTGGTTGTTATCTAATTAGAGCCTCACGATATCAATGGTGAAGGGGGGAGCAGCTAGGTGTGGTCTGAGATGAGATAGGGGAGCCATTCTGTTGGCGAGGGAAAGCCATTTCTATGTATGTACATTTATATTGACCTGATAGTGTAGTGGAGGATCTTCTTATCCGTATGTTGTTACTGTGCAAGGTTCTATGTTGTGGAGGTGGTATGACAAATGGGGGGGAGGGAGTAAAGGCAGGGGGGAAGGGGGAGAGGGGTCAGGGTGGGGAGAGCAAATCAGACCCACAGTGGGACAGGGGAGGCGTTATAGGATATTCAAACTTTTATGTGTGTACGCATTACATTACATCCCATACTAATAAAATTTGAATTTCATTTCTTAGTATCATAGCTTTGTATGTATAATTTTGGGTTGGGTTTTTGGGGTCTATCCGAGGTCTATAAGTAAGTAAACAGTGGGGGGTATGTCAATTCTGGGTCTCGATATAGACAATATAAACAATGTAAACAGCGTAAACACAATGGGACATAGATAGGTTCTATTATAGTATTACTTCATACTATGTTGTAGGAAAAGTAGAGGTTAACAATCAATAATATCTCGGAATCTACATTGAGTATAAACCGTAAGCCTGTACTTTATGTGAGCAGCGGTTACCTCTAAGATCTGACTTGGGCATTGAAGAAGTGTGCAGTCTTTTGAGGCCCGATCGTGTCCAAGTGTCTCATCCTACACACATGGTGGCCATGGTCCTGAACATGGCGCACGTCTAAATAACTAGCTCCGGAGGGGCTGGCCGTAAAACTCCTGAAAAACGCGCCAGCCCGGGCCGTCCCTCCTTGGAGTGCGGGCGCTGAGCAGCGGACCAACAGACGGCGCGGCCGAGCCTCTGCCGCAGACCCGAGGCGAGCTGCGGACCGAGTCGGGCCGCCTAACGCGAGAGGAGGCTTGCGGCCCCTCCTCTCGCTTGGAGCCGCGGCCTTGAGTGAGGAGGCGGGCCGCGGCGAGAGCGGAGTGAGAGGCCCGCGTGCGGCGGCGGCCGCGTCCAGGTCCAGGTCTCTTTGCCGGATTGAAGGACCCGGAGCGCCTGGCGGGGCCTGGGGGCCCTGGTGGGTCCTCGCCCCAACAGACACTTTTTCCTTGGAGCCGGTGGAGCGGGCACGGCCCTGACTTCGCCGGGGCCGACCCGAGTGGGTTGTGCTAAGACCGGGCGGAGCACCGGAGAATCGAGACGGCGACGCGGCCTGCGGGCTTCCCGAGGGGGTCACCTGAGGAGTCGTTGAGGGGGGGCGTGGGATTGAGGGGGGGCGTGGGACCCCATGAGTCACGCCTCGGGGGAAGCGCACCCAGCGGGGAGATGGTGACCGGCTGCCCGACATGGGAGGACCATGGTGCTGCTGGACGTCCTGGGGCACCATCGACCCCTGAGTGTAGACACTGGGCACGACCAGGAGAGTAGCCACGGTCACGGAAGAGGCGCTGGAGAGTGGGTGAGTACCCCGCGTGGAGGGGACAGCCAAGCCGCGGTTGCGGCGCATACCTGATCCCAGTTGGCGGGGAGGGGCCCGGTAGGAGGAGCGTGCAGAGGAGCTAGAACCGCAGCAGGTGGCAATCGGCCACGGTCGGCTAACGTAGAGCCCCATGCCCCTGGGACTGGACGCCGGGGATGGCCGGCGGAGCGCCTGGAGCTCGGCCTGGACTGCCCGGGAGCAGAAGTTAAATCTGCAGAGACCAAAACGAGGGGACAAATCAGAAGTAGAGCACACGAAAACGCTCGGGGCCCCCCGGGGTATATCCCCTTGCCTGACCGATGCCCCCCAAGGGCCGACACAAGAACAGAGCCATGGGCCCCGTTACGCCGCCCGGGGACAGAGAAGCGGACTCACAGAGTGAAGCCAAAGTGCAAGACACCCTAGACAAGATACTTGGGGC
Organism: Pleurodeles waltl; assembly: GCF_031143425.1. Lineage (NCBI taxonomy): Eukaryota > Metazoa > Chordata > Amphibia > Caudata > Salamandridae > Pleurodeles > Pleurodeles waltl. The sequence continues at coordinate 740,735,076 of NC_090443.1, forward strand.
TATAGAGGACACAAAGTCAACATTGCAACGCGACATCAACCAAGTTGCGATTGAGGTGGGTCTCCTGAGAGCTGACCATCATAAACTGGCTGACAGAGTCAAAAAAATGGAAACCATGTTGGCTGACATCGTGCCGAGGCAGAAAGACGTGGCGGCGGAGTGGCAAGGCTCGAACAACGGGCCGAAGATGCGGAGGGAAGAAGCAGGAGGAACAATGTGCGCATGGTGGGCCTCCCCGAAGGGACGAACATGGTGGAATTCCTGGAGAAATGGCTGAGCACGGTGGTCGCACCGGGGTGCCTGACCCCCTTCTACACACTGGAGCGGGCGCATCGAGTGCCGTCGAGACCTCTTGCCCCTGGCAGACCTCCCCGTGCTGTAAGCGCTAAACTCCTGCACTATAGAGACAGGGACATCCTCCTACAGAAAGCCAGAGAGATGGGCCCGTTTAAAGTAGCAAATGGGGTAGTGACACTATTCCCAGACTTCACTCTAGATGTTCAGAACAAGCGAGCCTCATTCCTAGTGGTTAAAAGAGCCTTGCGAGGCGAGGGGATTCAGTACTCGCTGCTATATCCAGCAAGACTAAGAGTGATTGTGGAGGTGAAGACCACGTTCTTCCAATCCTCGGAGAAGGCATGGGAATGGCTCGAGAGGCATGGGTCCCAAACGGCGCGGCCCGCACGTGAGAACCCTGGAGCGAGCAGGACCCGCCGGGCCCTGAGGGGGAAGAGGTCCAGAGATCGCCCACGGCTGACGCAAACGCAGAGAGAAACGGGCAGGAGGGCAGCCCTGGAGGCGGCGGCCCGAGTGGGTGGGGAGGTGTCCCCCCAGGAGGGTTCTGAAGAAGAGTCCGAAGACACAATGGTGTCCTCCGCTGGGGACTCGGGGAGCTTGTCTCGCGCCCTGAAGGTGACCCCACAAACAGCCGACGAACTCGGACAGTCCGGGCCTGCAGTGGCGCCCAGAGACATGGCACGCTGAGTGAACGCGTGGCCCCTCCGGACCTGGCCACCCCCCCTGACTTGATTCTCGTCTGTCCGACTTGGCTGGCGAGTACTGCAGTTATGTGTTTGAACAAGTTGCACTGTTGCACAGTTTTCTGGGCAGCCTACAGTCCCGGAGGCACCCTGGGGATGGGGAGTTGGGGTTTGGAGTTACGAGTTAAATCGGCAATGTGGGTGGAGAAGACTGACTACAGTAAAGGTACGAGCGTGCGGGGGGGGGTCAATCAGAATCCCGGGCACGCCAGGCCCGCTTTTACCAGGCTCTAAGAACAAGATGGCAGACTACAATTTTATAACCTGGAATGTCAGGGGGATGGGCACTCCGGCCAAAAGACATAGAATTCTTTCCTTCCTAAGGAGAAGGGGGGTGCAGGTAGCAATGTTACAGGAGACCCACCTGGCACCGGGGGAGGGAGAGAAACTAAGACGGAGGTGGAGGGGGCAGGTGTTTGCCACAGAATATTCAGCTTATGCAATAGGCGTATTGATTTGGATTAGGGCGGGGGTCCCCCTAACGATTGATTCCTCCAACATAGACAAAGAGGGCATGTTTGTGATATTGGAGGGGAAGTTACATGGGACCCCAATGGTTTTGAGTTGCATTTATGCCCCTAATCAAGACCAGGTTTCATTCATGACGAGCTTATCAGGACACCTTACCCGCCAATGCACAGGGGAAGTACTAATAGGAGGGGAATTCAACGCAGTATTAGATATAAACATGGACAGGTCCACCCCGCCACTACAAGGGGCAATGTCAATTAAGATAGCACAAAGACTAGTTGAGTGGCTGGGCACTTGGGGGTTAGTGGATGTCTGGCGGGTGCAGCAGCCGATCGTCAGAGACAACTCGTTTTATTTGGGCCTCCACCGGATGCACACCAGAATTGATAGGGTGGTCTGCACTGCGGGGCTGGCTCGAGGTGTGACCCACTCTGAATACCTTGCCCGCACAATATCGGATCATAATCCACTATTGTTAACGTTGAGGGTATCGCAGGACAGACCCCCCATACCGACGTGGAGACTGGCCCCCGCGGCGCTCGAGGATCAGGCGTACAGAGAGGGACTGCGCTGCCATCTGACAGAACACATTGAGACTAACAAGAGATCCACCCCTTCCAGGGCCGTGGAATGGGAGACACTCAAGGTGGTGATGAGGGGTTTCTGTCTTGGGCAGTCGGCGGGGGTGAGGCATACGCTAGAGAGGGAACTAACTGCCCTGGAGAAGGTCATGCACGAGGGGGAACTGAGACAGGGCCTTGTAGCACAAGGAGATGAAGAATATGACCGCGCCCGCAGACAACGCTCCCAAGCTGAAGAACGGCTCAAATGTCATAACACGCAAAAATACCTGGCATCCCTACAGTCAGAGGAGGGGAGATCGGGTAAGCTTCTGGCATGGCTGGTGCGCCCGAGTGCAGATAGCGAGCCCATCACAAGTGTATTGGACAGAGGGGGAAATCCTAGACTTAGTCCAGGCCCTATTAATGACGCATTTAGAGATTATTATATGTACCTGTATAGGAGACCTAGAAACCTGGGGACGGAGACATTTGACAAGATCCCCCTGCCGGTGCTGAGTCTAGAGGATAGGGACAGCCTAAGGGGGCCGGTGTCTACGGAAGAGATAAATGATGCCATAGCGCAGCTGGCCCATGGGAAGACCCCTGGTACGGACGGTCTTCCTATGGATTTTTACAAAAAATATAAATCCTTACTGGTTCCCAGGTTGGCGGAGATGTACGCGGAGGCAATACAGTGTGGAGAGTTGCCATGCACGCTGCGTGAGGCGCTGGTAGTGCCACTCCCCAAGACAACCAATAGGGAAGCATCGGTGGCCGACTTCCGTCCGTTATCGATGCTAAACAGCGACTTCAAGATCCTCAGCAGGATCATGGCCGGCCGACTGCTCCCCCACATGACCACACTGATACATGCTGACCAGAATGGCTTTATCCCTGGTCGTAGCACCTCCCTGAATCTTAGGCGAATTTTCTCTATCTTACACATGCCCGACGAATTGAAACCGCCAGGGGGGATCCTGTTGGCTGTGGATTTCGAGAAGGCTTAGGCTTGCATTAGGTGGGACTATCTGAGGGCGGTGATGTTAAAAATGGGCCTGGGGGAGAGCTGGGTTAGATGGGTGGACCTGTTGTACTCGTCCCCACTAGCGAGAGTGAAGACGGGCAGAACAATTTCTAGTGCATATCCGGTGTTTCGTGGAACCAGACAGGGGTGTGCCCCCTGTCCCCGCTGCTGTTTGCCCTGGCGATTGATCCTCTGGCAGCCCGGTTGCGGGGGGAGGGTGTGGGCAGGGGGGTTGAAAGGGGGCCAACTGAGCACATTGTCTCCCTGTATGCAGACGATATACTAATTTATCTCAGGGACGGAGCTGGTGGTCTCCCCTGGGCCCTAAGGGTTTTGGAGGACTTCGGGGAGGTATCAGGACTGTGCCTTAACAGCGGCAAAACGTATTTGTTTCCCATGACACCTAGTTGCACGCGCCCAGGAGTATGTCCGATAGACGTGAACTGGGCCTCACGGACCTTCAAATACCTGGGCATTCAAATATTCCACGAGTTGGGAGATCTCAGAGATGGTAATCTTGGCAAAGCGCTCCGATCCTTGCGGTCCTTGGTTGGGTTTTGGCGCTCTCTGAAATTATCAGTAATGGCCAGAGTAGCTGTCCAAAATGATTATGCTTCCCCGACTTCTCTATTACTTCGCCAACTTGCCATTGCTGATCCCCCCAGCATGGTTCCGCGATTTGAACGTGTTGCTCAGGGAGCTAATATGGGACGATGGACGTAGACGCACTGCACTTACGACCATCTGTAGGCCGACCCGCACGGGTGGACTGGGGGCCCCTGACTTCGAGGCATAGTATTTGGCATCCCAACTACAGTGGGTGTCCGGCTGGCTGGTGGGCAGAGGACGCCTGGACTTGTGTACTGCCCTAGGGGTAATGGATACAGCATGGATTGCGGCACGCATGGCAGACAGGAAAATAGCCCTACCTGGGAACAACATAATGAACCGTGTTGCGATGGCATGCTGGAAAAGGTGCACGAAAAGGGTAGGAGTGGGCCCGCCATATTCTCCGGCTTTACCGCTGTCGGCACTGGCTCTGGAGTCCGGGGGGAAGGGATCGGGAAGTCTGGGGCTTGGTCCTTGGACTAGTGCGGGGATTGAGACAGTGGGTGGGCTCTTTGAGGGGGTGTGCTGAGGGGATTCGCTGACTTATAGGGTGGGGGTGTTCCCCGGGGTCAGTTTTTGCTCTTTGGGAGGCTAGTGCATACTCTGAAAGACCACTGGGACACGATAAACGCGGAACCCGCTGCCCACGGGGTGCTGCGCCTACTGCTGACATCAGGGGAGGAACCTCATTTGATCGCCAAAATATACCGGGCCCAGGTTGAGGCCGTGCTAGATCCTTTACATTCCTTGAGAGAACGATGGGGGAACACGATCGGGCGGGATTTGTCTGACTCAGAATGGAACAAAACACTGGCTTACCCCCAGGTGATTTCGCGTAACACGCGGTTAAGGTACATTCAATACAATTACCTATATAGGACGTACCTTACACCTCACCGACTATTCTGTATATACGGGGGCCCCTAGGACATGCCCAAGATTTTGGGGGGGAGATGCAGACTTTGACCATGTGGTGTGGGTGTGCCCGGTACTTCAGTCTAGTTGGAGGGAGATACTGTCTATCCTATCTGAGTTATTTGGGACGGAGCTGCGACCCACCCCTGCTCTGTGCTTACTGGGTCTCAGGCCAGCTGCGCTATGTGGGAAGGTAAGAGGGCGTTTCCTGGACCTGACCCTGGCCCTTTACAAAAGACTAATCTCAAAGGGCTGGAAGGCCTCAGGCCACCCCTCGCTGGCTGAATGGAGAGGTGATGTTTCGAGATGGTCTAGGGCTGAGCTGCAGGTCCTGAAGGCTGAGGAGGCCAGGGGCATCCGTCAGGTTCCTATCACCCCGGAGTGGGAAGATTTAGTGACGAGCTGGGATGGTCTATTCAAGAGATCAGTAGGCCCCGAAGTAGAAGTAGGAGATGATTAGCACATTCTATGAGGTTGACCCAGGGGGGAAGGCTCCCAAATAGGTGCCCGAAAGTGGCCGAACTTATAAATAGACTGCACCGAGAGACGTAATATGGAGACGGACGAGCCACTAATTACCACACCACTATTAGAGGCGGGGGTGGAGCGAGTGGTCTGCCGTCCCCCTGTACACTGGTGCGCCCTGGGCCTGGCCCCCCCTTCCTATGTTCCTATGCTTTTGTGCCTTAAATATCATCAACTACAAGTCCCACCCACACAAAGCCGTAAAGTTGACCGCTTGTTTTTTTAATTTTTTTTATTTACTTTCTTTCCCCCCCTTTTCTTTTCTTTCGTTTTCTTCCTCCAAGCTATAGCTTAGAACGGATTTAAGTTTGTTGTTTGCTCATGTGATTCAAAACGTTATCGTAGAACAGTGAGGAACATAGCACAGTATGTAAATGGGATCAGTTTATTAGAGTCAGGGACAAATGAACGCATAAAGAATGTTAACAGTACCAAAGAAATATGCAACGAATCACAAGTAATGTATACCACAAATACGGATTGTTTGATGGGCATGTATAATGAGTGCAAGATGTTACCATGAACAGACATACAAATGTAAGACAACAAAATGTTTAAAAAAAAAAAAAACTATGACCCAGGAAGAGGCCCCAAACGTGTACGCAAAGCAGGCCTTCACAAGTTGTCCCTGGACTCAGATCACCTGTCTTCAGGTGTATTAACTGAGTAAACAAGCAAGTGATGAAGAAGTGAGATTTCATATGACAAACTGTAAAAATCATGTTATCAAAGATGTGATGACTGTATATCCTGTCCCCTCTTTCCTTTCCTTCCTGTTTTGCGATACAAAATTAAAATAATGTCATTAAAAAAAATCCTACACACATAATGTCTCTCTGGGTTAGCCCCGTAATAATATCTAGAGGACATTTTAATGTATATTTTAATGATAGTCCCTAGTCTACATACAGGCTTTGGGGATACCTATTTCGTGAATTTAATATAGACAGCAGGGACCCAGCTTAGGGTCATGGGGACTTCTACTATACTGACACTGCATCCTATTTCTTATTTCATATCAGGGGGGGTATACGCAAACAGATTGATTATGCGTTCAGCGTTTCAGTGCCTGACAAGTGCTCAGTCTATGTTTGAATAACAGGTAGCAGCAGAGCTTAGTCTAATTACTGGTAGTGATTTTGCTAGGTCAGACTGTAGTCGGATACATTTTAACATACTAACATTCTAACATCCTAACATTGCCCTGCAAGGCCTCATAGTACCGTAGAACAGGGAGAACTTATTAGCAGCATGGTATCGTTTATATCCAAGGCTATAGAGGATATACTGAATAGCAATATAGGGTCCGAATAACATCGAGCGGGATTTGTCTCTCTCCGAGAGCTGGGTGTGTGCCACTGCGGCGTGCAGGACTTGTCCCCTGTCATCATGTGCCCTAGTTAGTCTTTCCAAGTCTCTACCTCTGGGACAAGTATCTGGATCGTGCCAGTCCGTGCTTCTTTTCTCAAGCCCAGGGAAAGGCGTGTGTCCGTCTTCTTCCATGTATCCTGTGACCAGTTTGGGGCGATTGGTTCTTTGGTCTGATTTTGGAAGGAGTCTAGAAAGAGTCTTAGGTCCTCGGGGTTGTAGAAGACTCTGGTGACCCCATTTTTGGTGATCCACATTCTCGCGGGGTCGAAAAGACCGTATTTTATCTCCAGTTGTCGGAGTCGAGGTCTTAAGGATAAGAAAGCCTTCCTGCGTTCTGTGGTATCTTTGGAGTAGTCGGCCCGGTATGCGGACCTTGGATTTATCTATCCAGAAGGGCCTGTGAGTTCGTGCTACTTGAAGAATCTGGCGGGTCTCGGAGTGACGCAGCAAACAGGCGATGATCGGCCGGGGTCTTGAGGCCCTGTCCTGGTGCTTCGGGCCCACTCTGTGTGCTCGCTGAAATTCCAGCGGTGGTTCAAAGGACAATGATGTTAGTTTGGGTATAACTGAGCTGAGGAAAGCCTGTACGTCTATGCCCTCTTCATTTTCCGGGATTCCGAAAAGGCGGTTATTGTCCCTCCTGCTTCTGTCTTCCAGGTCCGTCACTTTGCTTCGTAGGTAAGAAAGATCTTGGTCTGTATCCGGGGTTGTGGACATGTGAGTTTCCAGAGACCCCACACGGTGTTCCAACCCCATCACCTGTGAGTGAAAGCCTGCGATGTCGGTTCGTATGGATTTGGTCTCCAGCGTCAGAGAGGAGATGGAAGCGTTCATCCCCTCTATCCTGCGACTAACAGCAGTAATTTCCTGCAGTATCCGTTCCATAGTTGCAGGTTGGTCTCCGTCTGCCATCACGGAAGGTTGGTTTGGCGTTGGGGCTGTGGCCGGTCCTGCCGTTGGGGACGCGATACGTTTATGTTGGAGCGCTTCTGAGAATATTAATTGACGTGCTGGTTTACCTGTGGGTTTTTGACCTGATTTGCCTCCGGGCATCTCAATGTTAATATGTGAATTCTGAGGCCCTTGTCCCCTCTTTCCTATCTCTCTGAGGGTTGGTGGGGGTGAAGGAGCGTAGTCTGGGTTGTGTTCAATCCCCCCTGTTGACGTTACAGGAGCATATTCTCCATAGTGGGATTGCGCTTATTTTGGGTTGCTTCTTTGTCCTAATTTGTAGAGCTGCGCAGGGATGTTCGGCGAGGTCCGCGTATTGCCTTGCCCTTAGTTAACCATAGGGACGATGGATTGTTCACCTTGTAAGAGCAATAACAATAACACAATAACAACAAGGGGGGGCGGACTCCAGTTGAGGTGTTGTGAGGAATGATCAGTGTTGGGCCATTTGGGCGTTTCCGTTGCTCCTTTGGGTCTCTGTGAGGATGGGTGTCCTTCCCCCTCTACTCGCCTGTTACGATTCACTGATGATAGGTGGGGGGTCTCAGGGAGGAGATAGCTGTGCTGGGATATGCAGCACTGCTGGGCTGTTTGCTGGTGTTGAGAGAGGGCAATGGCCCTTATTCCTGAAAGGCCAGTTTGTTCAAGCCTCTGGGGTTGTGGCCTTTTCGTCTGTCCCAGTCCGTCCTCTCAAGGCGCTGTGGCTCCTTCTGGCTTGTTTCTGTATCTCCTCTCTTGAGGTCAGGGCTTCCTGGGATGTGGGTAGTCAGAGTCTTTTTTCTTTCTCTTTTTTTCAAAATATTTTTATTTATTTGTATTTGTTTCCCCCTTCCCCCTTCCTACAGAGTTTTCTGTTTATTTATTTGTGTGGGGGAGCTTCAGGGGTGCTGCCATATCATTTATATTGGCTTCCTTGTGTCCGTCTTCTGCTCTCCGGCCAAAGCTGGCTGGCAGGCTCCCGGGGGACAGCGTTGGGAGGAAGGGGTGAGCCGCAGGAGAAAAAAGGGGGGGAGGAGGAGCACGATGTCCAGGGGGTCGTGCAGTGCACCGCCGTGAAGGCGGTCAACCAGCTGTATGTGGGCATGGGAGGGGCCGCTGTCCTCACTCCGCCGGGCCGTGCTCCCCGGCCCTGGGAGATGCGTCTCCTCTCCTGGGGCAGGTCCCGCCCGTAGAGGCACTCGGCGGGCCTCCCCGCCTTGTTCCTCTCAGACAGAAGCCTCGGTGAAGCGGGGAGTCCTCCCGCCGGGCCGTTGCTCGTTGGTCTAGGGGACGCGACTCCTCCCCCAGCGCAGACCTCAGGGCATCGGGCGCACTGCAGTTTTCCCCTCCGACTCTCTGGATCGTGTCATGGAGGCATTCAAGGCTCTGATGTTTCAGGAAGCCTCCGGAGAGTAATGGGCATTCTTAGCTGCCGCCGTTCGGCCCCCGCCGCCCCCTCGTGTCTGACCCAACACGGAGCTCCGGGGTTAAGCGGCCATCTTCGTTCCCGATCCGGCCACACCCCCCCCCCCCAGACCCACTCTTTTTGACCTTTTGTCCCTTCACGGGTCTCAGATGCCATATTTTCCCCCCTTCATATTCCTTGAGGGGTGCCATATATTGGTGTCTTTGTAATTTTAAGGAGCCATAGCTTAGTGGCTAGTTCTACTGTTTTGGTTTAGGAGGCAATCCCTCTCCAGGGGTTCGCATCTCGCCACTGCTCTTACATTTTACTATGCTCCTTCCATTGTACTCTGTGCTTCCTACTGCACAGTTCTTTGCCTTGAATAGTCTGCCTCCACTTTCCCTTTCAGCTGGTTTTCTGGCCTCCATTTTTGCTCTGAGTTCATACTGGAACGTCTGCTCCTTTTACCTTGTCGTCCTGGTTCTACTTCAGTGCTCTCTCTTTCCTCTTCCCTCATTACCCCGCCTGGTGTATGTCTACACACTTTGCACTTGTGCAAGACCTTCCTGGTCTTTCCCAATTTTTGTCCCTTTGGGCCTGGTGCTGTTTCTCTGCCCCGTCTGAGCCCACAATCCGGTCTTCATTTCCTTCTCTGACTGGAGTTCTTTCTCCTTCTGCCTGTGGGTTTGGTGTATGTCACAGTTATGGTAGTCTTTCTACTTTGACTCTTTTACATGTTTATTTCACATGTGTGTGTGTCGTTCTGGTAAATCCTTACAGGGTTTCCTTTCCTCATCTTGCTGGTTTGTTCACAGTGTACCTCTCCTTTGGTGGTGGTTGCTCCCTAGCCTCCGTTGGAGGTTTTTCCTTACCAGCCCTATCTTAGCTTTTTCCCAGAGGAATTGCAGTTCACTTGTCTAGTATGTCATTTCTGTTTTTCTCTTGCCACACTGTCTCAAGCCTGGTTCTTTCTCTGTGTTACCGGGTTATTCTTGCGAGACTGGTGTGGCCCGTTCGTGTCTCTCTGCCATAGGTTGGGATTGCTTGGGTATCTTATTCTAAGATAAGGAATCTGCAACAAGTTGCCTCTATCACATGAACAAATTACTTACCTTCGGTAACGCCTTATCTGGTAGAGACACAGACTAGCCTCAGATTCCTTATCGACCCATCTATCCTCCCTTCTTGTGAACTGTGTTCTCTTCAGTCTCGCTTACGGTGGTTTTGGGTGTTTTGCTGTTCTGCTATGTCTCATGACATCTCTTTCTCTTCTGGTTAGCATATACACTTTTGCACTGTGTTTCTATTCCATTGCCAGTTTCTCTATGGCTCCGCGTTGGTCTGCGGCTTCAAGTCACCGAAGAAACTGACGTCAGCGTATCGGAGGAGGGAATATATGGACTCCGCTGACGTCATGTCCGGGGATGACGTCGCTGTGGAGGCACTTGACACCCTCTATCGACGCGCAGAGGTACTGCTGAAGAAAAGTTTCTGGATCCAGTCTGACTCCTGTGGGAGAATTCTAAGATAAGGTAACTGCGGCTAGTCTGTGTCTCTACCAGGTAAGGTGTTATCGAAGGTAAGTAACTTGTTAATTCGGCCCTGTCCACTCTGCAACAAGACACGAGGAACAAAGGCATGGATCTTTCACCTGAGCCAATACACCTTCCCTAAAATGGACGAAATAGGGTTGGGGGGTACTCACTGTATGTACAAAATGGTTTTCAGGAGGAGGCAGGGGATATTGCAGAAGTCTTTGTATCTAATGTATATCATTATTTGGACACATTCACATGCGATCATTTGAATGTTTTCCAGTGAGATTTTTAATTATCTCTCTTGTTTACTTCCTCGTAAGATAAAGCCTGATTTTATCAACTTATTAAGCAATGTGCATAATGTAACATTTGCGGGTAAAAACACGTATACAGTGATCAGTATTATTTTTAATCTGTATCAATTTGTAACGCAGATTTCATATAACTCTCTTTTGGTGAGGTTTACGGACCCAGGTGGAGTCATGGTGACATTATTTATTTAATTTACTTTCACACTCTCCGGAAGCCTGCATTATCTGTAATTTGAGACATCTATGAGCATCATTATTTAAATACATCGGCCCTCTTTGTGAGCTGCCCAGAGCCGGTGCTCTCTGGCAACTTCAGCTTTCTCGGTATCTCCGCGCCCAGGCTTCTCGGCGCTGTAAACTCCAGACCTGATAGTTCCCGGGCTGCGGGCACCTCCTGCGCCTGGCCCGACTGCCTACTTCGCAAGCTGAAGTTAAAAAGCATCTGCCCCCTGCCGCCCCATCCACCTGCCAACACCACAAAAACGCCCCTCATACATGTACCCCCTGCACGAAGTATGTGGTAAATCTGTGTAGATTTGGGTCCATTATTTCCTCCAAAAGGGGAAAGAGCACACGGAATTGGGTCACGTATTCCCAGAGGAGCATGTTATTCCCCATTCCGTGGGAAATAACTCGTCAGCCACAGGGAGGCAAGCCACCAGTCAGAATCGTTAAATTGTCTCGGAATAACCTGTTCCTTCTTTTAATGTGATGAAATATTTTGTGGCGATGTTTTTGAAAGATAAAGCTATCAACATTTGCTTGGAACCTGGCAGATCTGTAACTTCTGTCTGAATTAGTTCCTGCTAATTATCATCAAAGTATTATATCGGGCTCTTCTTCACTTTTTAGAGGATAATATTTTGGGCAATGATTTCCTGGTAGGTTACTACACTGCAAGGGGGATAAAAAAAAATCTATGATTTCTAATTAATAATCTAAAATTGGCGGTGGGTGTTGGCAGTGTTAAGCACTGATATCGTTCGGCCTGTTTGGCTCCATCCTGCAAGCCTTTCTTCTGGGTTGTCTCTGCTGCAGTAGTAAATATGCTTATATCCACCATGAATGCCCTTATGCGTTCATGGCAGGTACAAATAAGGGCCCAGATTCCTAAAGGTTTAGCGAAGGTTTACCGTTGCTCTTGTTAAGCTAAACCGTTGCTAAACTGTTTTTTGGCATTCACAAGCCAGCTCAAATAGGTATTTGCGTTGGTTTGTGTGGCAAAGTAACCAAAGCAGCGCAAAACGCTACTTTGCATTATTTTGCATCAAAGGGGCGTTACATGGGTGGTACATGGGCGTACATGTGCCACCACCCAGGCTTTCTGAATCTAAACCCTATTCTGAAACCTCAGAAGAAAGGGTTTAGCGCCAAAAATTAACACCTTTTAAAAGCAGCCGCTAAATGGAGAAATGTTTTTATTTCTCCCTGCTTCTCTGACAGCACACATACAAAGTAGAAAAAGCATTTCCAAATCTGGGCCTAGGTGTTGTTGGCCGTAAACTTAAGTGCATGGACAAGCATACCTTTGTGAATATGTCCCATTATCCGCTAAGCACCTATAAACAGCTCTAGTATGTTCACCATCGCTCAGATACAAGGTGAAGGAGCACCTTAGTGGCGATCAATTAGTAAACATAATAGTAACAAAACTTTGGAAAGTTATACCTTCATATCTCAATCCTCAAGACAGTAACCTGAAGACTAAAACTTGTCCCATTACAGAGTGATTTCTTAGAATAATGAGGCATATCCTATGAGCATGTGGGCAAGCTAGAGCCCAGAGATCCTGACATCTATCACCTGGGTCGATGGTGAAAGTCTAATGGCGACCGTCAAAGGGACAATCTGGGGAGGGGAGGTAGGGCATGTAGGATGTGCTGCTGCTTCAGGAGGGAGTAAGCCTAACCGAGAAGGAGGGTGGATCCCAGAATACTGAGTAGAGTAGATGTAGGCAAGTGAGTGCATACAGGCACAGGTTTTGCGCGTCACATATAGTGTAGTGCCTCCAGGGAACGGTGGTAGGAATTTTATCCTGCCTGAGAGGGTGCTTCAAACCTCTTCTCTGCAGCCAGCCTGTGTGCATGGAGGAGTACCGGCCTCTTTAGTCATCTCGTTCCCAGGTGGGTGTCAATGAATTGAGCATACAGGAATGCTGATGATGAATTGTGCGACTAGCTAACAATATACAAGTATCTTGGGATGGAAGGTGGCAGGAGCATGCCTGTGTACAGTGGGTAAGTCTCACTAAGCATCAATAAACAGCAAACAAATGAATATAGAACTAAAGAGTTGTGGTTAATATTTATGGTGGTTATGCAGCTTCCAAGTTTTGTCCCTCCTGCAAAACTTGGTCCAGATGAGATAGGTAGCTGATCATACTGTCTATAAATCAGTCTTTCCCAGGAGGCCACTGACATCCTTCTCGCCTCAGTCACCTGTTTAAAGGATGCTCAGTATCGTTACTCTTTTTCTTCCGGGTGCAAAATTTGGGCTCGGTTGTTTCTTGCCCTGTACTGCGCCCTCAGGACAGCAGTGGGCGTGGCGGACACTGGAAGGTCAAAATTACTATTTTAACTCCAGGTCTAGAATATCTGGGGAAAGAGCAACTTTCCCCCAAATATTCCAAGGGGCTTACTTAGTATTCCAACTCCAGTCCTGGAATATTTTGGGGAAAATTATACATTCCCCAAGTATTTTATGGACTGGCTGATTATTAGTAACTTTGAATGGCAGAAAGTGCTACCCCGAGGGCACAGCTCAATGCTAAAACTAGGAATACCAAAATGTGGCTATTACCAACATTGTAGTAAACCAGCATTGTCAGTAAGAGTTCAAACTTTGGGTTTCCAAGACCTCTGAGGCATGGTGGAGGAGGAGTGCCACTAGAGCTGAAATAGTGAAGATGATGTCGCTGAACTTTGTCATAAAGGCCTCGATTTGGGTCCTGTGGTGTGGTGGAGAGTCACATGGACACAAAATGTGCACTTTTGTTACAGTTAGGAAGTTTACAACTCCAAAAGTAGCCCATGTCTAAGTTGTGCCTGTACGTCTTTACTGAGGCTCAGTACAAGAATCTGGAACTTTTGGAATTTTGAAAAAAAAATCTAAGCTTAAGTGGGGACTCCCTGGTTGCCCTTGTCTTAAAGAGCAAGAATATACGCCTGTCTATATCTGAACAATCAGTTCCTAGTCTTGAGTTCCATTTCTGTAGCAGAGACAGGATGCTTAATACATTGTCATACTGTCCGCAGAATGCAACTCTGCATTTTTCCCAAGTCTTGAGAGGGGAAAGTGCTGAGGATTCCTTTACAAGCCATGGACCTTGGCCTGATGAATGTCTTTGACCACCAGTAGGCAGATGAACTAGCAGAAACATGTCAACTAGACGTGAAGGATTCCTACCAAAACTCTCCTGGTTTTCATATTATGACAGGTAAGGATTAGTATATTTGTGTATTTTCTACCCCTACACAAATTTAAGGACTTACCTGGGAACTTAGCACCAGTTGGCAACAGTACTAGTCCAGAGGTCTTACGGGGGCTACTGATGATTCAAAACCAAATTTCTTCCCAATTTAGAATCTCAACTACACCATTCTGTTCCTATCTACACTATGGACTCAAGAAACGTTACCACAGTGAGGAGCAGACCACGTGATGACGCATGCCACATGATGTGGGTGATTTTTTTATATCAATTTATGGGCTCTATGGTAGGATTAATATTGGTCACGGTGGGCACAACGAAGACTCCTCTTTTGTGATAGAGTGAATTAGAGGCTGCAGTGTCTTTTGATATGTATAGTTGTAAGTTCAGTCATGCTTATCGTTTGCAAGCCCTTCACTGGCACCAAATAGAATGGAGGTTCACCTCTCGGGCATTGTGTGTGACCCACTTGGCACTCTTCAGTTTTTGCCTGAATGCAGACGAAGACACTGGTCAGTTACCAACATGCTGCATCTTTGTACTTCTCACATTCACTCACTTGGTGGTAAATCTTCATAATTTTATCTTCCGAGGATCGGGAATGGTCGCTGTTATGCTTATATGTGATAAGCAAGCTTACAACCTTTTTGTGAAACTGCTAAAATTCAAATTTGTCCTGATTAGTTTCTGGTGTTTAACCGTTACCACCTTGAAGCCTTAGAACGGGCGATTGTTCAGTTTGAAAATCAGTCATTGGTTCATTTGTTCATTCATTCAAGACTGGACTGGAATACAAAAAGAAGCAGGTTTTGACAAAGCCAACAGGTTTGGCTTTTGTACATTGAACGCATAAAGACATAGAACATTCTTGCAAACTTTGAAAAATGATCATGTACACATACAGATAGGCCAGCACTCCGATATCTGCACACACACAGCAACAGACCCATAGTCACCGTTGTACACAGATCACAAAGCATACGGGGAGGCACTCCTGCAAACAGACTAACAAATATGTAGTCACTAATGCAGAATGACTAACAAACCTAAAAGGTACTCATGCACAGAGGCTCGAAAAAAGAGAACAAGCATATAGTGCCCCACGCAGTACACCTGAAGTCGGACAGGGCACACACAATAAAGTTAGAGATGGGCAGGCAGATGGTCAACAGCTTTGTGCAGACCTTGTACAGAGAAAATAAAATGTGGAGTGGGTGAAAGAGCACACTGCCAACACCAGCTTAGGCCTTGAAAGTGCCTTAAGTGATGAGTAATGAAAAACTACATTCTCTATGCCCGTGCAGTGGCCGACGTATGTTAAAGAAGTATAGTCAAAGCCGGTAGCTCTGATGTTAGCCGCCAGTCTTATGGCTTTGTCAATTCTTGTTTTGTCCTGGTTTTTGCAAAACGTTATTGTCGGGGAAGCTGCTTGGGCTAACATTGGCTGAAGACAAATCATTTTGCTCTGAAAAGCTACACATTGAAGGAAATCAGATTTGAGGAACATAAACCAGTCGGATTTAAATATCAGTTCAATCCTTGGCTGTTTTTTGGGCGAATTACTGGGATATGGAATCCCATCCATGCCCATGTCCTTTTTAGAATAATATATCAAGGTAAAATTGCAGTACATTCTGCATGCACATTCCATCTTTGGACTCTGCCAGTCATGCATGTGAAACAGTGCACTTCCCTTTATGCATTGCTCTACGGCTCACATATTTTAAGTTGCCTGATTGATCCGTGTAGATCAAACAATATGTGTCCTATCCTTGACTTTCCATTCACCAATCACTTTTGTTAACTGTGTTATACAACTGGGTCACGTTAAACAAACACAGAATACAACTCTGATTCCGGTGGTATGCTAGATTAAAACTAAGGACTAGAAACCCGGTGTTTAACGTGTGTGACTACAGCTGGCAGTCCTACTTGCACAATGTTATAATCATGCATTAACTGTACCAAGTTTTACATTTTACACTTAACTAATATTTGAAGTTTAATATGTGGCACATTTGACTTAGTGTGATTTACTCACTGCTTTCAGAGGAATTCTTGCGTTTTTGCCACTTTGCAACAACGTTGGTGAAACATTAAAATTCAATGTGCTGGACTCCCAAGCCATTAAATTAGCTTTTCCTTATATTCAGCAAATCGGTCACATGGTCTAACTCTTAGTGTAAATAACACAGCTGCACACCACCAAAAATGCTACATTTTGATTGGCTCTTAGCCAGTCGATATCTACCCAGACGATATCTACCCAGAAAATTCATTACTAGTACTTAGGACTAGCCTCATTACTTTCCACCTAATTGCCTGTAAAGATCAGTGTTAAAAAAAAAATACCTTGAAAATGTACCTGTTTCACAGAATGTGCCCGCACTGGGGTGCATGCTGCTGGAGAAGACATCTTTGGAATCATCCACTTTCCTCTACAGAAGGCTGAATATGTACAAGACACGTTTCTGTGTTGCTACAGTTTTCTGGAATCAATGAGTCCCCAAAAACAGCATCCCTGTCCATGAGTGTGTAGTCTGGTAGTTTTCACTGTTTTAAAAAAGTACCCTCGTTTTGCCTCATTTACAATGTTTTAAAATGTTTTGATTGTCTTCAAATGTAGCAACTTTAAAGGTTCACAGAAAGACATTTGTATAGGCAATACATGTATATTTTTAAAAATGTTTTATTATGGCCTTATATTTAACTCACAATCATAAATATGTTGACACCAGTGTAAATGTCTGCAGGGACATGCAACTACTGAGAAAAGCAGGTGGGAAAAGTAAAAAGAAAATATTAACTGTCCAAAAAGCAACTATTTTGTAGGGTCTCACTACCATTGGAGCAAACATCTATTGATGTTTGATATGTGATCTATCTGTATATATCTTCCTGTATCTTTAAAAAAAGATCTACAGTCATACATTTAAATGGAAGATTTAAAAACCTATAATGATTACCAAAATGTTACTATTTAGGAATAGATAGGTATTAAAGCAGCAGAGAAGATGAAAATCATGAGTAGGGAGATATGGAAAGGAGATGCAGGACATGGACAGGGTTGTCTCTATATTTGTCCCTTTAAAATTATACTATGCCTCACATGACTAAACACCTACACCTCTCCTCACATCTTTTTATAAAAAGCTGGATTCATCTTTGCTCCAAAACCTCAATGCTCCTGTATTTCAAACTGCTCCACAGAAAAAAAAATCAACAGCTTATATTTCCACAAAATGGCATTCAGGAGGGCATCACTTTTGTCTTGAATCCAGAATGTCGGTGTTCTAGTTGTTCACTAGAATCCTGTGGTGAAGCCGCAGTGGATCACTGGAGAGTCAACTGACAGACTGCAGCTCCTGCTGAAGTGCGTTTTACTCAGAATGTCAGACTTTCCCCTCAAAATGCTGATAAAGAAATTACGGATTTAGAGAAGCTGTGTGTGATTGTAGTTTCTGACGCACCTTCCATAACATCTATAAGACAATTATGAGAGAAAGACTTTTTTTTTTTTAAATCATGGTTCATCAAAACACAGTAGAGTATCAGCATTTTTCACAGGTAAAATCACCTCAGAACGCTCAATGATTTCTTGAGTATAACACCACCAATAAATGGCTAATATTGTGACAAAAATCTCTCATCACCCTTCATATTTGTCCTTTTTTGTGACCCTTAAACGTGGGCATTCACCACAATGAATTTCAGTGAGTCAAAAATGGAGGAGACTTAGCATCACACAAATCATCCGGAGGGCTTCTTGTAACCTTACACCTAACTAGTACCATGCAAAAATATACAATTGAACAAACAATTCTGTGAATTTCACCCCATATTTTAGGCTCTGATTTCTAAAAGCAGCATTATCTGTGGAGGAGGGGACCATCAAGTAGTTGCTAACCAGGGTGGAGTAGGGCCCTTGTCTTTCCTTTGGGACCCTCTGGATTCATTTCAAGGCCCTCTGACCCTAAGCCAGTCAAGATTTACCTTGCAGTGCCCTCCACTTAGATGGTATTGCTTAAATAATGTGACATGAGCAATAGAGAAGTTTGAAATGCAGTGCTTGATAGCATATTAAGACAAATGCATTGTCATACAAAGGCAGAACTTGGTTTTGACCAGTGTCATATCAAAGAAAGCAGTAGATTCCAAGTCAAGTTCACATCCCACACCAAGGGGCATATTTACAAGAATGTGGCGCCCCCCTGCCCCTCCCTAATGTCACCATGGGAGCACTGTATTTATTATACAGTGCACCATGGCGCATGTTAGCACAATAGCATCATAATTTATGACGCTTTTGTGGTGCTTTGCTGGGTTAGCGACATAAATTATGGCGCTAGTCCAGCAAAGCACAGGGAGGCCCATAGGTTATTATGGGAGAGTCACTTTAATGGCTGCCCTGAGCGGCCGTTAAAAATGATGGAAAAAATGGTACAGTGAAATCTTTCAAATTTCACTGCGCCATTTGTTTGGGCCTCCCTGCATGGGAACGCCCCCTTGCATACATTATACCTGTGGCAGGTATAATGTGGTGCAAGGGGTCACAATGCATTGTCCACTCTGTATATATTGCACATGGTAGGGGTCTCCTTAACGCCTCAACGTAAAAAAACAAAATGACGCTAGGGCGGCTCAAGGAGGCACAAGGGGCTTGTAAATATGCCCCCAAGTCTCTCGACCTAATTATATTCCCAGAAGGATTTGGCATTAGTGGCCTTTATAAAACAATTGTGAGCATTAGCAAGGTCTACAGGTCTGGCTCATAACAAAGTTGGTGAATTTTGGCCCTCAGTATGTCATCATTCATGTACTCTGTCGCTTATTATTGCACTCATACAGCCATTCATCCATCCTTAAGCTAATTTGTGCATTCACTTACCCACTCATGCACTCTTATTCAGCCCTTCATCCATTATCTCACCCACGAGTTACAGATGCAGTCACCCTTCGATGCATTTGTTCACTCTTCCATCCATATGTTTACCCATTCTCACATTCATCCACGCATACTTGCCAATCAATATAGAACTAAACATAGACACTACTATTGGATTTGTCAATAAAGCAGCAGCGTGCTGAGGTTGATATAAATGTTACCTCCAGCTAATCAAATAAAGTTTGTATTATGTACTCTTCTACCTACACGACCCTCGCTCCCTGACACACAAGTGTGTACCACAGTCTCAGTCCTAGGAGATTGCACAAGCTTGACGAGCTTGGCAGTACCTCGCCATCATCTGCGAGTAAAGGACAGGGTGACATCCATCACTGTCCTACCACTGTTCTTGTGAACCCCAAGACGTGTAGTAGTGAAAGGGGAGGCACAGGCAGATAGCCTTTGTGGGATTTTACAGTGTGGTAACCGTTGCCAGGGAGCATCTGAGTAGGCCCAGCCCGGCATCTCGGAATGTGCCGCACTGTCTCTGGGGATGTGCTGCCCCCTGGTGGAACGTGGCAGAAGCTGCCAGTGCTGAAGGCGCAGCACTCGCCATCACAGATTACACGTGCTGCTCTCTCACTCCTCCAGACACAGGCTGCCAGCCAAACATATGCGGCACATGCATGACAGCTGACACACTCTCACTTGTCCCACTTGGTCTGCTAGACCGGGCTTAAGTTGAGCAGTGGCCACCGGTACTTATGTTTCCACATAAGACATTTCCCCGAGCGAAAGAGAGGGAAAAACACACTGATGGGAAAGATGGGGAGTAAGAGACAGACGGAATAAAAACTGTCACAAAGGGAGAAAGGAGGACCCGCACGAGTGAGATGAATGAAAACGTGGGATCTGTGAGTGCATAAAGGCCTAGGGTGGATTGACGCGCTAGCATGTAATAGCGCCGGCCGTGGGCTTACGAGCACAGCTTTGGACACCGGCACTCATTCTTTTACAAATTAAGCACTGCCGCTAAACCCTAGTGTGCTGCACTCTCGCTGTGCAGAGGCGCTCATATTTTGCAGATTATCATCTGCTAGCTACCTATTTAATGGAGTAGTTCTGGTCTAATTTTCGCCCCTCCAGTAATTCTAATTGTGTGCAGATGAAATTCAGAAATATGAGGTAAGCACAAAACGTTTAAACTCTTTATTTATCAGCTTCTATATATTGTGGCACTTGCAAAAAAGTGCAACAGAGATGCTGCTTTAAAAACCGAAAGGCACAAAACATATCACATATAGAAATCACCCTCAATGCTGTCTCTAGAGGATTTCCAGGTGTCTCCAACTGAGCTTAACTTGAAGTTGGCTGCTTACTGGCCATAACATGGAGAGACCTGCTTAAGCAGTCATTTGCATATGAAAGATGGGGTAGTGCTTGTCAAAAAAAATGACGCATTGGCCTACCAGCCATGACAATGAAGGGAACTTTTTAAAGAACGTGTACACGCTGTGCACAAACAAAATGCCATCTCTTACGCTGAATTAGACAGCCAAAGGATGAAATGGGCTGACCCACTGCCACCGGCTTTATGCTATGATGGGTAGAAGCAAAATGTAAATGACATTCTAATAGACCAATGGCGGAAGAGGGCTGACTCAAAGCCCCTCCTTGTAAGACGATTGTATATTGTTTTAAATTAAAAACAAAGAAGAATATTTACAAGAAAGTGGCGCAGCGCTGCCCAAAACTGTCAGCACCTCACAGCGTCACTTCAGAAACGCAGGGATGCACTGTATTTACAAAAATACCTTGCACCTGTGTTTCCCCTAGCGCTGGCGCTAAACTTAGCTGCAAGGGTGCCTGCGCTACAGGGAATGATTGTTTATGTGCAAGAAGGTCTCCCTTCCTGCATATAAACAATCAGTAATGGCGATTTGTTACTTTTATGTGTGCTGCAGATTGCAGCACACATAGAAGTAACACATCGTCATTATTTAATGATTGTTTATGTGCAGGAAGGTGTCCCTTCCTGCACATAAACAATCAGTAATGGCAATTTGTTACTTTTATGTGTGCTGCAGATTGCAGCACACATAGAAGTAGCAAATCGTCATTATTTAATGATTTTTTATGTGCAGGAAGGGACACCTTCTTGCAAATAGACAATCATCAATGGCGTTTTGTTCTTTCCATGTGTGCTGCAAAATGCAGCACACATAGAAAAATCGAAAACGAGGAGAAATAAAAGTATTTCTCCTCACTGCGCCATGCTAACGCCGCCCCTGGGGTGGCATTAGCTTTGACGCTGCCTCAGATTGACGTTTCCTTGGAAATATGGGGCATTGTCAAAAAGCAATGGGTGTTGCATGGTTACGCCCACAACAACACCCATTGCACGTCCCTGGCCGCAGAAAACTGCATGTGGGGCCCATATTTACAAGGCAGCGTTAAGCACAAAAAGTGGCTTAGCGCCGCCTTGTAAATATGGCACAGCGCCATCAGAACGTCACAAAAAGTGACACTCTGGTGGCCTTAAGGGCTTGTAAATATGCCCCAAAAGGTTTTGGCTAACACCAAACCTAAAAGCAGAGATCACAATCTTGGTGATGCAGAAATAAGGGCCATTCCTGTGTCTGTTCGAATGCAAAAGAAAGTCCTTTCTGGAGACAAAAACCTTAGAAAGCAAGCTGATCATGGAAAGAACATTATTAATTTTATTTCATTTTTTTGCTACCTTGTTTATAGACAAGCTTGAGTTTTAATGTACTGCTTACATGTACATTTTACTGAAGTCCGAGTGTCTATGTATTTGTTGCTTTGGTCTCAGTTTGAGTCACGCAGGAAGCATGTGAATAATAACCACCACTTCAAGTGTTTGGAGCAAATCCTGCAAGTAAGCAAAGTGCTGCTTTAAATTAAATACCACTAAGTACACATCTGTCCATCTATCTATCTGAGGATTTATGAGTAGTAAATCTATACTTACCAATATATACCTACCTCCACGTTATATTGGTAGGTGACCATGGGAGATTCGATATCCATGCGCACTAACCATTCCTTAGTCAACAAAGCTTAGCATTTCAATTTGTAAACTAAAGTCACCACTATCCCCTCCGTAATTAATTGTGGATGAAGCCATGTCCTTAATAAAAACAAGTCAATGTATTTTCGAATTGGCATCAAGATATACCAACAGCCAGATGCTAGGAAGGTTGGTAGGGTTTTCTGTATTCTTGTGAATTTTGGGCAACTCATAGACCAGATGTACGGTGGTATCAGTTAAAAAACTGAAACTTATTAATAAACAAAATACCCTGTTCTTTGACTTTTAGGTGATGTTTAAATTTCACTTCGTAACTCTGGTAGGGGTTAACTTTAAACTTGTGTTGAGACAGAAAATTATCTTGCATCGTGACGGATGTGTTCTCCTGCCCCTAATGCCACAGCTGTGTTAATATCTGGATCCTAGGTAATGATTTCTGGCCATGAACAAACACAGATCATGTGTGTGCACTATGACCTCGGCCTGTCTCAGGGACTGCAGCCTGCTTAGACCAAGACGAGCACCCAAAGAGTTACCCTGAAGGGATGTAAGGCTAGTGCCTTCACCTGGAGTTAAGTAGCACGAGCATGGTGGTGGCAGCATACAGTGTGTTTAGCAATCAGTAGAGTGAAATGGTCCTTGGTGCCAGTGTTGCTAGATTGGTGCCTCATGGCCCACTCCAGCAAAGATCCACTGCAGTGTACTTAGTCCTTGGCCTGCATTGGATTGTGTGCAGGCTGAGGATGTACATGAGTCTGAGAGATGGTACAGTTCAGGAGAAATAGCACAAGGGATTCCATTAGCGTGCAAGGATGTACGTGTACCTGAGGGATGGTGCAGTGAGAGATAAACAGCATGAGCAGTGGCACGTGCGCGCCATGTAGTCAGTGTGTCTGAGAGATGGTACTGTGCAGGAGGAATAAAGCAAGCAGTTGCCTGTGCGTTGGCCTGCAGGAGGCTACATCACATAGGAAATAGCGTGTGACATGAGCGCGCTAGGATCGCGCGACCTGCCGCCTACATGGGAGGTCTGTGTGTTGGGTTTATTTCCTAGGGGTGCCCACCACAGGGCCACCACAAGATTTTTAGATTTGGGATTTGTAACAGCTAAACGATTGATAACCCGCAGCTGGAAATCGGCAGAAGCGCCTAGTGTATTGGCCTGGAAACGCTCATTTACGACCTGGTGGGGTGCTGAGGGGGTGGCACTGAGGAGTGAGGATGCACTTGGCCTGCGCAAATACCCACTATCAGACAGCTGGGATGTGATGCTGGCACACCTAAAAACTTCAGAACCAGACTCCACCCCAGCGGAGATAAACTAGCATTTAAGACTGCTCAGCGTTTATCAAGCACTGGGAGCACTATGAGAAGCTTACCGTCACGCTTACCAAACACTCCATCCTCATCCTAAACAGCCAAATCAAAGCAAGGTATTCACTGTACACCTGGGACCCAAATGCGGCTCAAACTACACCAACACACGCATTTAACACTGAGGGGACTCCACAGGCAAGTAGGCACAGCATTACTATCAAATATTTGAAATGAGGTACTCCATTGTTTAAGAATGTTATTGTTTTTATTCGTTGTTAATCCAGGATCACCATTTATAAATAACTGTGCAACTGTATACGCACTTAAAGGGAAAAGTGAAAGGAGCGGTGGATTGACCAGTACTTTGTGTTTCAATCCAGAGATCCGATTCCCATATCATACGAAATGTCTATGCTTAAATCCAGGCAAATCTTGCCACCTGTACAAGGTGCTACATAGGTTCGGTTAAATAATCCATTTTCCTAACTAAAGTTACTGTAAACGCACCGATTGTTGCTGACACTACTCGCATATTTAGGAAATGTATAACAGATGTAATTGTTTACTGTGTGAATATTATTATAAAATCTAACTGCTATGATATAATTGTAATAACAATTGAAATAACAATAAAAAAATTCCTGAAAAAAAATGAGCGCGCTAGGATATATGTGTGCCCTTGAAGAGGTACAGTACAGTACATTGGGGACTGCACACGTCTAAATGTGCGTGTGCTTTTCAAGGGAAAAATACACGGAAGACACTGGGTTCCTTTTGGGAGACCCACACATTGTTGAAGGAGCAGGGAGAGGTGGAGGTTTCCCCCCATACAGATTAGTGGATTGCTACTTTTCTGGGAGCTGGATGGGACACATATGGGACGTAGGAAGAGCTAGGCTCTTTGGTGCAGTTCAACAGGAGCTCTTTGATTATGAAAGGAGGTCATGGGCCAAAAGGGCCTGGGCCTACCTGAGGAAGGCCAATAAAAGAATCATAAATAGTAGGTATGGGGCCTTTGGTAACCTTTAAAGAACATATTACAGAGGTTGCCATCCAGGTGCGAGACTCTAGTCACTCCCTTGACCTCTGTTTGAATCTATCAAGATTGGAGACTGTCCTTTTGTGATAAACTGCTCTCAGGAGGAAGAGCTCAACAAAGGAGTGGGCACTTGAAACTGAGAAACCCCCAGAACATGAGCTTCAAATACAAAGACACTAAATCACAAGTGTGTCTGGTAATGGATTATAAAAAAGGAAAGTTTTAGACCTCCAAATCAACAAACTGAAGCTGGCATCAGTGTGGAGAGGCTGAGACAGGACTGGGGACTATGGATCTGCCAGTCGTCTATGCTGGGTGAGGGGGTCATCATCCAGGAGGATCAAGAACATTCTTCTAGACCCTATAGAACCAGCTTCTGCCTGACCCCAGACCAGTGGGCCCTGTGCGGTGAAGGAGATTGCTTGGAGGGAGCAAGTCAGTGAGGATCCTAATGTGTGGATACCAGGAGAGGAGTGTGAGATTCTAGTCCATCAGAACCACTGCAATGATTGGGCTGTTAGTTAATTTGCCAAAGTCAGCAATTTTCTTGTCTGGTACGGGATGCAGTGAAAAGTAAGGATACTATCCTTGGTGGTGCGCTGTGAGAGAGGGAGGGCCATTGCCTAATACATTGTCATGACCTGCATGGGGACCATCACCTTGTTTGTGCAGCCTACGACTACCATATGTTAGGTGGGGGCCGCAGTGAAGAGAGAGGGCCATCGCCCTGTATGCACAACAACAACAACCCAACTTGCATGCCAGTAGGATGGGGCTGTGAAGGAGTAAGATGGCTATTGCTCTGCCCCCACGTTCAATGGAGAAGAACCCAAGGGCTGAGGTCCTTGAAGAGTAAGAACAATCCCCCTGTCCTGGAGCAGTGGAGACATGCCCCTGAGCCCAAGGAGATAATTGCATGTTGGAGGAATAACAAGGCCGCTGGCTGTTGTGACCACCGCTTCTCACTGTCTGGATACTACCGAGTGGTTGAGTGGCACCCACAGAGTCTGATCTTCCAGTCCACAAGAGCAGGTAAGACTGACAAATGGGCAGCCGGGCCGTGGGGGAACTTGCTCTGAATTAATGCGCTATGGGATTTTGCCAAAAAGCCCGAGAGCCCTTCCAAGGCATTAGCGGGGCATAGCTTGAATATTGCCACACGCGCATTGGAAATTACCACCAACCATAAACAGGAAAGTGGAACAGGAAAGCTAACACAGGTAACGCTTACACAGGTAACGCTTGCTTGCAGTTTGCTGTATTGTACTGTGTGTTAGTAGATAAATACTC
This sequence comes from Pleurodeles waltl, assembly GCF_031143425.1. Classification (NCBI taxonomy): domain Eukaryota; kingdom Metazoa; phylum Chordata; class Amphibia; order Caudata; family Salamandridae; genus Pleurodeles; species Pleurodeles waltl. Next base: position 740,760,791 of record NC_090443.1, read on the forward strand.
CTTTTTACATTAAAACAAAGTTGTATTCTTTGCTACAGTATTCGTGTGGTTCAATGTTTCTGTAGTCGATATTCTGACATATAACTAGCTCGTGAGAGTCAGTGTGGAGTTAGGGTGGCCAGCCATACAGTATTTGTGAGACTGTCAATGTAGTGATTTCATAGCTGTTGTTGAAGTCCCACACAAAGCCTGCGCAAGACTTGGGAAGCAGCCCTATTAATTTGTCCTTAAGCTGGGGTCCTGCTTTGCCCTCCATGGCATGGCCAGCGTGCACAGCATGCTACTAGGTATATCATCAATGGTCTAGTGACAGTCGAAGACCTGACTGATTGTGAAAAGCTTGCTGGAGGAAGATGTGCTTGGGCCTCTGCCACTGAGGGAGGATTGGATTCCAAGTGGTAAGGCTGAAGAGGCATGTGGGTGGTTGGGCGTGCCTCGTCCACCACTGAGCAGCTTGCTCTCACTATTCCTGGGAATGGAACGGAGATATGTCTTTGAAATTAAAGGAACCTGTACTGAGTGTTGAGTGTCTGTTCCATTGCACAGGGAATAGTGCGGCTGGCTGCAGTTGGTGGGATCGGCACATGGCTTGAGGGACTAGGATGTATTTCCTTCAGTAGGCTCTTTCTCCCAGAGCAAGAAAGAGAAAAGCAGAAAAGAAGGAAGAAGGTGAATAAAGGAAACAGTGACAAATGGAGAATGTGTGGTATGAATAAGAATCCACAAGAGTGAACTAAAGAGTCAGGAAGTGTACAATGATGTAAGAAATGGGCATGATGTGGAATCAAGCTAGGCAGACTTGGTATCTTATAACCCTGGCACATAAAATCACCAGCTGAAAAACACTGGGCCTTTGTACTTTTTTATTTTTTATTTTTACAGATTAGGCGCTGGATCTGCTGCTCCTCGGTTTTACAGAGGCTTTGTTATGGTAGGAAGGAACTCTACCTGTATATTGTGCTTAACTCTAAATTGCTCCATGCAAAGCCATTGGTGGCTTTGCATTGTGGGACATATAGTTTCAGGATTGCTAATGTACGTTTACGCATAGAAATCTAGTTAAAAAAGTGTTTTTTGGCAAATAAGCCACAACTGGCCGGTGGAGTAACAAATAACATTCATTCACATAGTGGTTGTGTAGCCATTGTTAAAGAGAGCACCCGTTCATGGCTGTCCTGTACAAATGTTGGCAACGCTTTTGTCTGAGGTGTTCACAGAAGGGACAATGTCTCTGTGTGTGCCTGGACATCCCCCTTTCTGAGACTGGAAGTAAGCTGTGAGTGTTTGATCCATTACCTCTCTGTGTGTTCAGCATGATGGCGGAGAGCACTGTTTCTCAAAATGCATTATTTTTCCTAACAGTATCCGACATTATCTGATAGAGACAACTAGCTACAGATTCCGTACCTTAGAACTCTCCCCAGGCAGCAGACTGGATCTGGAAAAAATCTCCAGCAGCAACATCACGCGTCAGCAGAGGGCGTCGCGTGACTCTGCATCAATGTCATCCTCTGGATATGACGTCAACGGAGTTCCTATAATTCCCCCCCGATCCGCTGATGTCCGTTTCTTCTTTTCAGTGCAGCACTCAGATCCGGAGTAGTGTTTACCTCTGGCCATTTTTTGGCCTTCCCTTTCAGCAGTTTTCGTAGTTGGAACAGTGTTTATGCCTTCTGGAAATGTCGGTTACGGGCCCCATTCTGTTTGTATGAAGTGTTTAGGCACCCACCACAACACCGAAGATTGTAATGCCTGTCAACAGTTGAGGCCTAAGAAGTTGCGGGAGTGGCGGATGAAGCTCCTGGAGGCGCGGATGGCGCAGTCTTCACAGGACCCTTGTACATGTTTGTAGGAAAATGGCTCCCTGTTGCAGTTATCCCCCAGTTTTTGCCTGATATTGATGCAGACTTGACTGAGAAGTGTGCTGGGACCCTGCTAACCAGGCCCCAGCACCAGTGTTCTTTCACTTAAAAATGTATCATTGTTCCACAATTGGCACATCCCTGGCACACAGATAAGTCCAATGTAAAAGGTACCAGTGGTACCAAGGGCCCTTGACCAGGAATGGTCCCTAAGGGCTGCAGAATGTGTTGTGCCACCCTAAGGGACCCCTCACCTAACACATGCACACTGCCATTGCAGATTGTGTGTGTTAGTGCGGAGAAAAAGGCAAAGTCGACACACAAAATACTGCCTGCAGTATGGGTAAGTCACCCCTCTAGCAGGCCTTAAAGCCCTAAGGCAGGGTGCACTATACCACAGGTGAGGGCATAGCTGCATGAGCAATATGCCCCTATAGAGTCTAAGTCCATTTTTAGATATTGTAAGTACAGTGTGGCCATATTCAGTATATGGTCTGGGAATTTGTCAAAACGAACTCCACAGCTCCATAATGGCTACACTGAATACTGGGAAGTTTGGTATCAAACTTCTCAGAATAATAAACCCACACTGATGCCAGTGTTGGATTTATAAAAAAATGCACACGGAGGGCATCTTAGAGATGCCGCCCCGTATTTTGCCCCAATCCTTCAGTGCAGGACTGATTGGTCTTTGCCAGCCAGCCACTGAGATGAGTTTCTGACCCCCTGGGGGTGAGAGCCTTTGTGCTCTCTGAGGCCAGGAACAAAGCCTGCACTGGTTGGAGGTCACACCACCCCCTGCATGAATTGTAACACCTAGCAGTGAGCCACAAAGGCTCAGGCTTCGTGTTACAATGCCCCAGGGCACTCCAGCTAGTGGAGATGCCTGCCCCCCGGACACAGCCCCTACTTTTGGCGGCAATTCTGGAGGAGATAATGAGAAAACAAGTAGGAGTCACCCACCAGTCAGGACAGCTCCTAAGGTGTCCTGAGCTGAGGTGACCCCTGCCTTAAGATATCTTCCATCTTGGTTTTGGAGGATTCCACCAATAGGAATAGGGATGTGCCCCCCTCCTCAAAGGGAGGAGGCATAGGGAGGGTGTAGCCACCCTCAATGACAGTAGCCATTGGCTACTGCCCCCCAGACCTAAACACCCCCCTAAATTGAGTATTTAGGGGTGACCCTGAACCCAGGAAATCAGATTTCTGCAACCTACAAGAAGAAGAAGGACTGCTGACCTGAAAGCCCCACAGAGACGACGGAGACAACAACTGACTTAGCCCGAGCCCCACCAGTCTGTCTCCAGACTCAAAGAACCTGCACAGCGACGCCTCCAGCGGGACCAGCGACCTCTGAGGACTCAGAGAACTGACCTGCACCTAAAGGACCAAGAACCTCCTGAGGACAGCGGCTCTGTCCAGAAACAGCAACAAAATTGCAACAAAGAAGCAACTTTAAAGAGACTCTCACTTCCCGCCAGAAGCGTGAGTCTTCATACTCTGCACCTGACACCCCCGGCTCGAGTTCAGGACAACAAACACTGCAGAGAGGACTCCCTGGTGACTCCAACAACGTTGACACCCTGAGTTGACCTCCCTGCACCCCTACAGCGACACCTGCAGAGAGGATCCAGAGGCTCCCCCTGACCGCAACTGCCTGGTAACAAAGGAACCTGATACCTGGACCAAGCACTGCACTCACAGCCCCCAGGACCGAACGGAACCACCTACCAGTGCAGGAGTGACTAGCAGCCGGCCCTCATCCTAACCCAGTCGGTGGCTGGCCCGAGAAGCCCCCTGTGCCCTGCCTGCATCGCCAGAGTGACCCCCGGGTCCCTCCATTGATTTCTACAGCAAACTCGACACCTATTTTGCACACTGCACCTGGCCGCCCCTGTGCCGCCCCTGTGCCGCTGAGGGTGTGTTTTGTGTGCTTGTTTGTGTCCCCCCCAATGCTCTACAAAATCCCCCTGGTCTGCTCCCCGAGGACACAGGTACTTACCTGCTAGCAGACTGGAACCGGAACACCCCTGTTACACATAGGCACGTATGTGTTTTTGGCACTCCTTTGACCTCTGCACCTGACCGGCCCTGTGTTGCTGGTACTGTGGCTTTGGGGTTGCCTTGAACCCCCCAATTGTGGGTTGCCTATGCCCAGGAGACTGACTGTGTAAGTACTTACCTGAGAAACTAACCAACATTTACCTCCCCCAGGAACTGTTGATTTTTGCAGTGTCCACTTTTAAAATAGCTATTTGCCATTTTAACCAAAACTGTGTGTAGTGCTGTTTTAAATCAAAGCTCTATACTTACCTGTGTGGAGTACCTTGCATTTTATGTACTTACCTCAAATTTGAATCTTGTGGTTCTAAAAATAAATTAAGGAAAGATATTTTTCTATATTAAAACTTATTGGCCTGGAGTTAAGTCTTTGAGTGTGTGTTCCCCATTTATTGCCTGTGTGTGTACAAAAAATGCTTAGCACTACCCTCTGATAAGCCTACTGCTCGACCACACTACTATAAAATAGAGCATTGGAATTATCTAATTTTGCCACTATCTTACCTCTAAGGGGAACCCTTGGACTCTGTGCACACTATTTCTTACTTTGAAATAGTATATACAAAGCCAATTTCCTAATATATATATATATATAAAATGTAGCTCGGTGGAAATATCTAGTGCCTCATGGGTACACATTGGCCAGGACAAGGGTTCTATACTGCCAATGGAGCAACACTTTGCTATTCTTTCGATGCTGTTAATGTGGATATTTATTGTTTGCCCTGCCCTGCTCTTGTAGGTCTGGGCCATCATCCATTGGTTATGGTTCCTGTCTTTACGTTCATGTCCCATTAGGGCTTTTTTAACTTCCTGGCCATATTTCTTCATTCTGTCAGACATTTCCTCCTTCCTAACCTCACATTGTTTTTGTGTTTAGGACTGTTGTCCACTGATATCGACATTCACATTTGGGCTTAAAGATTTCTGCAGGTCCAGTGTTCCAACCCCCATTCTGGGGAACAGAGTCAAATATATCTTATATTTCAGAATATTTCATTATTGGGTCAACATATTGGATCGCTTTATTATACGCTTCTTGTCTCTCCGGGATTCTGCCACTTTTTCCTTCAGTCCTTTCTTCAGCGACTTTTCTGTTTTTTGGATTGTCATTGCACCGTGAGGTTTCTGTTGGTTTTTAGCAGTAGGTAGTTCTACCAACCTCTTTTAACTTTTAGTCCGCTAGCACTGATTTTCCTGTTTGGCTAGCTTTTCTTTCTTGAGGGGTGTACTCTCTCTCCCCTCTTTCCTGTGTTGTGGTTGTTGAGGAACTCTTTTCTTTCTATGTTTTTCTATATATTATATATATATATATATATATATATATATATATATATATATATATATATATATATATATATATATATAGGCATGTATATCTCTGTATCATTTCTGCTTCATTGGTCTAAGTCTCTATTTTTATATCGGCGTGTGTGTTAACCTAGCCCTATGCATATCTATAAACAACATATGTATGAACACAACCATGTCTTTACATCTATATCCGTGCATATGGGTGTCTGGGCATGTATCTTCCAGACCTCCTAATTTCATCACTGTATGTCATGCATATGGCAAACCTTTTGTGTCTCCTGTCGACTGGCCCAGTGCACAGCACTCCCCCTCACTGCGCATGTATGTTTGGCGAGCCATCTTGGGCCAGCCAAACACGCATGCGCAGTAAGCTCTCTCAAGCCCAGCAACAGAGTTGCCAGGCTTGAGAGCCTACACAGGCTCCCAGTCTGCCTGGGAGCGCCCTGGCTGGGTGCTCCCAGCCAATCCTGACGCTGCTCTGAGCAGCGTTAGGATTGACGCAGGGCAGGCTGGGAGCCTGTGCCTGGAGCGACGACTTGGGAGAGAGGAGCGGCGCGCAGCGGAGAAGGTACGTTTTAAAAACATTTAATTTTAATAAACTTAAATGTATTAATGCCCCCTGCCCCCTACGCGCTGCCCCGCCCCGAGGAATCCCCACGAGCCGCAACTGCCTCTAGGGTTACTCTTTGATGGGTGTACCCTTCCTAATATCTCAATGGCTTTTGGGGGTGCTTTTGCATCTTACTCCTTCAGCTCCTTCTCTGGGGCACTTCATGTTATTTTCCTTTTGTTCTGTACCAAAAGATTCATTTTCATTGCTATATGCTCTGACCCCATGGCGTTTCATATTTTCTTAAAATATCCTGAGGGTCATCCACTGCTCTTCTGGAGACATGAATGTTTCTCCTCACCTCTGTCTGTCTCATGTCTGGTCTACTAGTCCTTTAGTTAGACCAGTTGCTTATTGCAAGACTTGTGTAGGAGGTGTTTACTGACCCTCCTTCTGGGTTGATATTGCTGTGGTATCTAATTCTAAGGTAAGGAATCTGCAGCTAGTTGTCTCTATCAGGTGAACAAGTTACTTACCTTCGGTAACGCCTCATCTGGTAGAGACATAGACTAGCCGCAGATTTCTTACCGACCCACCCATCTTGCCTGCTCTGTGAATTGTTTTTTCTTACTTCAGTCTCAGTTTCTTGGCATTCTATTGACATGCTTTTCAATTTAGTAGTTGTAAATCAAAATTACATCTATCTCTTGTTGATACACTGTTTCATTGCCAGTTTCTATAGTGGCTCCACATTGCTGCGCGGATTCTAGTACCAGGAGAAACTGATGTCAGCACGTCAGAGGAGGGATTATACGGACTCCGTCGATGTCATATCCGGAGGATGGCGTTGATGCTGAGTCGCCCAATGCCCCCTTCCGACGTGTGGAGGTGCTGCTGGAGATTTTTACAGATCCCGTCTGGCACCTGGGGAGAGATCTAAGGTACGGAATCTGCAGCTAGTCTACGTCTTTACCAGATAAGGTGTTACCGAAGGTAAGTAACTTTGTCGAGAGACAATCTGCCTGAAGCCCATAGGTGTTTATTTTAATCCTTTGGGTGCACAAAATGCTTCTGAAGTGCCTTCATCCATTGCGACCAGCTAGAGCTTCTTCCAAACACCAATGGAAAAATTGCCATCCTATGCAGAGAAAAGGTGCAGGCTGCTCCTCCGCCCACATCTGGAGCGCGGTAGCAACATGCAATTACCCGTACACCCCACACCTACACCCCCCCCTCTTCTAAGGGGGGGACAAATCTGAGTGGAACTGTCTAGAGTGGCGCCCTTCAGTCTCATGGGACAGCCGGAACAGTTCCTGGCAGCCTCTGAGGTCACCACTGAGACACGCAGCAACATTTCTACTGACCTCACTCACCATGGGACCAGTCTTTCGTCTGGTGCACACAGAACAGGATTGGACCAACACTACTCCAGTGATTGGCTCCACTGTGGCAGTAAGGCAGATTCAGCTGTGTGCCACTGGCAGCACACCCATACTTGAAAGGCAATGTGTACCTATCAGGGGAAGCTCTGAACCTTGCATGATAATGTGTATCTAACTAGGGCATTATGCTAGCATGGAAATATATACCTAAATTTAGCACTTCGATAGTGTCATGGCAATGTGTACCCAACTGTAGCAAATATGAATCTGTGGTCTCAACAGGTATCTTAACTGTGCGGAGGGAGGCAGTGGTGACCAGTGGTGCTGAAAGTATGGGTGTGGCAGATGCTGCAACACCCCCCAGAAATTGTGTAGTAATTTTATGTGGATAATGGGCAGTAATGAAGCATTTTGACATGTCATCTGCAAACACTATGGGTTGCTTGTGTTACGGTTCCGGGAGGAGCTGGCCAGGTAGTTCAGACAGGACTGATCCTACTAAAGCAGGGCAAGACTGATTTGCATATGGTTGAGTCCAAACTGAGGAGCATATTGGGCAAAAGATCAATGGTATGGAATGCTACCCTGAGTGATTGTCAGTGGTTAGACTTATTGCAAGTGTTCCTCCCATCATCTTCCATGTGCTTATGTTTAAAAAAGGGCTGTAATAAAAGTATGTTGCTCATATTTAAAGAGTCAAAGATTACAAGTAATTAAACCAGGGGCCAACCGTTTGTAACAAACTACTGTTAATTCTGTTACCTACTTTACATTCTGCATGCAAACCAATATTTTTTTGTTTTAATTTAAGCATTTCTACTGACATACTCACTTTGTATTTGTAAAAAAACACATTACTTAGATTCCTTGCTACAGTTTATGAATGTTGTACATTTTATTATCCCCACTGGAGGTAGAAATGAGACATATGCCTTATAATGGTAGCACTGGGTGGAAAAAAAACATTCAAAACATGTTAATTTTACTTTGAGCAGAGCATATGAGGATAATGTCAAGTGACTTATTATTTATGTCTTTCGAAATATCTTCTTTTTTTAAGTGAAATTGATATCAATAGATCCACCAAGCAGTACTTTTATGACATACCATAGGAAGATTGACTGTGTTACTAGCCAACATAATCAATTATCATTACGTTTATTTCGATTTATTTTGGCTTTCAGGCTGAAACATCCACATCCTTTTTCTAGTATTTATCATGTTATAATAATTATTTAGGACCCAATGTACAAAACACTTTTATACTTGAAAATCCTACAGTTCACAAAAACGTAGGGTTTCTTTCCACAAAAGATTTTTTAAAATGTACTAAAGTGCATCTCCAGAGAATATCAGACATATTTCCAGAGGTAATATTGTAGGATTGCCTGGTAAAAACATGTATTTTTCTAGAATTTTAAAGACAGATATGCAGCATGTTTTTCCTACAAAAGAAAGAGTGCAGAAACACCAGCGTTAACATTAACCTTACCCTCCCCCCACCCCATCGCCAAGAAATTTCGAAAATATTTTTGGACTTTTATAAAAATCTATACACTGAAAATAAGTCAATTAAGCCGGAAGGCGGCATCAACTTTTTAAAGAACATAAATCTTCACAGTCTTAAAATGATCAAAAATCCTCCTAAATAATTAGATTTCTTTAAATGAGATAGAACCATTAATAAATTAACTAAACAACAAGTTGCTTACCATCGTTAATGCTTTATCTGGTAGTGACTCTATCTGATAGAGGCTCCTAGCTGCAGATTCCTTACCTCAGAATAGATAACATAGCAATATCTCTCCCAGAGGTGGGTGTGCGATTTGTTCCAGTCAACGCCCTACTGAAGAAGTCAACAGCACAATCCAGTGCCCTCGGTAGCTACAGACCCATCTCGCTCCTGCCTTTTCTGGCTAAAGTCATGGAAAAAGGCATCAATTCCCAACTCGTAGACCACCGTCAACTCATATACTGCTATCAATCTGGCTTTTGAACCAGCCACAGCACAAAAACAGCCCTCATTGCAGCCACGCCACCAATGACATCAGAATCATCCTCAACCGAGGAGAAATGGCCTCAATCATACTCCTGGACCTCTCCATAGCTTTCAATACGGTCTCCGACAACTGACTCATCAGAAAGTTTCAGTATTTGGGTAGACTTCCCCCTACACTTCAAAACCCAAGCAACTCATCTATGGAGCCACTCAATGATCATCTATGAGCCCAACACTCTTCAACATTGACCTAACACCCATTGCGGACATCATCAGAGATCACAGCATAAACATAGTATCTTACGTCGACGATACCCAGATCATCCTCTAATTTACTGACTCAACCAGCACTGCCAAAGCAAACTTTGCCAACTGCATGAGCAAAGCCACTGCTTGGATGAAAAACAATGGTCTCCAGCTCAACACAGTATCTTCTGCAACAACCTCTCCCCCTGGGATGCCTCTTGGAGACCCTCCAAACTTGGCCCACACTTACGCCTACAGCCCACGCCGAGAACCTTAGGATTATCCTGGACACCAGTCTCCATGAACAGACAGATAAATGCTGTCGCCTCATCATGCTTCCACATCCTGTGAATGCTGTGGAAGATTTTCAAGTGGATCCCACTTAACACCAGACAAACAGTCATCCAGGCTCTTATCGCAAGTAGAATGGACTACGGAAATGCTTTCTGCTTTGGAATCCCAGCCCATGTTCTATTCCGAATCCATACCACCCAGAACACTGCCGCCAAACTCATCCCAAACATTCCGCAAAATAACCACATGTCTCCACACCTCAACAATCTCCACTGGCTCCTGGTCCATGAAAGATGTAAGTTCAAGCAACTCATCCACACCTACAAAGCTCTCCACAACACCAGTCCAGCGTACCTCAAAAATCCCCTCGACTTCTACCAACCCACCAGACACCTTCAATCTGCATCCCAGGCAAGAGCACACCTCCCTGGCATCAAGAAGGCCAGAAGCAGAGGACGCTCCATATCACACCTCGCAGCTAAGACCTAGAACAACCTCCTGAAATACCTCAGAACCTACCCCTTCCTCATGGACTTCTGAAGAAACCTCAAGACATGGCTCTTCTAGACAAAACAGGCATGATCTCCTCCTCCCCACTTCAGGCCTGCCCTACTCAGTGCCTGAATACCCTCAGGGGTGATTAGCCATGCTGTACAAATCCACATAACATAACATCATCCACATGGAATTCTTTGGTACAATCAATGTAGAACAATAACGCGCTTTTTGGATTTAGACAGTAGAGTCTCTCCTCTTATTTAGAAGGATGAGGAGGGGAAAAAAGGTAGACAGAGTTATGATTTGCACAACATGAAAATGGGGCAGTGCCTTTGGTAAAAGGGATGCTCGAGCCCTGCGAACCTGTTTGTCTTGGACAAATGAAGTGTAGGGAGTGTTTATGGAGAGAGCTCGTAACTCACCTTCCTGGCAGATGTTATCACTACAGGAAGACAGTTTTTAGAGTTAAAAGCAGCAGAGGGCAACTATGAATTTGCTCAAAAGGGGAACACATGAAGAAGGTAAGACTAAATTCAAGTCCCATTGGGGCATAATGAAGGGCGTAGGAGGAAACAGATGCTGTAAACCTTTAAGGAATCTAGGGCCAGATGTGCGATGCATTTTGGCAAGTACCAAAGGCAAAATGCAAAAACTTCTTACTGACTTGCTTTTGCAATTCGGAAGGGGAGTGTTTAGAGCGTCCCTTCCTAATACCGAATCACACTGGCATGTATGAATGTTTTGCAACTGGAATGCAGTCGCTAAACATTCATACTTTACAGATTCCGTGAAGAAGGTGGTAAGCCATTCACAAACAGGAATGGGGGCACCAATATTTTGTAAGAACAAGCAGTGGCTCCACAAACCAATGCCTCCTATTAAAAAATGAAAAGGAGACTTTTAATTTTTTTATTTGAAATACATCCCGTTTTCCTTTAAGAAAAATGGTCTGCATCTAGAAAAAAAAAGTATTCTTTATTTAAAAAGTGGTCACAGACATGGTGGTCTTCTGACCACAGCAGGCCACTAACCCTGTGAGTGCCGGCCATTCCCAATGGGTTGCAAATTGTGACCTGCCTCATGAATATTAATGAGGCAGGTCCCTTGCAAACAATTTGGGAATCGCTAATGGTGTCTCAGACACTGTTGCACATTAGTGTTTGTGACTTGCAATTTGTGAGTCACAAAAAAATGCAAATAGCAAGTCACAAACACTGAGGGTCGTACATCTGGCCCTTAGGCACAAAAGGTGACCTGAACAGGGAAAGTTGGTCCGGCAACAGTAGAATGGCAAAAATGGTGGACAGGTATCTTTTAACTGTGCTGAAAGCAAAGCCTTTCTAGGCCAGGGAGAGAACAAACAAGAACTTCAGACAAGGGTGCAGACAGAGGATCAACTGATTTAGACGTACACCAAGCCACAAACATGCCCCATCTGCAAGCGTATTTAGTTTTAGTGAAGGAACACTTGGCTGCTAGAATGACACCACACATTTCAGGAGGGAGATCAAACACCCTCAGCTGTCACTACTCAATCTCTATACATGAAGGTCGAGAGTGAACAGGTTCAAGTTAAATATCCTGTCATGTTGCTATGACAGAAGATCGTTGCGAAGGGGCTGCCTGACTGCAGGACAGATGCTCATCCTCAGCTGTTTGGGATTCCATACTCTCCATGCCTGGTCTGGAACCACTAGGATGACTTGGGCCAGGCTTTCTTGATCTTCTTGAGAACTCTGAACAGGCGTGATATCAGCATAAAGGCATACAGGAGTCCTGAGCTCCACTCTAGATGAAATGCATCTCAGAGCAAGAGCCGCTTTAGAAACTCCAGCATGCAGAAGTGCTGACAGGGCACATTCTCGGCAGTGGAAAATAGATCTAACTAAGGCTCTTCACAATCTCAGAAGAGACTTTGCACTACCTCTGGATGAAGATGCCATTTGTGATCCGCTAGGCATCAACAGCTGATTTTATCCTCTCTGATGTTCATGGAGCCCACCACGTGTTGAACCACCAGGGAAATGCCATGATTTCCAGGCTTGCCCAGAGGTGCGAGGCCTCCTGACAAAGGGTCCATGTCCCCTTCCCACCCTGTTTGTCGCAGTACCACATTGCAGTGGTGTTGTCTGTGAATGCTTGAACTAGCCTTCCCTGATTGAGGAATGAAAGGCTTTCAATGCCAGTTGTATCGCTCTTAGTTCAAACAGATTGATGTGGAGCTGAGACTCCACCAGAGACCAGAGTCCTCTGATCTCCACCTCTCCCATGTGGCCATCCCAGCCCAGGAGTGACACATCTATCACCACTGTGAGCTTTAGGTGGGGAAGAGAGGGAGACTCGCCTTCATCCGTCAATTGTTGAGGTAGGGGAAGACTGAAACCCCTAACCTCTGCAGATGCACTGCAACCACCTCCATCACCTTGTTGAACATCAGAGGGATACTGGTAAGACTGAAGCGGAGTACAGCGAACTGATAATGCTCCTGGCCCACCATGAACCACAGATAACATTTGGACAGCAAGGCCCTGCAAGTCTAACGCTACCTCCCAGCTCCAGAGTCGAGGGCAGATAAGACTTGAGCCAGGGTGAGCATCTTAAATTATTCCTTTTTCAAGAAGTAGTTCAGAGGGTGCAGATATAGGATAGGATGTAGTCCTCCATCTTTTTTTGGCAGCAGCAAGTAGTGGGAATAGCAACCATGATCTACTTCTGATTCTGGTACCCTCTCAATGGCTCCTTTGGCCAGAAGAGCCAGTACTTCCGATCTCTCGCAAGAGCACAAGGCAGTCCTCCATCAACTGATCTGGGGATTGAGGCAGTGGCAGCGGGTTTGTTGAAATGGGAGGGTGTAACCCCATTGGACAATCTGATTTGTCGGATGGTATCCCTCCATTGGAGCAGATGGTGTCAGGTTCTGCCACCAACCGGGTGCCTATGTTGAACTGAGCGCAAACTAAAGAGGCTTTGACTGTGTGGCTGCTGGGGGGAGAGGATTGGGTGGACTTCTGGCTGTGGGCCCTACACAGTTTAAAGGAGCAGCCTCTGTGACCACACAACGCCTTGTAAGCCATGGTGGCTAGGTGGAAAAGGATGCAGCTGAGAGCCCCTACCATAGCCACGGCAGGGGTGCAACCCAGAATGTAGTTCTCAGGTGGCTACGGAGAGCCCTAACAATCTAGAAGTGGCCCTACTGTCCTTGAATCGCTCCACGGTTGAATCTGCCTTGTCTCCGAAAAGACAAGTCCCATTGAAGGTCATCTGCATAGGCAAGGGTTGACGAGTCCCATCGAAGGACATGTACATAAGCAAGGCTTAGGCTTCCCCTGACAAACCAGTATTCCTCAACCAGGCATGACGTCTCAGCGTCACTGAAGAAGCAATGGCTCTGCCCAATGAGTTGGTTGTATCCAACCCGCATCAAATTATGCACTTAGCTGCATCTCGCCCATCAGAGTTAGCTTGAGAAAGTATGGACTGAGCCTCATCTGGGAACATAAGCAGCAGTTGTGCAGCTGTATGCCACTCAGTATGGGAATAATGGCCCAATAAGCCTGAGGTATTCACAAACCGCAGTGCCAGACTGGTGGAAGAAAAAAATCCTCTGTCCTAAGGTATCCAGACTCTTGGATTCCCTATCTGGTGATGTGGTAGGGAGTACACTGGGACTGAGTTTGACGTTGAGGTCTGGACCACCATGCTGGGTACCCAGGTGGCAGTGGGAAATAGCCCTATGCACAGCAGTGCATGTGCAAGGCTTGGCCCAGGCCCTGAGCGGGACTTCACTGAGGGCTTCATTGAAGGGTAGTAAAGGTTCTTATGCGGCTACCTCCAGTTAAAGCACCTCCATCAAAACGTTTGTTTTAACTTGAACCGTGGGCAGCTGTATGACCAGGATCTTGGCCACCCTCTGAACCACCATCGCAAAGGAAGCCTCTTCCTCCATTGCCACTGTGGGAGGAGAGAGGAGGGTAGTGTGTGGCAAGGAAACCAGACTACTGGCATCAGCCAGGTCCTCATACCAATTGTCATTGGCCATGGACTCTGCTAGTTAGTTAGTGTAGAAATAGTAATCCTCTGATTCAAACCATTTATTTTCCTCAGTGAGCCCTCCAATGTAATAGGGCTTTGTCTCAATTCAGGCTGTGTAGGCCTGGTCAGAGCCGGAAGTGATGTTGTTCGATGCTGGCCTGGCTCCATATCGGAATCAAGAATTACGATTTGTTCGGAGGCACCTGTAACAGCGTCACTGGAACGATGCCCGGAGATGGTCACAGCCAGGGCCGGTTCAGATTCACCAAAAGATCCTGAAAGGTAAACTGCCGCTGAGAGCTCACCGGCTGCGCTGCAGTAAAGGACCCTTACAAATGAGTGGAACCCAAAGATGCTTCAGAGATGTTTAACCACCCAAAGATGAGGCTCATAGCCTCATAAAACTCTTGGAGTTGGGCAGGGGGTTGCTATGGCTCCAGAAAATTCGGAAAAGCACAGAGCAGACCCAGTTTCCCACGCATACTGCACAGAGACCACATGCGAGCGGGGTCAGGATTTGTGGCATTGCTCCCTTGTGTTGTCCGAAGACTGGGTGTGATGAGGAGACATCAAAGAGCAATTCAACTTATTGCGAGACTTCTTGTGGGAAGTCCTGGAGTGGGACGAGGGCCAATGTAAGTGACTCCAGGAGCTTATCACACGAACTGGACCTAGAGCGGCACAGGTGACGGTTGGCCAAAAGGTTCATGGCCCACTCTCAGATGGCCTTCAGGTTCATTGTTTTGCACTCCACACTACACGGAGTCGTGGTCTTTTTCAAGACACCACAGACAGACCAAATGGGGGTTTGTCACTGACATTTGTTCACGACAGGCTACACAAGGTGTGAACTCAGTGGGTTTGTTTGGAGACATAGCAACAAAAAGTCACAAAAAAGCCACAGTAGTCATCAACAAAAAGGTTGAAATCAGTCAAAAAGTGACTGAGAGAAGTTTGATTCTGACTGTGTTTGTGGTGTGGAAAAGAAAAAACTGAGGTCCGTGCATTGGGGTGGCACCTATATAGGCACCATGCATGTCACATCTGATGCGGACGACGCCACTGACTCCATGTGGGGCTGAACAACACTTTCAGAGGCATAAGAGGGTTTGCTCAAAAAAATTATGGATCCTTTCTGACGCCTCTAAATATTCTAAGGAAAGGAATCTGTGGCTTGTAGTCTCTATCAGATAGAAGAAAAGGCACCAGGCCCTGACGAGTTGATAGCGCAATTCTATGAAGTCTTCTGGGAAGAACTGAAAGAAACTATGTTAGACTTTTATAAATAAACAGGTTCCACAGCTGAAGCATAAATAAAGCTTCTCCTAAAGAAGGGAAAGTTATCAGCCTACCCAAAATGTATAGGCCAATAACTCTAATCTTGACTGTACGATTTGCATAAAACTATTAGCAGAAAGACTGGAGAGATTTTTACCATCACTGCTTGGCACATACCAAGCTGGGTTTATGCAGGGCAGACGGACTAAGGAAAATATTAGGATTCTATGTGATACCATAAATATAACCAGACAAAAAACATCCCTAGTAGTGGTGATAGCACTGCATGTTGAAAAGGCTTTTAATAGAGTAGCATGGACTTTTATTTGCATTGTGCTCAAAATATTTGACTTACGAGATAATTTTATAAAGATGTCTTTGGTACTCTCTTCCTGCCTAAGTGCGAGGACCAAAGCTGGAGGCATGTTATTGGATTCCTTCCTCATAAAACAAGTGAGAAGATGAGGCTGCCCACTCTCGCCTGCTCTGTTCTTGCCATTGAGCCTTTATTGTTACTATTAATAATAACCCAGAGATCGCTGGCATTCAAATAGGTAAAATGAGTTTTCAAACTGAAGCATATGCTTATGATATTTGAGTCATCACAGATTGAGAAGACTCAGCCATCTCATCCCTTCTTGACTCGGTTTTGGAAGAAGCCAAAGTATCTGCTTACTCTGTTAATACAGTTAATTGTGAGGTCCTACTTCTTAATATTCTATGCAACAAGTATATACCAGGAACCTTTGGTTTAATTTGGTAGAAGAAATATTTACAATATCTAGGTCTTGAGTTTAGTTATGATCTACAAGTATATATAACACACAACTAGAACCTGAAACATAAAAAAATTCCAAAGTTATTGAAATGTGATCCCCCCGACATTTCTGACCTGATGGGGCAGAGTCAATTAAATAAACATGACAATCACACAAATCATTATTACTTATTAAGCATGCTTCCGTTCAAATGTTTTTTTTTTTTTTTCACTAACGTAGACAAAATAATTAATAAATTCTTATGGCAGGAGAAAAAAAAACTTTGCATCTCATTAAAAAAGACAGAGACTACCCAAAATACGGGAAGTCTTAGCTAATCCTGGCAGATTCAGAAGAAGAAAAAAAAAATAGTTGGTCTTTCTTTTTAAGCAGGAAACACATTGGTTCCAGAATGAACAGGCAATATTGCTTCCCTGGGTTATATTAAAAAAATTATTAATGGAAGATCTTTCAAAAATATCTACCCTTACTATCCACGAAGACAATTCTGGCACTTAAGTCCAAGTTTTTAGATGTCACTCAGATTACCACAACATAGGCAGTCAACAAAACACCCTTAAGTGGGTCGGCTACTTCCTCTCAGGCCGCACTCAGAGCATCCACCTTCCTCCCTTCAGTTCTACACTCAAGAACATCACCTGCGGCGTACCCCAAGGATCCTCCCTCAGCCCCACCATGTTTAACATCTAGATGACCTCCCTTTGCAGACATCGTCAGATCCTATGGACTCAATATAGTCTCCTAGGCCGACGACAATCAACTAATCTTCTTGCTCACCGAAGACCCCCACAACTCCAAAGCCAACTTCTGCAAAGACATGACCAACGTAGCAATATGGATAAAAAACAGCTGCCTCAAACTAAACAGCAACAAAATGGAAGCCCCAGGAAGAGCACGTCCATATGTGACCAAAGCTGGTAGCCAGCAGAACTCGGACCAACACCCTCTCCATCATACTACACACAAAACCTTGGCATCATCCTTGACTGCCAACTATCCATAAATCAACAAGTAAAATCAGTCACCTCATCCTGCTTCTACAACCTGTGCCGAATTTTCAAATGGATGCCTACCGACACCAGAAAGACCATCACACATGCCCTGGTCACCAGCCGCCTCGACTATGACAATACTTTCTATGCTGGAATGTCCTCACAGGTACTCAAAAGACCCCAGGCTCTACAGAACACTACAGCCAGACTCATCCTCAACCTCCCTAAGTGTTCTAGCATCACCCCATACCTCAGGAACCTCCACTGACTCCCTGTCCAGAAGAGATGCCAATTCACAATCCTCACACTCACATACAAGGCTCTCCACAAGCTAGGACCATCCTACATCAACCATTGACGGAGCTTCTACGTCTCAGCAAGACAACTATGTTCTGCTGCGCTGAACCTTGTACACACACCCACATCCAGTGCTTCTTCTCCTACATAGCAGCCAAGCCCCAGAACAGCCTGCCCCACACCTCCAAACAGCTCCCTCCCTGGCAGACCTCAGAAGGAGATTCAAGACCTGGCTTTTCAACTGAGACATAGCACCCTCAGCGCCCAGATACCCTTGTGGGTGATAGTGCTATGCTATACAAATGCTATAATTGATTGACCACTCTCATAAATTCTAATTTGGTGTCACTATAGTATAATAAGAAAATCAACACTGACTGGAGCCATACATTGATCAAACGTTGGAGTAAGAAAGGGGTTTTATATATTAAAGATAGTAATATACCCGATGACATGCAAACCTGTAACAAATTGATAGGATACAAAATGTAGGGTTTCTTTCAATTTCCTTCAATTAAAATTGGCTATCTCCGCACATAATGCTTTCACTTATCAAGACCCCACTATTGTGTCTTTAATCTGCAGAATCAAACAAGGTGTATATCCAATGGTCAAGATATAAGCACTTCTAAAAACCACTTAGTTCAAATCTGCCGAAATCTAAACAGGATAAATAGGCAAATGACTGGTCCATAAACAATAAAACAGACCTGTCGGATAAGATATGGCCCCAAATTTCGTCAAGTTCCTTTACTAAAAATATTACCCCCAATCTAGCCAAAACTAAATTCTTCCTTCTTTTCTAGTCATTTCAGACCCGACAGACTTGTAAAATGAAGTACCTCAACCGAAAAGAGATGTCGGAGCTACAAAACAAGTACAGGTAACCTTTCTCATATGCTTTTTGAATGTTCACTGTTACACCAGTTCTGGGACGGTATATAACCCTACATATAAAATATTCTTAACATCACTGAGGTAGAAATGTTATTAATCTAAGAATGAACGAGCTTGTGCTATTAGATCTCATGTTCACCTTAGCACACAAAACTGTTCTAGGCAGTTGGAAAGACCTAAGGAAAAACCTCCAGGCATGCATGGTTGGGAAGGGTAAATATAAATCAGAGGCACTGATCGTATTTTAGGACAATACTCTTGGATATCAGCAAACTCCTGCATCTCAAACAAATTAGATGAATATCCGGAAAGATAAAGCTCCGTGGTCACCTGATATACACTCATTCCCTACACCACTGCATTCCAAGATGGTAGATCTTCCATCCCTGCTTTTGATCTATAAAATACAGTACCCAATTATGGTGGCTAGTCTTATTGATCTGTGGTTGGACTCAATTTCACTTTTCTTTTTATCACTCTGGAAGGACACTTTTTCTGAATCCTCGCTTAAGCAATAAAGAAACCTATTTCAATTGATTCTATGTTTTTTAGATAAATAAACTATTGATAGTTTACTTACCAACTAAGGGGAAAATTTACAAGAAAGTAGCGCATCTGTCCAGATGCGCCACTTTTCTTGCATCCCTTCCCCTCTGGCATCACTATGGTTGTGCCCTATTTACAATAGAGCGCAACATGGCGCTTGTTACCACAACACCGTAAAACATTTTAATGATATAGTGGCACTTTGCTGAACTAGCGTCAAAAATGTTAACGCTAGTGCAGCAAAGCACGGGGAGGCCCATAGATTATTAGGGGTGCGTCACTTTAACGCCTGCCCTGAGCATGCGTTAAAAATGATAGAAAAAATGGCGCAGTGAAATCTTGTATATATCACTGCTCCATTTTTCGGGCTTCCCTGCATCGGAGCGCCCCCCTTGTATACATTATGCCTGACGCAGGCCTGATGTGGCACAAGGGGTTGCAAATTGGCGCAATGCATGCATTGTGCCACTTTGTAAATATGATGCAGGGAAATGGCCACCTTAATGCCGGCTTAGCATCCTAAAAATGAAGCTAAGGTGGCTTTAAGGCAGTGCAAGGGGCTTGTTAATCTGCCTCTTAATTTGTAAACAATATGAAGATATGTTTTGTAGCTTTTACACCTTCTTGTGTACATTTTTTTGAAAAGGCATCGTAATGTATAGTTTCCCTCGAACTGCTAACTATTCCTTTATCACGTCAGATAATGAGGTGTTTAAAAGAATCAGAACGTCCATCTTTCGTTTATTATTGGTACTTGTTACACAGCATTCAAGAGAAACATTTTGAAGTTAAAAATACTATAATTGACCAATCGTCTCCACTGCGTCCTGGGTTAACCAATAGTGGACTATAGAGGTGGGTACATCTCAGGCTCCATTCCATTTGCAATGCTTCTTTGGAAATGTATTTGGGGCTTTGTGGAAGACAGGTGAGTTTTCGTTTGATTTCAGAAATGTGGTTCGCTGCAAGCCTAAGTGCACGTGTCACGTGCAGTGCGTACCCACTGGCGAGGCCATCTCTCACTTCCTGCTGATTTGTCAAAGCCCTGCACCTCACATAGCATTGCTCAAGGCAACAAACTCAACCTGGGTGGGCAGTCACGTGCCCATCTCTGAGGTTAGGCCAATTTTAGCAATCCAAAAGACGGAAAAGACTGGTTCAACTGAGATAAGGTCAGGAGCAGGACAGAGGTAACTGCAGAACGGGAAGTTCTTATGAAAGCATTTATTTCAGTCGTTATGGAGGAACTCACAGCCTCCTGCTTATACTTTCTCGCCCCCACCCAACCCCCACCGGCTGTGGGAAGAACTCCACATGCTGCCTGCAAAGTTTGCTAGCATAGCTTGTATGGTGCTTCTTTTCCAGAAAAAAAATGAACGTATTGTTATTTTTGCAACATTTTGCATTAAACATACAACAGCTGCTGAGGAATTACCGGGTCCAGCCCCCGCCCACTCCAGATTATATCGTTATGCTGTTACATACTCGCCCTTCCTGTCAGAAGGGGGGATTAGCTGCCTTTAATCGCATCATACCCCGAGCTGGGCGCTTTTAGACGCGCTGACTCGGCAAAGAGGCGGCTAAGGCCCTACGTGTTATGTGGAAACATATGGCGTCGAGCTTGTTCTTCTGTGGGCGCCGGTCTGTGCGGAGGGGGACTGGTCGTGATTCTTCGCGCAGACACCTACCTTTCTGGAGAGGGGAAATGGCGCAGAAAACGGTGCTGGTCACGGGCTGCTCCTCGGGCATCGGCCTGGCCATCGCTGCTAAACTGGCCCACGACGAAGAGCGGCGATTTAAAGGTAACTGTTGTGGCGCTCACTAAATATGTTTAAACTTTTTTTTATTAAGGGGGGCAGGGCACATATTTTTTCAGGCTGTTGTTTAATAAGGAAGTGCCAAAATATTGCTAAAGACAGCTGTGCACCATTCCTGGAGCAGGGTCCCAAGGCGCTACGCTCAAGGAGCATCTTAAGAGTCACAGCTTTCTTCGAGAAGAGCGCAGGTGCAGCAGGCGTTTCTGATGGACCCATCGCACACAATTCTAATGCCGCTTTCCTATCGCGAATAAAATTTGTTTTTCGACAAGAGGCCTGAGATATTTCTTTCGAATAGATGCAAAAACGGACGTTAAACAAAGTTCTTTATCATAGTGCCCTTTAAATGATTAACGCGGACTGTGAACAGGGTCGGTAAAAAGATGTGTGCCACCATTAGCCTGCCACATTTGCTGCTCTCTCGGTGCAACATTGGGCTGTTTACTGCAGGCTTTTCCTAAATTACATTTGGTTCCCAGTTCACCCCTGCCCGGATGAGACTGTGAAGTTGGCATCGGAAGACATCCTGTCTTGGAAGCACGTGGGCTTCGGACATGCCCTTTGGCGGCGGAACAGCGACGTGCTAGGACGGGGGATGACGAGAGGACAAAACATGATGCCCCACTCGCAAGTCACGGTTGGGAGGCTTCGTGACTTCAGACGCAGACCTAGGATGGCTCCACATAGCGCTAGGGTGACTCCACTGTAGCAGAGGGGATGTGAATCTAGAGTTTTCCAGACAATCACAGCTGTCAGTGTCAGTGCTTGTTGGGAGAGGGAAGGGTGTGGCTAAAGACCTGAGCTGCCGACCTCGGAGCTGGAGGAGCTGGCTCGAGTATGGGCTCAACATCATGTGGTTCTGGGCAAATCACTTAATCTCCCTGTGCCTACAATTCAGCGCCTTGAGACATTCACGGGTGATTTGCTGCGCTTTACAAATCCTAGATCTTTGTTTTGGTACAGAGACATGTTAGCAGACCCCTAACTCTTGTCAGCAAGCATTTCTGCCTGAGTTTGTTTGGCCCTTGTTTTAGGTACTCTCCCTGTCACTAAACTCATGTGCCCCGAGGTTTGTCTTCTTTGCCCCATAGTCACTCTGTTTCCGGAAGCCTTCTCAGTGAATTCCCCATCCCTGGGTATGTTGTGAGCAGATATGTTGTTGGCAATAAGCATTGTGAATGCCAGTCTATCGTGCTTACTACTGAAAGTGCCTCTTCTGTCACTGATGAGTCTAGGCACTCACATGACTCATTTGGCATGCACTCATTCTTGTACCCTATCATCATGCACCTGCCATTTCCCCATTCTTGCATTTCCCCACCAACTCACCCACAGCAAAACACACACACAAACTCAACAAACTAAATTAAATGACTAAAAGTAGAAACAAGCAATAAACACTTTCTCCTGAATAAGACATGCATATACTTGCAATAAAAACAAGGAAAAGAAAACAATTAAACACAGCAGATGACAATCTTAGAATAGTAATGTGCTCTGTGTATATAATATATAATAATCTCCACCCTTAAACACTCATTGTCTCTAACATATGCCTTTCACAATAAATAATCAGGACTACTGCATTTGGCATACATTTTCATAATAAACAGAAGAGACCTATGTCATTCACTTAAAGTCAGGCCTACAGCTGTTTATCACCATAACCAACTGAAGTATGTACACAATTACAGATGGCAAAACAAATCAAAACGTTGACAAGGACTTCCAAGGTGCAAATCTTCTACCCTAGGGGTCGTCAATATCAAACCCTTGCCTCATACACTAGTTTATGGATTCCATGTGATGAAATATGTGCATGCAGGTATTAGGGCATGCAGGCATTAGGGCAGCTTAACAAAAAGCCCATGACGGCCTATTGCCTTTAACATATGTTTCACAGTGAGTAGGTCAGGTCTACTGTTTTGTTTAGTAACATTTTATAATAAACCAATTAGCCTTGATCATTGACTTGGCACTATAACCAACTCAGACCCACTCTATAGAGTATTCCCCTGATGCAAAAAGAGTGATCTATACACTCTTTTCATTGGAAGCACACATCTGGCCAATCAGAAGGTTGTAGAGTGGAAGATCAACATGAGTGGCAGAGCCTAAGCCTCTGTCTCAAAACTGGTTCTTCAAGCTCTTTTTTGACTCCAAAGTCTGGAGACAGCTGTGAACTAAAAAGGTTCAGATATGTTAATTGAAAGTCAGTATGAAAGTGGCGAGATTGATGAATGGGGTATAGTTTACGTCTATGGGTGGTAAAGGAGCAAGAAAGGCTATATCCATCATATAGTCTGCCTCACGGCGAGGCTACATAATAATTTCATAAATACACAGATCAGTGTCAGATAGCGGTGCATTTCCGACTTCTGAATGGGCTAAAATACTCACACAAATATTGAAGTCCTTGGAGATACTCACTCTGAGCAAACTTTGAAAAGGCATGAAACTAAATCTTGGTGGCCTTTTATTCATATTGCATTTGTAATGCGCTCATATGGAAAGAAACAGTTAAACCAAGTTTTTTTGTGTTCTCTTTATGGCCGCCCCATGGTCAACATATAACATCAAATGAGGGAAAAAAAGCATTATTTCCTTCATAAAAAACAAACGGTGCAGAATTTATAGGAGGTATGAGACCAACTACGAAAAAAGAAACTAGAAAATAGAGTTCTTATAACTGCGGTGCTAGAGTTTCAAGTAATGGGGAAAAGGCAACAGATTTTAGTGGCCTCATGCTATAGTTTTCTGTTGAGGTCCCACAAGAGATGTCGTTTGATCTGAGTAATGTGATAATCTGAGGAACTGAGTTTTCAGTTGTTTGGAGAAAATCCATCTCTGCTTTATTCTGGCACACACACAGTTTATCCATCCACAGCTCTATTATAAGGAAAATGTCTGAAAGTGTCATGATAACTACTGGTAGGGCAAGTGGGGTAGTATTTTCTTTTTTGCTACCCATAATTCTTGTAAAAACTACAGATAATTTGTGGGTACCCAAGATCTTCACTGCTGAACCGTCACAAGAAAGAGAGGTATACAAGCTATGGACCTGTAAACAAAATGCTCACAAGTTACCTACAGAGACTCATGGTGCGAGAAGTAAATGTGGCACATACCTCTATTTCCAGTGTTCGCGTGAGATATTTCTGCTCCACAAAAAAACTTGCAAATTTAAATTATACAATGGGCAGAGACATAGGAAAAGGTACCCGCACATTCTACAGGTAGACCTAAAATCATGATTTACGTGAGATTACATTCGCCTAATAAAAATTGTACACACTTTTAATACAGAGCTAGCCAGTCAGCAATAACAGATTCATCTTTGTGTGGTCACGCCAGTGGGGTCAGTACAACAAAATACAAAATCAAGGGGTCAGGAAAAGTGACGTTCCAGTTGTTTAATCCTAATTTAATCACTGGACCCGAGATCATGTGGCCTTTGATTTAGATAAATGGCTCTTACATATTTTTTCAAGAATTGAGGGTGCAACATGTTCACAAGCCATCACTGTAAAATGATACGAAAAACAGATACTAAAGCTAACACAAGCTAAATTAATTCAGATTTTGAAATGATCACTAGTAAATTAATGAATTATATGGGGTGCAAAGCAAACATCAACAGAGGCAGCAGTTGATACAGTTATCCCTACTTGGCACACCTTGTTCACTAACACAAATAATGTAGCATTATCTGTGAATATTAGAAGACGATGCCTCTGGATACTCGTGGACCAGAGATTATGCAGAGTCTTATGAGCTGGGAAAAGGACCACTGCGATACGAGTTTGCAGCTCATCTATCTTACGTGAAACTCACTCTCTGGATCTACAACTTACTGGATCCTTCTGTATCAGATCATCTCTTCAAACAATTGTTACTGTGTGTTTCAGATTGCAAAACTCTTTTGGGTGTGTGTTTGGGAGTCAGGGTGACCTAATTCTAGCAAAGTCACTATATTAGAGACATAACAAAATTTCATTGGTAACTTTCTCTCCTACTCAGAAATATTGGTATGGCTTTAAGCAATGTAATTTCATACATTTTTGGAATAACTTTCACTCAAAGTTAGTGCATGGGCTGTAGACAACAGAGGTGGCAAACATGGGGCTGTGATTGCGTCTGCATGTTTCCGAGCGCTGCCGTCAACAGCGCATCCCTTTACTAAGAGATTTTTCAAGTTAATATATGCGTTGTAGATGAAAAAACAAAATACGCAGGCCCGTACTGTGTCAGCGCAGTGCAAGAATGGGATCATGATACAGCCCCTGGAGGTTGTATTACCAAAGTATCATTTTTTTAATATATCTGCCTGCCCCACATCGGCTACAGAATATTGACTGCCAGCACATTGACAAGATAAATAGATGTGACGTTAAGAATAGTAAATCTATACTTCCCTATGTGTGCGTACCTCAGAGCTCTGTGGGTAGCTGATATTCGGGAGTCAAAATAAATGCAGGTCGATATTGGCGACCTTGATATTTTGATGTACATCCTTCATAACACGAAGAAGCCAACCACTGCCAACATATTCCATCACTAGCCATTACACTTCTAGTCTACTATAACCTCACCAGTCACTATCCAAAGTGACTTATCCCTTCTCAATACAATACACAACCAAATACAAAGTCAACACACCACTTTGTCTCTGGCCAACGAGTACCCCAGAACTGCAGCAGGAGTCCAGATTCCAAAAGCACAACTCAATCAAACAAATGGTATTTAAGTGTTATACAAGTGTAGCTGGACTTTGCTTGCTACCTGTGGTTTGGTTACCTTGAAGCAAACTTGCAAGGAGTTGTCACAGAGCAGGAAGCTGTTTCAGCATGTTAGAATTTAAACGCCAGCTGTGGTGATGAGTGACTGATGTGGCACTGGAAGCGGGGAATGACGAATGCAGTGGGATTGTGAATATATGTGTGACTTGAGAGGCTGCGCCCTTGAGCAGCAAAGGGCTGTTACACAATAGAAGCTGTAGGATGGGATTATGATAATACAAATACGAAGACACCTGGAAAGTCATTACAATGACAACCGTTTTAGGTTAATACTTAAAAAATGGAACCCAATTAAAAAATAAAGGCCCATATTTATACTTTTTTAGTGACGCATTTGCATCATTTTTTTTTTACGTCGGCGTTTGCGCCGATTTTGCGTCACAAAACGACGCAAATGCGGTGCTAAAAAAGTATAAATATGGGCCAAAGTATTTTGCGGCGCAAGGGGTTCTAATACCCCTGTATTGGAAACGAACCTTTTTGCAAAAAGTCACAAATTGCCCACCTCATTAGTAAAGTGTAGACACTGGCTTGAGCTTTATTGGGAAGAGGAGAGAATGCTGGAATAGAGGCCCATATGGAACTGTAGACCATCCCATACCTCGGAATGTTCCTGCATCGGAACCATTAAAGGGACAAGGGTCAGAATGCCACAAAGAGTGGCACGCTTTATTTGTCCTGTGCAGAGCACGCAGTGGGCTGTGGGATGCTCTCTGCTCTTCCCAGTGTGTCCAGGCCCCACCACCAAAGTATAAGATGTCGAGTATTGTCACTTCCAATTTTGCAAACGGTTCATCTTTGCCCATGGCAGATGCTTACAAAGTGTGCTATGCGACTGCGAAAAGTGCATGCATTTGCCGATCACAAGCAGAGGCACTCCCTTAGCATCCGTTTTTCTTTGCTATTTGCATGAGTTAGTAATGCCTTGTGCATGGTGATTCATAACGCCACTTAGGAATCACAAGGCACGTTTGTGCATTGCCAATTTAGACTTTGTATTTTCAAAGCCCATGCAACCGACTTTGATTATGCAAAGTGTTTTGTGCTGCAGGTTTGAGAGAGCAGACTATGGCAACTTTAGGAGAATGATCTTATATTCAGTCAGACTCACTGTTAGGATGGTGAAACGGTTAGTGTTAAGGTTCAGCTAAAAATCAGGTTGAAAGTGTTAGTTACCAAAGGCTGGATGTAATAGATCCTCCTCCTAAAGAAATACTTTCAATGTTTACTGAATATTTTGTTGTTGAGGTTTCTCTGTAAAAGTATTGTTTGTAAGGACACATACGTGTAGCACACTGTGTGCATCGCTATTGCAGAGACAGGTTGATGGTTCAAAATTAAAGGCAGGCATGCAGGATAATATAATACATAATTCTGTTGTAAACAATGTTACATTAAACATACCAATGGAAATATTTGTTTAATGATATTTAAAGATGTACATATGCAAAGTGATGCAACACATACAACGTTTGGGTTTATTAAAAGTGGAATTGTAAGTATAGCCTGTGAGAGTACTCCACGGGTACGCTGCGTAAGGCGTGGCACTAACTAAAGTAAGGTTATGTAAAAGAAAATCAGTATTGACAGTGCTGACTGGCTGCGTGGGACTATCGAGAGCTTTTATTTTCTGGCCCTATCCAAATGTATCGCTTTTCCTTGCAAAGGATGGGACCCAGTGTGCATCACACAGATAGTAATTGGGAAAATACGACTGATGGGGAAATTGGAATATACAAAAACATACTATAACTACCCTCTGCTGAAAATGGTGCAAAGAGTTTACAAAAGGGTTTCCCTTAATATATTAGTATCACTCTGCCTCTTCAGGCATGGCCCAACACCCGCTTCTTCAAAAAGTAATCACACGTCTCCAGTATCTCCTATGTCTTATGTAAGGGAATCTGACTCAGATCGTACTACTTAAGAAATTAAATCTGCAGCGGCTATGGATTTCAAGGGATACTAGTGATGGCATATGGAGTGTTTACCAATTTAGCATGTTAACTACATACACTACATACCTAATACAGGCACGTTTTTCGCACAGGGTGTGCTTGGTGATCCCTTCTTATGATGACCTTAATCAATTATGGTCTGTAACTGTTGTAAAGGGCCTCTTTTTGGATGGTCACCCCCCACTGTTTGCTGTCAGATGCTGTCGTTTTTGACCTGTCAGGTTACCGAAGCGTGCTAACCAGGCCTCAGTACCAATGCTCTCTCCCTTAAATTGTTTGTCAAATTGCATAGGCCAGTTAGCAAGGACTTTACCACCCTTGTAAGTCCCTAGTAAATGGTACCCAGGGCCTAGGTGGTAAAGGGGGTCACCAGGGCTGCAGCACTGATTGTGCCACCCTGAGTAACCTGAGGAAAAAAGGGACCACAGAGCTGCCATGTCGGCTTCCACGAGCAGCTTGCTGCTCGAGTGAGGGTCTGCCCACACCAGGTGCAGGCAGAGTCCCTGGTACTGCTCATGGGCAGGTCAGTCACCCCTAAAGCAGGCCCCCGCTAGCCCCGGAGGCAGGGTGCACTGACCCATGAGTGAAGACATATGTGCTGGAGCACATATGCCCGTGCTGGCATCTAAAAAGCGATGCTGGCCCGAGTAACCGGCGGTCCATTGTATAACATGGGCTGGCATCTGACCACTGCACAGAGATCCAGCTCTGCAATGACCCGTCTGAATCCCATCATGTTTTGTATCAAACATTGTGTTTTTTTAACTCTAAACATGGTGCCCATGTTTAGGATTAAAAAGCAGATGCCCAGGTGGCACCCTTAGAGGGTGCTCACCAAGTTATCGAGCCTCTATCACCGCAGACAAGAGTCTGACCTCCTGCTGGTGGTACTAGCACCTTGACAGGATAAAAGACAAAGGGCCTGAACAGGAAGGAGTTCACACCTCTTCCCTTCCAGGCTGGCTAGTGAGAAAAGCATCAGGGCCGTGAACCTTGAAGGCTTCCGCCGCCTTTGATGTGTAAGTAGCTGTCCCCACAGTAGAGGACAAAACCCTTTCTGCCGTGCCCGGCGAGGCAGGTGGAAAATTAGTTTTGCAGGAGGCTTGCACCTCCGGAAGAATAGCCACACCTTTAAGGCAGGCTAGAAGGTTTGCACAGCAGAGGGAGGGTTCTGCCATCTTGGCAGACCCTTAAGTTCTGTGTAGAAAAGTGACACACCCCCACAGGAAGTCATCACTTCAGGGACGGATTAGCTATAGGGACTAGTAGCCCATTCACTACTGTCCCTCACATCCTTCAATTACCCCTAAACCAGGATTTAAGGGGCTCCCCTGGCACAAAAACTCAGATCTAACCTGGAAAAGAAGAAAGAAGCACAAAGAGGTGTGGGGCGTAGCCAAGATGGCGACCGGAGCGGCAGCATAAACTGCAGCTCCGATCCCTGGCCCGCATAATCATCCTGTCTGAGATGCCCTGGCTCCCCTTTTGTGGGGTGCAGATGCCGTTTAGGGTGCCGTCGGGGGGCTGCATCGGCGCCCGAGACTGTGGATCCGGAGCTGCCGCAAATCCGGAGAGTAACGGGCGCCCTTTCAGGACCTGTGTGTTCTGTGCGCGCCCCGCCGGGTACCTTGTGGCCCAGGGCTGGCGCTTGGGTCTGTGTGGGACCGAAATGGTGAGCTGCCGCTGATTTAACTTCGCCGGGAGCGCGGGAGCTGAGCGCGGACCCGGGAAGTCTATCCTGAAGCAGCGGCGCCGGCCGGGACTTCCCTGTTGCGGTGCCGCCCATTCTGAGTTGGGCCCTGCCGGAGCGGGCTCGCCCGTGCTGTATCCCTGGAGGGGAGCGCCCTCTGAGGTCATCAGCGTCCTGGCTCCCCTCCATGTCCGTTGGAGGCGGTAATAAGCACCTCGGCCGGCCCGGAGGCCGGGCCGTATACATAACACTGCCGGGCGGCCTCACAAGCTGAGGCCGCCATTTTGAGTGCTGAACCCTCGTCCGACTGCAGCCATTCGGTCTTGGAAGGCCGACCCCACTGGCAAGTGGGCTCGTACTGTGAGGAGGCGCGCTGCACAGAAGTGGCGTCCCGGAATCGACACATGTGGGCGCAATTGCACAATGGCACTGACCCATGGCCCCCATGGTGCCTGAAATGACGGGGCCCGTAGAGGTCGGATTGCTTTTCCAAATACCCTGGGCTTGAGGTCTGCACTGGATTATCGCCCCTTTTTTGTATAGAACCGTGCCTCACCTCAGGAGGGGTGAGACAGCAGGAGCACAACCAACGGACGGGTGCAAAGCGTAAAACGGGCTTGGACAACCGCATAAGGTGAGCTTCTCGGCGACACTCATCGGGTCGCAATTCACTACCATGCTAGTTATTCTCCTGAGACCCAAGGCAACCATAACAGCTATAGCCTTTGACTAACCTCGCAGTGCTCAGTCCACACCTCAATAGCATCATAAATCCCCATTGGCATAATAATTTGTAGGCCTCGCAAGTAAATGGTCAACGTACAAGGCTGCTAATCCCCAAGATATTTGTCCTGCATATACTTTACTCGGCCTTAACATCTAGGCCAGATTGTCGAGACACTTGACTGGGCCACAGTCATCGCTGTGAGTTCATGCGTAGTGCTAACGTACAGGCACTGCTGCGTCTGCCAAATGGTTAAGCCAAAGACTGCACAAGCACCTCCGGGCTAAATGGACCACACTACCTCAACCCCCCAGAAGCCCACACCACCACGCAAGCGACACTGCAGAAGCTGGAACTCACCTTACAATCACACACGTCACAATTCGAAAAAATACTGCAAGCCATTCTAGACACCAAGACTACCCTGGAGGCTAAAATTGGCTCGGTAACGGAAGATCTCAATATACTTCGTATTGATCAACACGCACTGGCCGACAGGGTGTCCGAACTTGAAAAAGACACGGTGACCCTTCCCCGCTCTATGAAAGACCTTCAACTGCAACTAACGCATCTATCAACAGAAGTTGATTCCTTAAAACGCAGAGCGGAAGACGCAGAAGGCAGGTCCCGTCGCAATAACATACGGTTGGTCGGGTTCCTTGAACGCACAGATGGCTTAAGCGCTGAATTATTTATAGAACAATGGCTCACAGACACAATTCTTAAAGACAACATCCCGAAGTTCTTCTCCGTTGAGAGGGCACACAGGATCCCAGGTAGACCCCCATCACCTGGCTCACAACCACTCCCTCTTATAGTAAGATTTCTTAATTACTGAGATAGGGATCTTATCCTACAATTATTCCACAAATCTGGCCCAGTAAGCTATGAAAATGCCGTGATTACAGCTTATCCAGACTTTACAGCAGAAGTGCAGAAAAAGCGAAACTCCTTCTACCGGGTTAAAACATGCCTCCGCAAACACAGCATCAAGTACGCACTGATGTTCCCAGCCAGACTCCGGGTGCAGGACGACACTCGCTCCTTTTTTTTCACTACTCCGGAAGATGCCTCGACTTGGCTGCATTCCAAGGGTCTAGCCGATCCGATAGACACAAGCGCGCAGGACGACAATAGACCTTTCTCTACGCTGGGTCGCAAGCAACGCAAAAAACAAGGGGCTAAGCCCTCACCTGAACAGGCACAGTCCGAACGCTCCTGGCTCCTGGCTCCTGCAGACCACATCCAGATTCGTCAACGCTTTGCCCACTGCCCTATCTACGCAAATGAACGCTGAACTGGAGCAGGATATAAACTCTGACTCAGCGGAGTACACACAGGGTCCCTCTCTCACACCACATACAGCGGACGATATCTGCTGAGCAGCTAGGTTCCGACTGCTCCTGCTTATCGGTTGCGTTGAGATATCTTCTCCTTGCTCTGGCTACTCAGTGACTAATGCACGCCGCCACTGTTTCTTCACTGTATCCTCACAATGGCGTGCAACCCATATGCACCCCCGGCCGGCGTACCTTGTTCATTGAATCATGAGAGACCCGGGCAGGGTAAGACCATGTATCTGCACCAATGCCCATTGGCAGCCCCCTGCTTCATATGGACCATTCTTTCACGCCGGTAACCATAGGAATTGTTTTTTATTTGTTAGTAATTCATTTGTTGTTATATTTTGTTTTAGTGTGCACCTTCATATCGGGTGGTTGGCTTTATCAAGGGCAGGTTAACTGTAAAAGCAGCAGCAAACACACAAGATATGTCCACTATAGCAATAGGACCACAGCTCACAGTTTAATAATTACTGGTCGGCCAACTATAGCGGTTGAGCGTCATAACAATGTCATAATGAGGATGACAGACAACTACTCCCCTGGTCATACAACAGCCACAAAAACATTATGGCCACCCACACGCACCAAGGGATCTTTAAATATAAGATACTAACATGGAATGTCAGGGGCATGGCAACCCCACGGAAACGTCAAAGGGTCTATGCTTTCCTTAAAAGACATCAAGTACATATAACTTTCTTACAAGAGACACATTTTACTAAGTCCACGCTGGAAAGCACACGCTCAAAATGGAAAGGCCAACTACACGGCACCACCTCCTCGTCCTTTGCCCTCGGAGTAGCCATTTGGATTGCACCTGGGGTCCCGTTTGCTTTGTCTCGCACACAGTGTGACCCAAGTGGCAGGCACGTGATACTTGAAGGCACCCTAGATGGGTCCCCTTTAGCTCTGGTCGCACTGTATTCCCCAAATGCAAACCAGCGCGACTTCCTATCCACGCTCTCCACCGGCAATCTTAGCGACCCTAGAATAGATATGGGGGGGAGACTTCAATAGTGTCTTAGATACTGAAATAGACCGTTAATTCCCCCCACTTGCCACGACCCCTCTAATCGCGCCTCACAGGCTTTGACGCACTGGGCATCAAACAACGATCTGAGGGATGTATGGAGGGTGAACCACCTCACTTACCGCGAATACTCTTACTATTCTCCAGTGCATAAGCTACATACCAGAATAGATATGTTCTTTGCATCCGCATCTGTTATTCATAAAGTATGCATGTCTGAATACTTAGCACGCACGATATCAGACCATAACCCTCTATGCGTAACAATGGCTTGGGGACACACGCACACTCAGATACCAACATGGCGATTACAGCCAGAAGCCCTTTTAGATCCCCCTTTCAAACAGATATGTCCAAAAGATTAGCCGATTACTTTCTATCAAATAAAAACACAACCTCATCCCACGTTATAGAGTGGGACGCCCACAAGGCGGTGATACGTGGACACAGCCTCGCGGCCACGGTTGGGGTTAGAAAAGCACTTACTTAAGAACTACAAGACTTAGAGGTGAAGCTCCGCAGGGCAGAGAATGTGATCGATAGCGGAGAGTCCACACTAACAACACTGCACTCGCTTAGGGCTGCTCACAAGGAAGCAGACAACAGATTAAGCAAATACGACTATAGACACTACATGGCAAGACAACACGTTGAGGGAGACAGGTCGGGTAGGCTATTAGCTTGGCTGATTCGGCAGCCATCGCAACCAACACCCATTGGCGCGATACGTTTAAACCCTAATCTCATCGTTAACACCCAAGCAGGCATATTACCGCACCCTTTATACCCCCCCCACCCCCCGGAGCAGCACCTTATTGACACTCTACACCTGGTCTCTCAAAATCAACTTATCCTCGATAATACCGCTACTCTAGACGGCCCTATTACTATTGAAGAGCTGCGCTTAGCTCTGTCACAGATGGCATGTAGCAAAACCCCCGGGTCTGACGGTCTACCAGTAGAATATTGTAACTCCCACGCTTTCCACTTATTACACCCACTTATAGAAGTATTCAACGAAGAACACAACATCCTACAATTGCCGGACTCTATGCGCGAGGCACTGATAGTCGTCCTCCCAAAAACAGGCCGTGACCCTCTCGATGTCAAATCATACAGGCCGATCTCCTTACTCAATACAGATTGCAAATTACTA
This sequence comes from Pleurodeles waltl, assembly GCF_031143425.1. Taxonomy (NCBI): domain Eukaryota; kingdom Metazoa; phylum Chordata; class Amphibia; order Caudata; family Salamandridae; genus Pleurodeles; species Pleurodeles waltl. The sequence goes on from NC_090443.1 coordinate 740,794,338, forward strand.
GGGAAAGTACTCGCAAACAGGCTCCTCCCCTACTTACCGAGTTTAATACACCATGATCAGTCCAGCTTTATTCCTGGTAGAAGTACTTTCCTGAACATCAGAAGACTCCTGCAAATAATGCATAGCAATACAAACACTGAAGCAGTGGCCCTCTCCCTAGATATTGAAAAAGCGTTTGACACATTCAGCTGGAATTATCTCCTATGCACACTCAAAGCATTAGGTTTCCGCCCCGGTTTTATCAACTGGATCAAAACACTCTTCTCTAGGCCCACAGCCCTTGTCAAAAATGGTCGTACTATCTCCGAAGCATTCCCCATAGGCAGAGGCACTAGACAAGGCTGCCCACTATCTCCTTTGCTATTCGCTATTGCCATGGAGCCATTAGCAATTAAACTACGCAGCTATGCACACATATGGGGTATCCCGGAGTCTAGTACCTATCACATTATATCCTTGTATGCAGACAATGCCCTAATATACTTGCGCAATCACTCAGCCTTCATGGCAGAGGTACTGCAGATGCTGGACTCCTTCGCCCTCGCCTCTGGTCTGCATGTTAATTGGTCCAAATCAAGCATTTTTCCTCTTACTTCCATCCCGGCTGATCATCATATGGCATTGCCACAATATAAACTACTCTGGTCACATACAACCTTTAAATATCTTGGAGTGCAGATTTATCACTCTATCACAGACCTAAAAGAGGGTAACATTGATAAGGTGCTCGGCTCCACCCGTAGCTCAATACCTTTCTGGAGCTCGCTCCCCTTGTCCCCCATGGGTCGTGTGGCGATAGCCAAGATGCTTATTCTTCCAAGGTTCTTATATTATTTTACTGCCCTTCCGTTGTGCCTGCCACGCTCGTTCTTTAACAAACTGCAGTCAATGGTAACTGACCTACTCTGGGGTAAAGACAGACGAAGAGTGGCGCTGACTACAACACAACACCCGCAAGAGATGGGTGGGCTGGGTATGCCTAACTTCGAAAGATACTACGCAGCTGCCCAATTATCATGGCTATCCACATGGGTCCAAGATACTCCTTCTGCTGAAGGCATAATGTTGCAGTCACATATAGCACCACAGGAGCTGCTGCTTACAATGCTAACTGCCCCCCCCTATACTTCACAGACTGATACTATTGGAGGCAGCTCGCTTTTGCTGGCACAGATACGTCCAGAGCAAGGCTCCCTCTCCCCCTTACTCACCCTTCCTGCCACTGTTTCAATTGCCGGGCACCCAAGTCCTCTCAATACATCACGACACACAGGGAATAAACACACTGCAGATGGGTGATTTATACTCTAGCTCCATGATTCACACCTTTGCGGAACTGGTATCCGCAGGAGTGATGCACAATGGGGCCTTTCTAACATACAGCGCCATAAAACGACTACTCAATAATCTCTGGGGTGCCAGTGACGCGGAGCCTCCGGAGTCTCCGTTACTCACCATTATCCTCACCATAGGTAGCACAAAAGGCATTATGACTAAGCTATATAAAGCATTACTTGAGGCGATATGCACCACCCTGCCACAGGCGAAGGCGCGATGGGACTCTGTCCTCCCCTCACCCCTACCACAGAAGACTTGGGCTGCCGCTCTTGCAATGGTTAAATCAGTATCCCGCAACCCTCGTCTGCGTTACACCCAATTCAACTATCTTCACCATTCATATTTATCCCCAGCCTGCATCCAAAGAATATATCCGAGCACAACACCGACATGTCCTAGATGCACCAAACCGGCAGCTGACTTCTTCCATATGGTTTGGTGCTGCCATTCAATAAATTCGGCCTGGCACCGTGTGACAGAGGTCACAGCAGATATCTCATCCCACACTCTGGTGCCCACGCCCGACTCCTGTTTACTTGGCATACGCCACCGCGCCAGAACGGATAAACAAATATACAAATGTATAGACTTAGCATTTGTGGTTTACAAACGTTTAATAGCAACGCACTGGAAAGCTCCACATGTCCCCTCCCACTTGTTCTGGCTTCGTGATTTACATAGCCGAGCGCAAGCTGAAGCCCAGACACTCCATCTATTGCAACATAGGGGTCTCATCCAAGAGGGCCCCGAAGTTTGGGACACTTTTGTGGTGGCTATTGAGGCCAGAGACGATATGTACCCCCCGTGAACGGGACACCATACATATCTATTACAGCTCTGGCTGTCACCGTCAACACTTTAACTATGCTGCCCCAATCTCAGCCACTCTCAATTGTACCCATTATCAACATCCTCAACCCTCCCCACAATGTACCTCTACACCATGTTTAGACACACTTTCTGTGTTAGTACACACATGTAACATATACCTAGATCACGTAATGTTATGCCTGCCCTGTACCCTGTCAAATCCCATAGACACACTCCATACCTTAGAGGTGACCCCCCACCTTATTTACATATATTAGCCGCACTCCCTCTTTTCTCTTTCCCACGCACTGTGGGGGAATCACTTAAACTAGTACTGACATTGATAGTGATTAGCTGCGTCCTTAATCTGCAATTAGTCAATACATAGTTTCCAAGCTGAATGCTGCTTCACTTTTTCCCTTGCCCTTTTGGTTTCGCATTCTCATGTTGCTTTATATTTGCCAAAGATACAAAGAGGAGGGACCGGGAGGTTAATGGTCCAGTGTACAGTCTCCCAATACGAATTCTGAAGAAAAAGAGGTACACTGTTCCAATCAAGAAGAAAAAACAGAGTGAGAGTCAAAGGGTGAGTGATAATGTTCACGTACTCTCAACAATTACACAAGAGGATTAAACCAATTATGGTGCCTCTAGTCATCAGGTCTACATGTTTCGCGTCTGGTGGTCCAGCTGGATCCATTGACGCTTCATCAGGACCAACAAAAAAAAAAAAAACATTTTACAACTTCTCCAAAAATAAATTAATGTGGACCCTACTAGGGAAAGGAATACAAAAACAGTCACTTACTTTTATGTACTTGCTATGTCAAATAAGGTCGCCCATCCCCGGGATCAGGATAGAGCTCCTAGGAATCGCATGTCAGGAACTGGAACTGACATTATTTATTCCGTCGTTCGTAGGCCATTAAACCTACCCACCTGACAGCATACCCAATAGCCAATTGGAGTTGCAAAATTTATTTATTTTTGGTCCTGATGAAGCGTCAATGGATCCAGCTTTATATTTGCCTTCCTCGTCTTTTATTTTTGCTTCTTTTGACACCTTATTGTGTAATAATGCTGTGTAAATTTATATAAGTGAGCAAATGGATCGCAAAATTATTAACAGCTATTGTACTGTTGTGTGAATGTTATGTTTAATAAACAGATTTAAAAAAAAAAAAAAAACAATACACAACACACAAAAAAAAAAAGAAGCACAAAGAGGCGTCTGCACCAACAACAACACCTGGACTCCAACTCCAGAGCGAAGAGAGGACACAGAGTGACCTAAGGACACCAGTATCAGAACTGAGTGCCCAACGTGTATGCAAGGTGAAGACTTGTTGGTCCCAGTAGACACCGATAATGCAAGGAAGACTCCCTTGGAGTAGTAAAGGCGGGCTGAGATTGAAGAACTGAAACCCAACAAGCTCTGCATGTCTAAAGAAACTTGGTGCCTATCATTTAAAGAGTAGGAGTATGGCCCATGTCAAGTTTCAAGCCTCTACTCCCCGCCAAGTGACCTCCAGCCGCCAGAAAGCCCGTGGATCACCCTTGTAGCTACTAAGACTTGTCTGTCAACAAACCGGAAACTGACGTCCAAACGACGTACACCGTCTCCAGAGCACCCCCCCCCAGCATAGAGACCGGCCATTGCCAGCGACCCCTCTCCTTTGGGTTTGCAGCCTGAAGGAAGTGACTTCGACTGGAGCAGCAAAGCATCTTTGGCACAACCAGTCCGTGATTGACAGCTAGAAGCCACCTATACACCCGGACGAGGCAGTTAAAATTCACCTGTCAATTCCCGGTCCCCCAAAGACCTCTACATCCGAAGGGTAGAGTGTGCGTTCAGCACCAAGGACAGCCAAGTCACCTCTGCAACCGGACTCTCTGGGCAAGGCAACCAAAGCCTGACTGTTGAATCTTGGTCTAGGTCCCCGCAAAACCTTAAGTTCCCATGGGTTCGTCGGAACTCACCCTACAAGTTGCCCGAGTGTACACTGCTATGTTCCCCATTGACTTCAATGGAAGTCCTTTAAACCTACAAAGTACTGTATTTTCTAAAGACTTTAAAATTTACAACTCCGGTTGTACAAAAGCTACAAAGTTTGTTTTGGTGTCTAAATTAAGATTAAAATCAAATCAATCAATTTTTCTAAATTTGCGTGGGATTTCTATTGAGTCATGTCATTTACGTATCGTCTATGTTGGTATTGTAAAATGCTTTACACATGTTCCTCTAAGTAGCCTGACTGCTCTTTGTCACACTACCAGGTCTGAGCTAGGGTTTACTGAGATTGAATACAAGGTCCACTACTGGGCATTGTGTTGGTATTCCATGGTAAGACTACCTAGTCATACCATATAATACCTTCACCTTGCTACAGTAACTATGATGAATTTTTAAACAGTGTTGGCCTTCACCACTTTTACTTCATAGCGAGGTGGAATTTGTTCCTTCCTGTTGGTACTCCATTGATACTGGGAGTCCCTACATTTCATGAGTCTTGCACACATTCTGGCAGGGGACTGCCTCTTACAAATCTGTTTTCTGTTTTACCCATTGGTCGTTCAGTATGTCCAAGAAGACTGTTGGCCACCGTGTCAGGAGAGTCCCAAAGCCTCATTCGTCTAGATGCTTCTTGTATGTTCCCCGATCATGCCAGACACTGATTTATTTCCTGTCTTTCAGCAAGTGTACACTGTTCAATCTTTTCATCCACTAGACTGTTGGCAATTCTTTGAGAATTACAAAAGTATCACTTAACTCAGACCCGCAAAGATTTTTGTTATCACTTGAAAAGAAATACAACGGTCATATGCTATTTTGAATGACCACATATGCCGGCATAATTGAGGCAAGTTCCGCAATGGTAATGGCTGCACAATGGAAGTGTTCCATACTTTTTGACATTTATAAGGCTGATGCTTGGAATTCTATGTACACTGATCCTCAGAAGCTGAAATGGTTGTTGGGTTGATACCTTAGTCTGTGTCACACCACTTCATGCAACTCAAATGCTGATTGGTAATTCTTGCTGTAGTCTCTGGAAACACAAATACCAAATATGGAAATGCCAAGTACCTCCTTCTTCCGTGTTGACTTTCAGAGGGTAGTGAAGTTGAGTGGTTATGACTTAGTCTAGCATGGTGGTATGGGGCCAACATCTAGATGAAGTAACAAATGTGTATTACATAATAAAAATAAAACCTTGCCAGTCTTAGCAGGGGCTAATTCCATCTAATAGCAAAACACGTGAGTCTGCTCCAAGAGCAAGTTTATTTCATAGTTTGATATCTTCATAACCCGTCTTGGTCAGAAGCAGGTGCAGAGTTGGGCTTCTAGCTGCTTGGGAGGAAGATGCAGCAGTCTCAGGGTGCAGCAGAATCTATGTTGGCTTACTTATAAAGCACAGCAGTCACTGAAGCCTCTGGGTGCTAGACTAAAACGCACAGCCTATAGAAAAGACACATAGTCAACAGTATAAGTGAGTTTTTAGAGGTTTTCTGAATTGGAGGAGATTTGGTTCAGCCCAAAGTTGAGTAGGAAGAGCGTTTCACATTCTCACTACTACCACCAAGAAAGTGCTCTATCACTGAACCTCACTGTACAGGTATTCGGAACTGCTGCTGAAAACTGGAAGCTTGTTCTCATCACTTGCTTAGGAGTTTGCCAGAAAATTGTTTTTGCGAGAAAGTCAGGTGATTGTTGATAGAGCGGTCTGTGTACTATTGCTAATCCTGTGAAGTCTATTCTTTTCCTTATAGGGAGCCAATGCAGCTGCCACAGTGCAGTTAAGTTATGGTTACCCAGAGGTTCCATTGTAATAAGACATGCAGCAGCATTTTAACCAGTTCCAATAGATAAATAATTGATTCTGGAGGAGACAGACAGATGGCTGATGGCAGTGTGTGGACCTGGGACACTTGGGAGAAAGCTGCAGTGAAGACGCAGGTTGCTGGCACTTGGGCTAAGCAACTTTGAAGAAAGTTGTGTAGGGTGGAGGCACACGTGCCTCACACAGTCATTGGCACCACATGGACAAGCAGTTGTGCGGCAAACGCAGAGTACAAGCGCATGAGACTCACAATGTCATCAGTACCACATGAATCTAGTCTCTTGCGAATGCAGCAGCAGGGAAGTCTACTGGCTTCGGAATCACTGCTCTCAGGGGATGCATCGGTCGAGCTGACCTTAGTGTCAGGTTCCTGGCCTAGGCTGGCTTGATACTTTCAAATACCTCAGGGGAAGTTCCTGAATGCTCGGGCTTTTGCTAACAGGGTGGATCCTTTCCTCGTGGGGCAGGCACCTCCCTGGGCCCTAGTGGTGCAAAACTTCCACCTTAGTCTTTAGGGTATCCCTTGAAAGGAAGTCCACCAAGTTTACACTCTTTGATCCTCACTTTCATCTACACAAGTGTGCACAAGTCCAAAAGCGCAAATGTAAACACTGGTTATGATGCATGGTCCAACTTATATCGAATTCAGTTTATTAAATCAATAGACCTGTTAAAATCTAGGACCACCAATTTTTGAGGAAACCAATACAATCAAAGTGTGTTTTCTATTCAGCCTGCAAATGGTGCATTGCAGCCAGATTTGTGTAAAACTGCACTTCTGTTTTTAGGTATTGAACTTCAGACAGTCATTAACAGATGGAAGGATAAGCAGACAGCTTCTCTTCAAGGGAGGAGGTGTGTAGGTTCGACGTGTTTATTTGGCCACTCCTACCTGCCTCAACTGCAGATCATAGGCTGGCAGTTGTTGCACCTGGTTTAGCCAAGTCCTGTGAAGAACCACAGTATTTTTCCCTTCCCTCTGCATGAATTTTGTAAGCGAGATAGTTGCACTTGGCTTTACAAACCATGCAGGGAGATGGGAGGCATCAAAATCTGACTCCCGCTAACCCCATGGATCTCCCTATAACACTACGAGCTCCATAGTTGGGTGACCCCAACAAGGATACACTCATGTTTCCCCAAATATTTAATGCATGCTGCACATAAAACACTATAATGCATGCCGCAAAATAGATACAAATGAGCCGTCCTAGTTATGACCTATACATATTTAACAGGGAGAGAGTTTCCCCAAATATTTAATGCATGCTGCACATAAAACACTATAATGCATGCGCAAAATAGATACAAATGAGCCGTCCTAGTTATGACCTATACTGATTTAAAAGGGAGAGTGTGTAGGCCAGGTCCCCACAGGGATGCAGGCAAAAAGGGCCTGTACCCCACTCATGTAATCAATGGCTACCAACTTTTAGAAGTGCTACAGTCTGAACATGTGGTCCACCACATCAAAAAGTACCACCTTGGGTGAACATCAAATACCCTGTTCTGAAGCAGCATACCCTAACACGCAAAGCAGCTTCCAAAAGACTTCATCATAGTTACCTTGTAATTAAATACTTGGTCTGCCAGAATAAGAAAATGAGGAGCGGATTGTCTCATGGCTACTGAACATGGGTTGACCGACCCTACAATTTGAAATCAAGTTCAGATTGTTGTATCCTTCTGACATTGAATTGTACTTATATGGGGCTTCATTTCCCTGGCACCACTGAGTTGGGGTTATGGAATGGAAACTGATCTTGTTGTTTGGTTTGCTTGGGATCATCTGAATTGAAAAAAGACTGTAGTGTCTGGTATTGGGTGAGGAATAAGTGCTGGTAGTTGTTCATTCTCAGGTCTAGCTCTCCGTCACCCCACATCAAATACTTACATCCTTTTCACTTCAATGGGGCTAACTTGACATATTTGATCTTATACTACTTGCATATGCCAAATTATACTGAATAAGGTAGAGGGGATCCATTTTAGAGGATGTTAAACAATTAATTTTTATTACATCTTAAATATGGAAGCTACTTGTTTCATATCAGGGAAGGACTAATCTTCAATAATTAAATGATGGAGCCCTCAAGTTTATGAAGTAAGATCAGCATTAGGGTTTGCAGAACTACGGTGAATTACAGTTTGCGAGTGTTCACTAATGAATAAGGACCTCATGTAGGGGTCCACGGATGTGCTGCCGCCTTGGTTGGAGTGGTGGAGATACCACATCTCCTTCCTCAGTAGCAAGCCCCCAAATATGGGGCTTGCTTTTTAGATATGATAAATCAATGTACCTGGTGAGCGGGGAACGTTTTTGCCTTGCAGAAGGGTGGTTTTAATGGTTTTTCCTGCCTGGGGCCACCATACTTCTAATAGCAGCTCTGGACAAGAATAGATACGGTTGACGCATTCTCCCAGAAGCCTGACCTAATTGGTTTGCACCGTAAATAGGTTCTGGTGCCATGTGGGCTACAGAATACCCACAGATAATCTGTGGCAAGAGTTTTTCCGCTCGCAGAGCTGTCAGCGAGGTGCGGCAACCAAGAGTTTAGAACAGGACAGCAGACAATTTTCTGGTGGATGTCCCATTACCAACCAACACTAAACGAGGCCAAAATTCTTTCAGTCCCAATTCTCACAGTCTAACTCGAAGTCATCTATTTAAAACTGTTAATTCGCATTTGCAAAATGTATTAACATTTTTCCTATCTGCACCTTTTTTTTATAGTATATGCCACAATGAGAAATCTGGACAAGCAAGGCCTGCTGGTTGAAGCTGCTGGGAAAACGCTTGGTAGAACTCTGGAAATTAAACAATTAGATGTATGCTCTGAAGAATCAATTAAAAACTGTGTGGATAGCATCCCTGATAGGCGGATTGATGTCTTGGGTAAGGAGGATATGATATAACTGTATGAAGAGAATATCTAATGCATTGGTACTACAACAGTATAGATGTGTTGTTTTGTAATTTTTCAATAAATCAGAATTAGTTTGTTATAATTTGGCTCTGATAAAACATTTTCTTGACCTTTACTATTGCACACAAAATTGACAATATGTGTAAATGTAAAACGCAGTATTGGTTAGATACAAGTGGAGCTTTTAACTCACTCCTCATTATTCAGATTGGCAAGTTTAATACTTTTAAATAAAACTATTTGAGGAAGTACCTTTTTAATACAGATTAGAAATCCAACTTCCAAAGGAACTTCCTGGGCTAGGACCATTCATGTAACCACAATTTTCGCTCTAATTTTTCCACAAGCTTACTTCAGTAACTCAAAAAAGAGCAGAAGTATTGAAGCCATCATCCCTACATTTTTTGTTATTGATATTATACATTCTTACAACCAAAGTATCCTCACAGGAAGCATAAGCTCCTGACTGGTAAAATACGTCAAACCCAGAGCACCTAGCTATGACATACTTGACTGTGTGTGGGATCTCCTTGCTGCCTGTGTAGATTACCCTTGGCTTTCATCATGACATCAGGCAACGAGGGATTTGACTCATAAGGGCTTCATTGTCCATTCAGGAAAGGAAATACTGTTGCAGCTTCAGATACCAGAGTCCCAGGCTAAGGCATCTGACTATGGTTTCAGATCAGACATGGTGACGATTTGAATTCAAGAGTATTACTAAAAGGAGGGAAAAAAACATGTAAAGCAGTTTTAGCAATTGCAAGAGAATAAAAAAGAGAAGAACTCTTGTTCACCCGTGGGTGCGGAAAATGGGTTTTACAGAAGATCGATTTTTTAGTGTCATTTAGAAAGTCAAAGTCCTTCTGTTTGAGGCCTCACTGGTTGACTTTAGGCTGGGTGAAGCTTTTACTGTGGCTGGGTCATTTTGGGGAAAGGGATCCTCAGAATGTATTGCACAGGTGGTAAACTCCATTTGAGGCTACATACAGAGCAAGACTGATAGTCAATCGGTATCATAGGACAAAGTTAAAAGGTACTTTAAAGAAGGAGCTCAAGATGAAGCAAATAGTTGAAAAAGTAAATGGGAAGGGTCAATACCATCTGGCAAATAATTAAACATGGAGAGAAGGATACTTGCCTGGCAGAATACAACCCCTTCGTGGGGCACTTGATATTGAATCATTCCGAGACAACCTGATTATAGATCTGATTTTTAAAAGCAGAGGAGCAGGTAGCTTGTTGCAATCTTTTTTATTGAAAGTCGTCTTCAGAGCCAGGGTTTTGTCCACAACTGTGCATTAGAGTATCTCTTCTGCCTTGGGAAGAAAGAGGTACTTGTAGAGGTTGCTTTGGACTCAACAGTCTGCACATAGGCCTCTCAAGACACTACATGATGCCTGGGCCTCGTCAGTGTACTAAAAGTGGGAGACATGCCCTCAAATTAGTTGTGATGAGCCAGCATCTCATGGAGAGGTCGTGGAGGCTAAAAGCAAATGCATCAACAGAAGGAAGATCGACATCTTGTGCACCCAATGACTGGATTGTCTCAGTTGATGGGTCATCTAGCCTGGCACTCAAAGAGACTGCTGCACCATATTGTGGGCTTCAAGAGACTGTGGCAAATAGCTGGTGAATCCAGTTGCTTGGGCCACCTAGACAGTGGACCCAGAAGCTCAGGACAGTATTTGCTTGAGCTCAGGCCATCTGCTTGTGGAATGTCGGGCCATAAGGTGGGAAAGGTTACCTGCATGGCTTGTGCCAATATTTGAATCCTCCCAGGCTCCATAATCCCCCCACCCCAAAGACAAAGAGACTTAACATTCAATAAGAATAGCTCCTAGGGCTTGTTGGATGGTTCAGTGGGCTCACCCTGCTCTACCTCCTGGACCTTGACTCACAGGAAGGTGCTAATCACCACTGAGGTGCTCACTCCAGGTGGCGAGATCAAGGGAGTCACCTTTTTCAGCCTCTTCAGAACTGGACTTTTGCAGCACAGTAGCACATGAATGTGGGGAATGAATCCAAAGGAGTGTCTACTAGAGCAGATGCTTTGACCGAGGATGGGGTTTAAGCTTCTCGGAGGCAGCAGTCACCTCCAATGTGCTCCTCCAATTTGTTGGCTAATGAGAAATAAAGGGGCTTGAAACACTATCTCTATTAATGGTTAATCTGATTCAAGTTATCTAGTAGCCACTAGTAAGTCATGTCTCACAGATTCTCACTGGGACATTAACATGAGAGGCTGATGGTGTTATCTGTGGGTAGAATGTCTTGCAGGCAAACCATGGAGGTTGGTTGCTGGGCAAGTTGCTTGTAAAGTGACACCAAAGATGCCAAAGTCCTTCCCTCTTCGCAAGGCAGGGATTTCCGTCTAGGGAGTCTTGGATTCATGTGGACTGCAGGCTGGTTTTAAAGGCAATTTGAGTTAGCAGACTGTTTGAACAGAAAGCTTGGGTGCTGCAGGAATCCCAATGGATTCTAAGTAAATATTTTCTCCGGCTGGCATTATAAGGATGTTGGGCGCAAAGGCTACAACAAAAGACAATCATCTTCCCCAGTTCTACTACAGACATTTTGGCAGTAGCCTGCTCAACCACGCAGATCCTCCTCCTAGGCAAGAGGGCCAGGCCTTGCTGAGTACAGCCTCCACGAAGTCCCACAGACACTGATGGGTGCCCAAGACTCACTGACTCGAGATGTCCTTCTCGCGCCAAAGCAGGGCAACACTGGTGAGAATCCTTGATCAGCAAGACCTGCAAAGACTTTCAGTGCAGGTTTTGTGAGTTTATTATAAACAACACTAAACATTTGGGGACTTTACTCTGCCTACTTTTTTACCCATTGTTTTTAAAAAAGTTTTTAAGGCCAATTAATGTAGCAAAGTTTAGTTTTTCACACACTAATTTTAAATTAATACTTTGGATATCGTATTCATATGCATGTCCCATTACATAAGTGTCATGGACATTGCAGAAGCTTTTTAAGAGATGTTCTGGGTGATAACGATTGACTAGTAAGCATGGATGTCAATTAGGCAGGTAGGGACATCAGCGGTTACCTCTGGTTTGGCCTTAGGTACACTTGGCACTCCCTTCAATGATTCTTTGTACGAGGAGTCAAGAAGACAATTGCAAGAGCAGAAGGTTAACAAGTTTAAATTCTGCTGTCCACAGTATTTTCCCTCCACCTAGCCCCTCAGCAGTAAGTGGGATTATTTTGGAGGTGGTAAGGATGAGACACTTTGTCAACACTGTTAAATTATTAGCGGTCATAAGGTGCTCAGTGTCACCTCCTCTGCCCCCAGCAGCTGTTTAGTGAATTGATGGCCAATGCAACACACACAGTCTTCTTCACTCACAGTTCAACTGTTTGTCATACCATCCAGAGTTTATTGTTTTCCAAGGATGAATTTAAAATCCTAAACCCATCTCTTAAAGGCGCTCTGTACATTACATCATAGATAGACAAACCCCTGAAGATTAAGATGGACGGCTGTCAGTCTAATTCAACTTGTTTACAATCATGTGCTTTCCAGTCAGTTAAATAGTGGAGTGAAGTAGAGCTGTAGGAAGGCTTGCAGGAAGACCTTTCAATGCCAAGCATGAAACTGATTTTCCTGAGCTCACTGGAAGGACTGCGTGATCTTTATTTACCCCTGAGCTGCTCACTAGAATGACTGCATCCTACTTATTTACCCCGAGCTGCTTTGGTGTGAACTTATACTGACATCTTCTTGGTTTGCAGTGAGCAATGCTGGAGTTGGGCTTATTGGACCCATCGAATGCCAAACTATTGAAGAGATGAAAACTGTGATGGACACCAACTTCTTTGGTCTGGTGAGACTCCTCAAGGAGATATTACCTGACATGAAGAAAAGAAAAAGCGGACATGTCGTTATTATAAGCAGTGTCATGGGAATCCAAGGTACGGCTAAGAATCCCTCTTTATTTTGTTTATTTTTAACCATGTTTGGTACATTTGTTTTCTGGTTATGAAAAACATTATTTGTTGTTAGAGACTTTGTGCCGTGATTGCCACTGAAGATAGGTGCACACAGGCTAATAATTGTTGTCAGCATTTCTTGATTTGGGCCTAAAACTGCCCTGGTGATTGTATTCTGCTGACCATCTGATGTAGATTTTGTGTACTTGTATGTATGGGTGTAGGGTACATAGATAGGGAGCAGCAGACTGTCCCTCACAGCAGTAGTAAGCTAAGAAATAAGTTTAGAATGGGGGAGGTTGAGGGAGATGCAAACTGCCAGACCTTAGCGCAGGTGGAGCTGGGACGGTGCTTATTTCAGTAATGAATGAGGTTCTCCTTGAATGAGTTTACCTCCTTTCTGAACTGCATGACTAAGTGTACAAGCCTCATGCCCAGAGGAATGCTTGGTGCAGACACTTGGAGACAAGGTGTGACTCCTGCATTTTACGTTTTTGCATTTCTTGATTTGGGCCTGAAACTGGCCCGGTGATTGTATCCTGCTGACCATCTGATGTGGTGAGCATTCAGATCAGGTATTTTGGGGTGACAGTTGTTGCTGCTTTCATATGTGATATAGAATGTTTATAAGACGAAGCTTGGAGAAGCAACCAACAAAGGATTCTGTGGTATTGTGGTTATGCTTAGCATTGCTTTGGAGAGTGGGTCAACAGCAACCAAGACACCACAGCTGCAGTCAATGTAGAGCCAGGACAAAGGTAGGGAAGGTATTGTCATCATAAAGGTGGCAGAATATGAAGACAAGCATGGTTATGTTGAAGTGTGGTCAATTTCACATTTGAAGGTGAGTAGGTGACGCATACATACTAAATGCAAAACAGGTATAACAAAGATGATTTACACTTGCTTCTGTCCCAATATCCACAGTACTAAAACTTGTGAAACTTTTGCAAATTGCTTACGTTATTAGTTAAAGAAAAATACTCATGCATGCTTTGGAGATTGAAACACAACCAGAAATCTCTCAGATAAATTAATAGTAGGACAAACGCCCAACTGTTCCCAATGTCCTTACTACCCTGAAAAATATAAATGGTACCACAATCAAATAAGAGCTGGAAAGCCTCCCTTAAATCTGGGTGTGGGTAGGTAAATTTTCGTTGTACCTAGAATCACTCATAGTAAAGCTCTACTTTTGCTCAAACATGCTGTAAATACACAATCAAACTTAGATACCTTTCTATACTACTGACGCCTCCACCTCTGAAAACATTTCACACTGCCAAGCCATCATATCATTCAACGTGTATCTTTGGGAGCTGCAAACTCCCTCTAGGCCTGAACAACAAGAACTGCAAGAGTAAGGGCATGCAATCATGGCGAAGTATCCGTCTTCAATCTCGTGCCGCGTGCTCAATGTGGCGGTGAAGAGGTAATGCACATCACTGACCACAAAGACACAAACATCGGGCAGGCAGTAAACCATCCCTGGCCACCCTCCTGTGCTTGTAATAGGTGCATTTCAAGGGGACAGGCACTTGCTAAATTGGACCCTTTGACCCGTTGTCTTTCTACAGAGCCCATCACTGTGAGGCTACTGAAAAGGGGGATAAAGTGAAGATAGTGCTGCCCAAGAATGTTATTGAGGGTTACCCACCTAGATGTGAAATCTGTGAGGTGACTGTACCTTAGTAACCAAAAAAAGAAAAGGTGCCCGTAGAGAAGTACGAGTTTGAGGAAATATTGGGAGATGGAGAGGTGAAAAGTGGCAACAAATGGTACCTTTTACACTTTTCTGTTATTAGAACAATCAGACAACACAAAAGCAGACAATTGGAATTGATTTATTCCTCCTAGAAAGTAGGAAAGTGATGGGTAGACATGAATTACACCTATGTACACGTGCAACCCTGTACCCTTTGTCCTGCTTGGATATATGCACCTGTTCAAAGTGTTGTAACTTACACATAGGTGTAAACACAATTACCGTATTTTCCGGCGTATAAGACGACTGGGCGTATAAGACGACCCCCTACTTTTCCTGTTAAAATATAGGGTTTGGGCTATACTCGCCGTATAAGACTACTTCTCTTCCAACGCACACCAAATAAAAATTTAAAAACATCAGATTTGATTTTAACATGGTAATTTTAATTCAAATGCTTATGACATGCAGGTACTTAGTAGGAAAACTGTCACTTATAAACATAAGGCTGTTTGTCATCAAACATGTAAACATAAAACAGTGCAAGTGGAATAGCCTGGGGCACGCGCAGGAACACGTGCCTGTCCAGACAACTGCCAGCGAGGATTGCGGCACACGGTAAGAACAGCTCAACTCACGCGTGACCGATCAGCTCCGTGTCCACAAGTAACTGAATCTTGTGGGATGTGGAACCCATCATACGTTTGGAATCGATTTCCAAATGCAGCGCACGGTGGCTCAGCTACAGGGCGCCTGTCCCTGAAGTTTCAGCACACCGTATACCGGCGTATAAGACGACCCCTGACTTTTGAGGAGATTTTCAGGGGTTAAAAAGTCGTCTTATACGCCGGAAAATACGGTACGGATTTGTACTTTACAATGTTTACCCTTAGGTTTTTGACATGGGCACAACCTGTCTAACTATGGGAAAGGTAAATACTTGATGATGTACGGCTATCACAGTGATCTACCCAAAACAGATTGACATTCAAGCTTGTGGATTCAGCCCACAAGGGACAGGGTACAGTTGTTTGTTTTCTTTGTAATATCAGAATATCCTATTTCTGACTTTCATGTGTGTGTTTTTTGTGTCCAGGTATATTGTTTAATGATGTTTATGCTGCATCAAAATTCGCTGTTGAAGGATTCTGTGAAAGCCTGGCTATCCAAGCACTCAAGTTTAAACTTCAGTAAGTAAAAGCATCTTTTTTTCAATGTCTAACTTTGGCAAAAAACGTACTTAAAATAATGTATAAACCCTGTTGGTCTCCTAATAAGTCCTCTCACCATCTCTTGTGCTGTCCAAATGGAGTCGAACACAAGGTTCAACTATGGTCACTCATGGTTGACCTTGTAAAAACTGTACATAATCTTCGTTTGTTTGTGAATATAAAATTGACTACATTTGTTACCACTACTATATTGTAGCACCCGAGAGCCGGGAAGGATCCCAGACTTATTCATTTGTGTCTGATTGCTAAAGCCTCTTACAACAATTCTCCCCAAAAACGTAAAAACAACATTATGTTTTTCTAAACACTATTGGTTAGTCTAGATTGATACGACAATTTCCGTACAGTTAACACCGTTTTGAGGTACTCTATAACTTTATTTTTTAAAACCACCCACCCTTTCCCCCCCAAATACAAATACTGATGTAACAACTGCATGAGTTAAAACCAGCAGTATTATTTTTAATGACATTTTATTAGGATTTTTCATTTGCAAAACAGAAAGGTTCGCAATCAGGTATGCAAATACTGGAGGAGTTATTGTACCTTCCCCACCCATGCACACATAGAGTTAATAACCGTTACCCTAAACAATCCCCGAACACCACCTTCACCCCATCAAATAAGACACATTTTCATTAGGCTTTATCTACCTCCAAACCACCTGTTTCAATGTCCAGAGTCCAAGGTGTCCCGACACAAGGTTCAAGTAGATCTAACCTCTGGGATGAGCATCTCCAACATAATGGTTAGGCAAGTACTCCTATTTTCTAGAATCTGCCACATGAGAAATATCCTGGGATGAAAGTATTGCAATGGTATGGTGCAGAATTGCAAGACAATTGCAGCATCCCATGGTGGTCGGGGGGTGGGGGACACATGCACCTTTCTCTAGTTATCCTCTGTAAGGGAGCCCAGATCCCCCTCCCATGAGTCACAAAGCTTCTCAAAGGAATCAGGAGTATTTATGACCAAAGAATGATAAATGTTTGAAATGTTGTGATTTATCATCTCTCCTAGCAATGCCTTAGCAATACCTTAGCTTCTATCAGGCTATAGTCTGAGAGTTCCTCCAGGTCCGCTATCTAGGACATAATGGTGTGTCTGAGCTGTAAGTATCGAAAAAGGTGGCTACAATGGAAGCTATACTGTTCCTGCAGCTCTGCAAAGAATTTTAACACTGTCCTCAACATGACTTCCCATCCTTAGAATCCCTGTAATTCAGATACCACTGGAGCCAGCGTTTGTTCAACAGAGAGGTTTAGATGGTTAAGCGTTCCAACCAACTCAAAGCCCTCAACATCTGGTCCTATATCTGGAATACCACTTTCATGGCTGGTGGTAAATCCAGGAAAGTAGTCCTCCTTCTATTACTAAGTATCAAATCTGCACATCCTGCACTGCCTATTTCTTGGAGGCGAAAGGAGGGTCTCCTGTGGCATCAAACTACCATTCATGTTGGACAGTCGGATGCGAAGCCCTGTAATAAACAAGAGCTGTATTCTTGGCCAATTCCGATATCAAATAGCTTTAATTACAGTGACATCCACCTCCAGTATCAATTCCCCGTTTCTGCAACATCAGAACCAATGGTCCTCAATGTCTTTGCCCAATTACATTTCAGAATGTTAATTCAGGGATCTTGTAATTGTCTTATAAAAGAGTTAGAAACCGGTCCTGTCCTCTCTTCAGTAGTTGAGAACCAGTAAATGGGAATGTTCAATCTCTGTATTGTGACTAGGCACAGTGTATTCCATTCACAAACGTATTTATGATTGTGGGAAATAGAACTACAGGAGTAGTCTTTTATGTACTCTTTCATGCTGTTGTAAAGTGGACTGACGCATTTAACTCCCCATTGCTAAAAGTGCAAAAAGGGTGCAGCCCTTTCTAGTTGTGCTAATTACACATGAAAAGTCTCTGAGTATTCTGACATTAGAGGCCCGATGTACAATGTCTTTTTGCAGTCGCAAATGGCAAAAATTGCGACCGAAAAATGGGCAGGTATGATGTACTCAATTGCCGACTTGCAAAATAGGGACTGCGACTCGAAATTAGGATGGGGCGTGCCAAGCCCGTTCCTTCCTAATTGCAACTTGCAGGGGGATGTAAGATTATTTTGTGACCGTGAATTCGGTCGCAAAATAATCGCAGTTAACACCAATTTCAAATTGTTTTTAACCCATTTGCAAACGGGAAGGGGTCCTAAAGGAACCTCTTCCCCTTTGTAAACGGGAGTGAAAATATATTTTCAGAGCACAGAGTGGTCCCACGGACCACTGCCTACTCTGAAAAAATGAAAAGAAAACTTTTCCTTTTTTTGTTTGAAATGCATCTCGTTTTTCTTTAAGGAAAACGGGCTGCATTTAAAAAAATACTACTTTATTTAAAGAGCAGTCACAGACATGGTGGTCTGCTGTCCCCAGAAGGCCACCATCACTGTGAGTGCAGCCATTCCCACTGGGGTCGCAAATTGCGACCTACCTCATTCTCATGAATAATGATGAACTGGGTCATTTGCGACCCCATTGAGAATCGCAAACAGTGTCATTGACACTGTTGTACATTTGATTTTGCCACTCGCAAATTGCGACTCACAAATGAGTTGCAACTTGCAAGTCACAAAACCTTTGGTCGTACATCTGGCCCCCAATGTTTTGGGTCTTGCTCACAACAGCATGTAAGAATATGTAAAAGACTACTACAGGAGAACTACTTTATGTACTCCAAAATGAGTTTTTGAATGAGCCCTAGAATTATTTTCACTTTGCACAAGGTGAGTCAAGTAGGCACAGAAACTAGTCTCAAGCATTGGTTCCAAGGATGGCTCATCCTGTGAAGTGGGTGAGGGTAAGTAGAGGGTGAGGGTAAGTAGAATCTAAGCACTTGTGACTTTTTGGAAGTGCAGATGCCATTGTCTAGTGTGTTTTTGGCTGCCACCCAGAAAGTTGGTTTCTCTATAGCTGATAATACTCAGGATGTAAGTTTAAAGGATGAGATAACAATTATTTTCTTTTATATTTATTTCAGAAATTTTATATTATCAGCATGTGAAGAGTGTAATTGATGTGAGATCTTGTACAAAATGGTGAATACCTGGGAACTGTTTGCCTGGTGCTAAGCGGTACCAAGAGAGAGAGAGAGCATAAGTGCCCTATGCTTGACAAAAAAAGAAAGTTTTAGTTCTTGACGAAGTCCAGAAGCAATAGAGCAGTCCAGGTAGAGAGCAGGAGGTGTTACCATACTTTATCTGAGACTACAGACAAAGTGCGACCATCAAGGTGGGGTGTATTTCACTCCAGGGACACAGAGTAGAGAGGCAGATGGTGAATGGAGCATCTTTATGGGTCAGTATCTTTGAAAAGACTTTGGAGGTACTGTGTTGTAGCACCACAAAGTGACTTGTAGCACATGGGCAGTCAGACATTGATTTGAGAAGGCATTGTTTTTTCATAGGAAGTAAGTGAAGATTGTAAAGATGAGAGGCTATTCTAGAATGTTTGAGTTCCCAAGAATGAAGTGATTGGGTGCATTTTTTTTGTTAAACTGTTTATATTTACATTTATCGTTTAAGAAAACAGTGAAAGAATTCGAATCACAAATATGCTCCAGCAATATACCAGATGCTTAAGCCCCCCCCTCGCCCTAATGGTAATCATGTCAATGTTCAATAGAGGATGGGGCTTCAGTCTAAACAGAACTCAAACATGTCCACCGGAGTAAGCGCCATCGCGCAAACCTCTGTGATATCACTTCCAGAGAAAGAAAAAAGAAAGAAGAAGGAAGAGAGAAACAAGAACCCACAATATAAACAACCAAACTACGTGTCCCATCTCTTACAGCTCATTGTATAAAGTCTGAGGTTAGAACATGAGAAGGCAAGGGGCTCATCTGCCCCCGAGGCGCCCCCAATCCCCCCCCAGTGTCTCTCCCCATGAACTGAGTCTTATACATGGAAAAGGTATAAAGCCCTAAAACGCGGGCCTCAGGCTGTGAGCGGTATGCCCTAGAAAGGAACCAGTGATGCTGGGGCAGAGTAGCCCAAAATCTCTTTTAGATGCGACAGAATTTCATTCCAGTATGGGCGAATAGTGGAACAGTCCCACCAGATATGCCTAAAATCTCCCAACATCCCACATCCCCGCCAACACCTATCAGACACCTGGGGATAGAGTTTTTTAAGTTTCTCTGGGTAGCGATACCAATTGTAGAGAAGTTTATAATGAGCTTCTCTAGTGCCCATGGAGCGGTTGTATTTGACTTTGTCCTGAAACAGGTGGGTCCAGAGACCCTCCTCCACCGGAGACTCCAGAATCTGCTCTCAAAAAGCCAAATGACAGGGGGTGTAAGCGCGCCGTGCTGACATCAGCAATCTATATAGTGTGGAAATACTACCCCGCACAACCTCCCCCGCTGAACAAATCTCTCGATGGGAAGAAGATCCCTGATGGCCGCCGCTCTCATATGGGGTTGAGTAACCCAATGGAGTAGTTGATTATAATGAAAGTGCTCAGAAGTGGGTAGATGGAAGTCTCTACAACAATTTTCAAATGTATGTACATGTTCCCCATGAAAAAGATCAGTGATCGTCAAACAGCCCCCCCTCCCTCCACTTATCAAAAGGTCCTGGAGTAGTTTCCGGGGAAAAGGCCGTGTTGTAGTGGATTGGGGCAATGGGGTGAGGGAAAGGTCGTGAGTCTATAGGCGCTTGTCACCGAGTCCCATACCTTGAGGGTAGTAGCCGTGGGGGTGCTGAGGTAAGCATTCGTCAGGCAGTCACCTTTGGGATTCCACAGCACATCCCACAGTGTCCACCCCGTCACTGCCCTTTCCATGTGCTGCCACAACTTGTCCAATTCTCGAAGGGACCACTCAGAGATAACGCGGAGCTGTGCCGCTCTATAATATATGAAAGGGTCCGGGAGAGCCAACCCTACCCTGTCTCTGGGGCTTGTAAGCGGTCTGTTGGAGAGCCTAGCTCTTGCGTTTCGCGAAATAAATTGAGTGAACAACCTACGAAGCTGGGTAAAAAAATCCGGAGGAATGTCAATGGGCAGGCTTTGGAACAGATATAATAACCGTGGGAGAACCGTCATCTTAATGGTGTTGATACGACCTAACCAGGAGTGCCAGAGTGTTGACCATATCTTAAAATGTGTTTGCAATGTCCTAAGGAGGGGTGGAAAATTTGCCTTACATAGGTCAGCCACGCTGGGGGTGAGCCATACTCCCAGATATAGAATTTCTTTCTTGGCCCAGACAAATGGGGAAGTGGCGGCTAACACACTCATCTCTGCGGAAGGAACTGTTAAGTTGAGGATATAGGACTTCCCCCTATTCACTTTGAAGCCTGATACCTGCTCCAAGAGATCCAACTCCTCCTGAATTGCCCGAAGTGCCGTAGGTGGTTGAGTAACAAAAAACAAGATGTCGTCGGCAAATTGTGAGATCTAATGTTGATCAGAGCAAAATTTAATGCCATGAAAGTTTGGATCAGCCCTTATCCGGGCTGCCAGAGGCAACCTCCGGAGGGACCACTCCAAACCCACCTCAACCGGTGCATGATCTGATATGATTATCGGGTGGATAGTTGCCATTCGTAGAAACTGTCGAAGGGGCTTGCTTAAAAATATATCATCAATCCTGTAATAGGATCTGTGAGAATGGGAGAAAAATGTATAGTCTTTTACCATGGGGTAAAGGGTGCGCCAAGAGTCAAGAAGCCCCAATCTGTGAAGTGCCGTCTTAACGGATTTTGCAAAGGCACTTGTAAGCGGTCTCTGGGGATGTGTTGTGTCCTGAGCGGTATCCCAAATCAAGTTGAAATCTCCCAAAAGCACTATCTCACCCTCCGCAAAGCCCCCCACCAATTCCAGGAAGTGCAATAGGAACTGTGTTTGGCCACTGTTAGGCGCATAGAGTGTGGCTATCGTACAAACCTGCCCCCCCAGGGAGCTCTTGACCAACAATAATCTACCCTCCTTATCCAGTTTCGACCCCGAAAGTTGGAAGTGCGTGGATCTATGAAACAGCAAGTCCACCCCACAATGCTTTGTTGCTATGGAGGCAGTATATATCTGCGGGTAATGTTTGTGCTGTCGTCTATGACCTTCGTCCTTATTGAGATGTTTCCTGCAAGGCCACCATATCATACTGGTGGTCGTCAAAGAATTTCCGCAAATGTGACCGCTTGTTAGGGGAATTTAGCCCCTTAACATTCCATGTTAGAAAATGTAGCGTCATGTTGGTGTGGCTAAGAAGGCCTCGCCCGAGAGTACATCTGACCTAAGGTGTCACCCAGGGTCCCTGGCACTCCCCCTCCATCCCATGACCCCCGGCGCTCCTGCACCCCCCCAGACTGTGCATCCACATGAAGTAGGGACAACAAACAGTAATCAAACATCAAGAATAACAACAACAAAAGTAACAACATAGAAACTATAAGGTTCTGATACTGAAACGTAAATCTACGTGTGGTCCTCATGATTGGGAAGGGGTATTCATCCGCCTCCACCCCGACAGACCAATTACAAAAGCACAGACAGTGTCCGGTTGCTGCTTGTTGGAGGGATGATAGGGAACCACCCCGGAAGTGTTCATGCCGCCAGTGCCCCGCTGGCCAGTCCAAAGTCTCCAGACTCTCCGCTGGGGGGGCTACACTCACCCCCGGGGGGGGCCCGGGGTCTCCCATGCTGCCCCCATCCAGAACCTCCTCCTCTGCCCCTAGGCGAACCTCCAGCTGATGTGAGTCAAGTGCACAATACTACAACTTGAGGGTTTTCTTCCCCTTCCGCGGCAGCCTCCAGTGATCCCCTACGGAAGTCAAGGAGGGGTCCTCTCGACGCCATGACTCCCCCGACACAGCGAGTCCGATGTCTGCACTCCTCTCCTGCAGTCCCAGTGTGGCTGCCGCCTCCCCATACTCCACGAATTGGTAGGGCTTGTTGTTAAGTTGAAAAGCAATGCCAAATGGAAATGTCCATCTGTACCTGACATTTTGCACTTTCAACTTATCCGTGATCGGACGGAATCTCTGCGGCCGGAGTAATGTTGCTGGAGCAATGTCCTGGAAAAGCATGCACTGAGGTCCTTGAAAGGACACCAAGGACCTCATTTGGACCTCAGTGGTCTTTTTTCAAGACCGCCGAGGTACCGCTGAGCTGAAGACTGCCAGTGCAGGCAGTTTTCCGCACAGCGAATTATGACTGCTGGCAGCCCTCCGCCCTTTTTCGGACGGAGAGACGCCAGCAGCTATACTGGCGGTCGGCGGTGAAGTGGAGGCTGCTCCACCTCCACCGCTATGTCATCAGAACACTGCCCACTGAATTACATCCCAGTATTCGGCGTGGTGGTGTTCTGGTGACGGGGTGCTGGCGGCGGAGCAGCCCCTATGGATCCCGTTCCCTCCCGGAGGATCACCGGAACAGGTAAGGTGATCGTCCGTTAGGGGAGGGGGTGGGGGGTGTTTTGTGTTGTGTGCGTGCATGGGGATGTGCGTGTGCATGTGTAGAGGGGGTGTGTGAGTGCGTGTATGCATGCAGGGGTGTGTTGTGTGTATGGGAAATGTGTGTGTTTATGTCTGTGTATATCTGTGTGTATGTGCGTGTATGTGTAGTAGTTGTGTGAGTGTGTGTGTAGGGGGTGTGTGTGTGTGTGTCAATGTTTAGAGGGGTGTGGGGAGGGGGGTCCTACCACCTTTAGGGGGTGGTAGGGGGTTGTGGGTTTGGGGGGAGGACTCTGGAGAGGGGGAGAGGGGAGGGGGAGCCCCCTGTCAGTGCCAGGGAATGAATTCCCTGGCCCTGATAGTGCCTACCGCCATGGATTTCGTGGTGGTACAGAACCCCACAAAATCCATGGCGGAATGCGGGGTCGTGATGCTGCCGGCGGTGTAGTGACGGCCACCGGGCTGGAGACCGAAGTCTCCAGCCCAGCGGTCATTACCACCCTGGCGGTCAGAGTGGAGAAGTGGTGGTTTGGCATGGCGGTCACCGCCATGCTTGTAATTTCTTTTTTTTTTTACCGCCGGCCTGTTTGCAGTATTACCGACACTTCTCCACCGACCGCCAGGGTTGTAATGAGGGCCCAAGTCCTGCCGTCTCGCCTTCTGAAGTATGCGCTCTTTAACCTTGAATGAGCTCAATTTCACCAGGATGTCACGGGGTCTCTTATTCTCAGTGGCGGGGCGACTCCCCACTCTATGCACCCTTTCAATGTGTACTTCTGGGTGTTCATTGCCCAAGAGAGTGGAGAATAGACCCACCACAAACGCCTCCAAATCCGGAGCCTCACTGCCCTCACTGCCCTCCTCCAGACCCCGCACTCTAATGTCTCTTCGAGAGCAGTTTTCCAAGTCCTCGTATTTGATTATCGAAAGTTGGAGTTGTGACTTGAGCTGTGAGACCTCTTTCTCCAAGGGACTGGCTTGTTTTATCTGTTGGATCTGTGTTTCAAGATCTAACGTGCGGGTCCCCACTGAATCCACGTCTGCCTGAAGAGAGGTCATGCGACTAGTAACGTCTGATTGAAGCGCCTCCAGCGCAGTCTTGAAGTCAGCCGTGAGTTCCTCTCGCAATTCCACCTTAAAGGTGCGGAGGGATGACTGAAGGTCCTCTTTAGTGTGTGCCATGTCACCTGACCGTTGCGACGCGAGCACCCCGGATCCGGCAGGTGTGAAATAACTAGAGACCCTATTAGATTGTAGCTTCCGTCGAGGCATAGGCACCCCCCCCCCAGACCTCACTCTCCCTGGTGCTCCTCTTGCCACGATAGGTACCACTTCTTCTGCTGGCCCCCAGCTTCTCCTCACTGGGACATGACTCCCCACGCTGGCAACTCCAGGAAAAAGAAAAAAAAAACCCTGTGCAGGGGAAGGAAAAGTGTCCGTCCTGCTATTCCTCCATGAAGGGCCTCCCCGGGAAAGCCCCACGTGGTCTGACACCGGGCGCCATTTTAAAGTCAGGCAACCAGGTCAGGCATGCCCCAAAACCAGGCATCCATGGGCCCGCTGCCACTCCCCCGGGGGGGGGGGGGGAGTTTCTCCAGCCAATATCCCCTACTCTGCGGTCCCTGGCTCATTCTACTCGCCGGGCCGCCTTGCACTCGCATCTCTCCAGGTGCGGCCGTGCTCCACTCTAATCGTGCGGCCGCCGGGTGCTCTCGGAGGGGCCCTACTGCACCCCTCAACGGGCCGCCGTGGCTGCCACCTCGTCCCCCAGTCCAGGGACGCCCCGTCACCTTACTCGGGCCATCCCGAAGCCTGGGCCTCAAGGCTCCCAACCAGCACTCCAGCTCTCCGGTATTGAGCGCCGCCCATGCCAGCGCAAACAGTCGCTGATCTCCTCTGCCGCACCTCACTGAACCCCCAGGACTCCCAGCATCGTCCCGGGGGCCAAACCAGCGAGAGGCCCCCCCAGACACCAGATTAATGGGTCTGCGGGGTGGGTGGTCGTGGAGCCTCTGGGTTTCATGACCAGTCGGCCATGTTGGTTGGCCCCGCCCCTCGAGTGGCTGCATTTTGAATGACTTGGAGAAGAACATCCAAGTAGTCTAAATGGCCAAGGAACAGTGTTTCAGTAGTCAAGCTTAAACTGTATCAGTTGTTTGTGGTAGTGACCACACAGGCATTGACAACTTTCCTTAAGATTTTCAACAGAGGAAAGCAGGCATAGGAAACCTTAGAAATACAAAGGAAGAAAGTAATTGAAGGATAAAAGACTATACCTAAATTTTGGGCCGATGTAAAAACTGAGAAACCTGCTGTGTCCAATTAAAAGGAGAGATGAGACTTGATCCAGATTAGATGAAAAGTAGGTTGATTAAGTACAATCCAAGAACACCACCAAACAGGTCCTGCCCAGTCCAGCCACCTCCAACTGCAATTTATCCCATGAACATTCCACCCAGAACATTGATGATATAGTGAGAATCCATAACATAACAGATTACCTATTCTAGTAATCAAAACATAACACCCCCCTTTTCCCGAACAAAATTAAATACAAATGCAATAAAACGTATTAGAATGTTTGCCTGTAAATTAACAGTACAAAATGATCTACAACAATATTCAAACCAATTTACAATAAAACAGCATAAACAAAGTCTTTGTCTTACACTCTAAGCAAAACTGGGAACAACTATTCCTTACAATTAATCTTTCATCCTACAGTAGCACGAACAGATCTTTGTGGTTGAACAACACTCTCAAAACAAATGCTGTCAGTGGATTTTTAGGCACAAACCACACTATCATAAGTGTTGTCAACAGATCTTTGTCTATGTGCACCAACAACACTTTCTTGACACTTATTGTCCACCGTATCCTTCCCTTTATCCTTCTCTCTCACCCTAACCAGCCTGGACTTGCTCCACCATTCCCCAGTACACACACACACCACATTGAACTTCAATTCAGTGATTTGGAAAGGTCCAAAAAATCCACTCTTCCCTTTGGCATAAAACCATGATATTTTAATCCACACTTCGTCCTCCACAGACCACACAATTCTCTTCACTCTATGTTTGTTGTAAAACCTTTCCTTGTACTTCTCTTGATACTTAGCAGTCTTTTTCTTGCTTCTTCACTCTGCTCTTTGCTCTCCACTTTACCACCTTTTAACCACCAGAAATTAATATTAGAGACAGCCCTTCTTCCTCTCAATACAGTAAAAGGAGTAAAGTCAGTAATAGAATTAGGGGTTGTTGTGTGTCCCCACAAGTGTTCTCTCAGTAGACTCTTCAGTGAAACACCACCACACACCTCCTGCTGACTACATGCTTTTACCAACCTGTTTGCACTCTCCGCTAGTCCATTGGCTTGAGGTGAGTAAAGTGCAGTCCTTCAATGTCTAACCCACATATCCTCTAAAATTTGCACCATTTGAGAAGAGATGAACTATACACCATTATCGGTTACTACATATTCAAGCACAGTGTCCTTTACAAATTCATCTTTCAAAAATGTAATCTCCGTTTGAGTGTTGACTTCCTTGACACACAATGCGGAAACCCACTTAGAAGTGTTGTCCACCAATATTATGAGATATCTCTCAGCCTGGGACAGTGAATTAAAAGGTCCCACAATGTCCACAACCACCTTGCTCAATGGCTTCTCAGGCACCTCTACTGGTGATAGGGGAACTATTCTAGTCATCTTGCCCTTGTCATAGTATGTACACTGAACACATTCCTTAAATACTGTCTCCACCATGTGATCCCTTCGAGGACACCAGAACCACTCTCTCACCCGGGCATTGGTCCTGTTCCTGCCCAGATGACCCTTATGCACCATTACAATTTTATCCCACAATCCTTCCGGTGGTAATAACCTCTCACATCTACACAGAACATTCTCAACAATTGACAGTTTGTCACACACTTTCCAATATCCTTCCACATTGGCCCGAGATACTTCTTCACTGGCCATCCTTTCACCACATACTCTTTCACAGAGATCGTAGCCTCATCCACCTCTGCTGACTTACTCCACTCCATTGTTGCCAAAGTTTGTTCTTGTACCCACAATGCACTGGTTACTTCACAATCCCAACTACAATCCACCTATTAATATGAGGTGTACCCTTCTCACTACCTTTGCAAGTCAACAACATCGCCAGAGGCCTATGAAAAGACCTCAGTACAAAAGGTAAGCTCCAACAACAGAATTTAAAGTGCAAAATGCCCCACATACACACTAGAGCCTCCCTTTTGATAACTAAATATATCTCTTCTGCACACCTGAGAGCTCTATAGGCAAAAACAACACTCTCTCCTCCCCGTCCACAATTTGAGAAAGTACTGCACCCAGTCCCTTCAGACTGGCATCAGTGGTTAAAATTGTTTTCCTAAAGACATTAAAATGGGCAAGTATGGGCAATCCTCCAATACTTTTCTTGACAATGTCAAAAGCACTCTTACATTCATTTGATCAATAAAATTTCATTCTTTTCTTTAATAATAATCTTATGGGCTGGACTACACTCGCAAAGTTCTGAATACATTTTTGGTACTATTCAGCGAATCCTAGGAAAGAACGTGCTTCATTACACACAGGTAGGTTCCGGGGCATCTACTATAGACTTAGCTAAATCAGGTTTAGGGCTGATCCCATCTCTGGAAATAAACTGTCCCGGGTAAGATACCAAGTCACTCGGAACCTACATTTTTCCTTCTTTACTGTTAGGCCATAATCACACTATCTTCCAAGCACCTCAAACAGTTTATTATCATGGTCTTCCTCGTCTTTACCATACAGCAACATGTCATCCTGAATAATCATAATCTGAGCAACCCCCTCCAACACTTTCATCATCACCCTCTGTAAACATGCTGCTGCAGATGGGAGTCAAAAATAGCATGAAGGCGAACCGGTAGGCTCTCAAAGGCTTGATAAATTAGGTTAAATGTTTGGACTCCTCACTTATTGGCACTTGATAATAAGCGGATGAAAAATCAATCAAGCTAAACAGACATGCATCCTTCAACAGGGACAATTCTGGCCCAACATTCGGCAAAGGATGTCTGTCAACTCAAGTGTTTTTGTTCAGGTCCCTCAAATCTACACACATTCTCAAACTTTTAACATTATCCTTAGGTGCCAGCACTAACGGAGCCAACCACTCTGAGGATTCAGGCCCATATTTATACTTTTTGACGCAAAACTGCGCTAACGCAGTTTAGCGCCAAAAAAATTAGCGCCGGCTAACGCCATTCTGAAGCGCCATGCGGGCGCCGTATTTATTGAATGGCGTTAGACGGCGTTAGCCGACCGGCGCTGCCTGGTGTGCGTGAAAAAAAAACACGTACACCAGGCAGCGCCGGCGTAGGGAAAAATGACGTTTGGGCGTCCAAAAATGGGGCAAGTCAGGCTGAGGCAAAAAAAACGTCTTAACCCGATTTGCGCCATTTTTTTTTGGCGCCCAGACGCCATTAACATGACTCCTGTCTTAGCAAAGACAGGAGTCATGCCCCCTTGCCCAATGGCCATGCCCAGAGGACTCCTGTCCCCTGGGCATGGTCATTGGGCATAGTGGCATGTAGGGGGGCACAAATCAGGCCCCCCTATGCCCCAATTTTTTTTAAAAAAAATATTTACCACAACTTACCTTCTCTTCCCTGGGGTGGGTCCCTCCATCCTTGGGTGTCCTCCTGGGGTGGGCAAGGGTGGCAGGGGGTGTCCCTGTGGGTTTGGGAGGGCACCTCTGGGCTCATTCTGAGCCCACAGGTCCCTTAACGCCTGCCCTGACCCAGGCGCTAAAATCCAGCGCCAATGCAGGTTTTTTAGTCCCGCCCACTCCCTGGCGTCATTTTTGCCCGGGAGTATAAATCCGACGCAATAGCATTGCAGTCATTTTTTTAGACGGGAACGCCTACCTTGCATATCATTAACGCAAGGAAGGTGTTCACGCAAAAAAATGATGCTAACTCCATGAACTTTGGCGCTAGACGCGTCTAACGCCAAAGTATAAATATGGAGTTAGTTTTGCGTCGAATTTGCGTCGAAAAAAACAATGCAAATTCGGCGCAAACGGAGTATAAATATGCCCCTCAATCTCCTCAATCACGCCTAACATCAACAACCTGCCTAGCTCTTCCTTCAAGGGGCCCAACATCAAACATGGCACTTTTCTCACCTTGTGCACAAAAGGCCCTGCTCCCTCCTTCAATATAATACAGTCTCAAATCCTTCCAACTTCCCAATTGTTTCCTGAAAAACCTCTGGAAATGTCTTCACAATAAACTAATATTCCCATCCTTCATTCACCAACATGACTTTTTCACGTGCATTAGGACTGAAAGTGATAACCAGATCTCTCTGATGTCTCTGCCCCAACAAACAATCCCCTCTTTTCGCCAAATACGCTTTTCACCATATCTTCCTACCCTAAAAAACATTCATTCTTTAACTTTATTTTGGTTATAAAAGCCATAACAGTGCACATAAAAACATCAATATAAAACATAACAAAGCAGAGTCAATTCAATTTGGTTAAAATATTATAAAAGATTCAGTTCCAAAGGCCAGTAACTTAATAACAGGCCTTTGAGCGAAGCAATATTGCCTAACAATTGTTCTTGAACGAAAGTAAAAAAATCACTTAAACTCATTCAGAAGAGTCATTATCTCAATTAGAGTTAATGTGTATAGTGCGTTGGGGACTTATTACCTCTTTTCCTGAGATGCCATACGGAGTTTAAGTAGTGGGCAGCTGAGTAAATGACACAGCTCTTAGTATCTGCCCTGCATATTCTCAAGGCAATATGCCTATCATCAAGCCCCAAGAGGCAGCATAAAGGGATGATCCAGCAAGCACTCTGTTTGGTGTATGCACCACAGAAAAACAAGAGGTGCTCATCATTCTCCACTGTCAGACAACACATAGGACAGAGACTGGAGGAGTTAACATTATTTCTCCAAGAGGCAGTAAACGAAGCAGTAGATATGATCCCCTATCTAAATTTAATGTAAAGAAACCTTAACTTTGGTGTACTCAGATAGTCCAGAAAATCCTCAAAGAAAGAACCACATTTGAAAGACAGATACTGGTCCGTTAGGCTACCTGAGGAAAAAGCAGAAATTCTGAGGTCCAGGACAACATTCCAATAATGGTCTTTAATAAGACTTTGGGAACTACTGGTCAATGACATGGGGTGAAGAAAGAATTCAGACAATCATAGCTTAACGAGCCATGATTTAACATAAGCTATCCACTGGATCCTAAGGGCCAGTTGGTGGACTAAAAGTTTGGTAAGGCACTCCATAACCTTGCCCAAAATAAGATGGGTTTGAGGCATGATATGTCTGAAATCTGCCTTACAGTTAGATCAAACCTCAAAGGGAGAAGTGGTGTGTTTTTAGGTAACTTGACTAAAGATCTTAGAGAGAAATCCCCATCTTTGTTAAGCACATCAAGGTTACAATGTCCCCACAGATCAGAACCATAAAGAGCGGTGCTACATGCTTGAGCCCTCTATATTTCCAAAGCAGATGATACATGGTAAGAGGAGGCTTTACTTGCAAATCTGACAAAAGACCCAGCTTTATGCTTGTGGGACAAAGTACTTTTCCTGTCTGCGGTGACCAACTGTTGGATTCTGACAATCCACCCCTAGATAATCAAATTCTAATGCCCTACCCAATTTTGCTCCATCTAAGGCCACATTCCCTTTGACTTTCTTGCTCTGTGTAAATATCATGTACTTCGTCATTCTCAATAAGCATGTTAGACAGAAATTCTCTAGAGGGATTCTTTCCTACCACTAACCCTCTATCAATGCAGAGACTCCTTAGGCTCTTAAAGTTAAGATTGTCATATGTTGTATTGACCATTTTAAGAGAAGTTCCTACATCAGACATGATAGAAGAAGGTTTAAGGACAGTGAGAAGAGAGAAAAAGTTTCAGGACTTTTTAAAGAACAGGAAAAAAACCTTTTTGAAACTTTTTGAAAGTTTAGGAGTACTTTTCAGCAATTAGCAGAAAGTGTAAGAGAAGAAAAGCAAAACTTTTTGGTTAGGTGTACATACACTGAACTTGTTTTGTATATTTTTCTCTTATGAAAAGTACAATATGACAAAGTGGTAAGTAGTTACAAGTACTTATCCCACCGCTGCACAACCAATGTAGGAGGCTGGCCTGGCTTGTAGTGGGTACCAGAGGTACTTACACCTTGTGCCAGGTCCAGTTATCCCTTATTAGTGTAGAAGAGGTGTTTCTAGCAGCTTAGGCTGATAGAAGGTAGCTCTAGCACAGCAGCTTAGGCTGAACTAGGAGACATGCAAAGCTCCTACTATACCACTGGTGTCATATGCACAATATCATAAGAAAACACAATACACAGATATACTAAAAATAAAGGTACTTTATTTTTATGACAATATGCCAAAAGTATCTCAGTGAGTACCCTCAGTATGAGGATGCCAAATATACACAAGATATATGTACACAATACCAAAAATATGCAGTAATAGCAAAAGGAAGTAATGCAAGCAGTGTAAAGTTACAATAGATTGCAATAGGAGCACGTAGGTATAGGGGCAACACAAACCATATACTCCAAAAGTGGGATACGAACCACGAATGGACCCCAAACCTATGTAAGCTTGTAGAGGGTCGCTGGGGCTGTAAGAAAACAGTGAGGGTTAGAAAAATAGCCCACCCCAAGACCCTGTAAGGTAGGTGTAAAGTGCACCTACAACCCCCAGAGAGCACAGAAGTTGTGATAGGGGGATTCTGCAAGAAAGACCAACACCAGCAATGCAACAACAGTGGATTTCCGGACCTGAGTACCTGTAAGACAAGGGGACCAAGTCCAAGAGTCGCAACAGTGTCGAGAGTGGGCAGATGCCCAGGAAATGCCAGCTGAGGGTGCAAAGGAGCTGCCACCGGATGGAAGAAGCTGGTGTTTTGCAAGAACGAAGAGAACTAGGAACTTCCCCTTTGGAGGATAGATGTCCCACGTCGTGGAGAAGCTTGCAGAGGTGTTCCCGCGCAGAAAGACCGCAAACAAGCCTTGCTAGCTGCAAGGGCCGCGGTTAGGGTTTTTGGATGCTGCTGTGGCCCAGGAGGGACCAGGATGTCGCCACTTGGGTGAGGAGACAGAGGGGGCGCCCAGCAAGTCAGGGAGCCCTCACAGAAGCAGGCAGCGCCCGCAGAAGTACCGGAACAGGCACTTAGAAGAGGATTGAACCGGAGTCCACCCAAAGTCAGAAAAGGGAGTCCCACGATGCCGGAGGACAACTCAGAAGGTTGTGCACTGCAGGTTAGAGTGTTGGGGACCCAGGCTTGGCTGTGCACAAAGGAAATACTGGAAGAGTGCACAGGAGCCAGAGCAGCTGCAAATCACGCAGTACTCAGCAATGCAGTCTAGCGTGGGGAGGCAAGGACTTACCTCCATCAAACTTGGACTGAAGAGTCACTGGACTGTGGGAGCCACTTGGACAGAGTTGCTGAGTTCCAGGGACCACGCTCGTTGTGCTGAGAGGGGACCCAGAGGACCGGTGATGCAGTCTTTTGTTGCCTGCGGTTGCAGGGGGAAGATTCAGTCGACCCACAGGAGATTTATTCAGAGCTCCTGGTGCAAGAAGGAGGCAGGCTACCCCCAGAGCATGCACCACCAGGAAACAGGTGAGAAAGCCAGCAGGATGAAGCGATACAAGGTAGTCGTCTTTGCAACTTTGTTGCGGTTTTGCAGGCGTCCTGAGCAGTCAGCAGTCGATCCTTTGGCAGAAGGTGAAGAGGGAGATGCAGAGGAACTCTGATGAGCTCTTGCATTCGGTATCTGAAGAATTCCCCAAAGCAGAGACCCTAAATAGCCAGAAAAGGAGGTTTGGCTACCTAGGAAGGAGGATAGGCTAGTAAGAAAGGTAAGAGCCTATCAGAAGGAGTGTCTGACGTCACCTGCTGGCCCTGGCCACACAGAGCAGTCCAGTGTGCCAGCACACCTCTGAATCCAAGATGGCAGAGGTCTGGGGCACGCTGGAGGAGCTCTGGGCAACTCCCCTGGGAGGTGCAGGTCAGGGGAGTGGTCACTCCCCTTTCCTTTGTCCAGCTTCGCGCCAGAGCAAGACTGGGGGATCCCTGAACCGGTGTAGACTGGCTTATGCAGAGATGGGCACCATCTGTGTCCATCAAAGCATTTCCAGAGGCTGGGGGAGGCTACTCCTCCCCAGCCCTGACACCTTTTTCCAAAGGGAGAGGGTGTAACACACTCTCTCCGAGGAAGTCCTTTGTTCTGCCTTCCTGGGCCAAGCCTGGCTGGACCCCAGGAGGGCAGAAACCTGTCTGAGGGGTTGGCAGCAGCAGCAGCTGTAGTGAAACCCGGGAAAGGCAGTTTGGCAGTACCCGGGTCTCTGCTAGAGACTCGGGAGGTCATGGAATTGTCTCCCCAATGCCAGAATGGCATTGGGGTGACAATTCCATGATCTTAGACATGTTACATGGCCATGTTTGGAGTCACCATTGTGACGCTATACATAGGTAGTGACCGATGTATAGTGCACGCGTGAAATGGTGCCCCGCACTCACAAAGTCCGGGAAATTTGCCCTGAACGATGTGGGGGCACCTTGGCTAGTGCCAGGGTGCCCACACACTAAGTAACTTTGCACCCAACCTTCACCAGGTGAAGGTTAGACATATAGGTGACTTATAAGTTACTTATGTGCAGTGTAAAATGGCTGTGAAATAATGTGGGCATTATTTCACTCAGGCTGCAGTGGCAGGCCTGTGTAAGAATTGTCAGAGCTCCCTATGGGTGGCAAAAGAAATGCTGCAGCCCATAGGGATCTCCTGGAACCCCAATACCCTGGGTACCTCAGTACCATATACTAGGGAATTATAAGGGTGTTCCAGTATGCCAATGTGAATTGGTGAAATTGGTCACTAGCCTGTTAGTGACAATTTAGAAAGCAGAGAGAGCATAACCACTGAGATTCTGATTAGCAGAGCCTCAGTGAGACAGTTAGTCATCACACAGGGAACACATACAGGGCTCACTTATGAGCACTGGGGCCCTGGCTGGCAGGGTCCCAGTGACACATACACTAAAACAACATATATACAGTGAAATATGGGGGTAACATGCCAGGCAAGATGGTACTTTCCTACACCGTT
Organism: Pleurodeles waltl; assembly: GCF_031143425.1. Taxonomy (NCBI): domain Eukaryota; kingdom Metazoa; phylum Chordata; class Amphibia; order Caudata; family Salamandridae; genus Pleurodeles; species Pleurodeles waltl. The sequence continues at coordinate 740,828,746 of NC_090443.1, forward strand.
GTCCTTACAAAACTGTTTAAACTTCCCCAGAAGCATGCTGAGACCCACATCAGTTTTAGATACAAGAAGTGTGTTGTCTGCAAATAGCAGACTTGGTACTTTGGAACCAGCTATCTTGGGAGCATCATTTACACAATTCACTAAATACATTTTGCTTTTGTTGAAGAATAGTAAAAATAGAGTGGGAGCAAGAATGCACCCTTGCCGTACATCACGCCTTACTGGACAATTCTCTGTGGTTCCCCCCCAGTGCCCCATTTGACTCTGGCAAAAGTATTGGTGTCCAGATTCTGAATCAGTGTAAATAACCCTACGGGAACCCCAATTTTATTTAAGACCTCTCAAAGTTTTGCACTCAGAACAAGGTCAAAAGCTGCACAAAGACATACAAAGGTGACAAAGTGCGCCGCCGCTTCCAGGTCGTCAGATTTCCATTCTAGGGTCAGAAACCGGAAAATCTGGTCCACAGTACTTGTTTTGGGAATCAAACCAGCTTGAAGATGAGATAGGGCCTTGTTGGATCTAATCTAATCCCAAAATCTTACCAAAAGATGCTCACTATATATTTTTGGGATATTCTCTATCAGGGAAATTAGGCAATAAGTACCTGGTTCTTGCCGTGAGCCCTTTTTATGAATGGGCATTATTTTGGTCCCTCTCAATGATTTGGGGATGGGGTGCCCACGGCGACTGAATTATTCAGAACATTACTACAGGGAGTCCAAATCTGGGGCTTGGCACAACACATATCCGAAGGGATCCCGTCCATCCAAGGGGCTTAAGATCATTTAACAGGGGAACATACCACATAAAGACTTAATATCTGATTTGTTGAATTCAGTTCCTTCATTCCCGTACACATCCTCCCAAATACGATCACCAACAAGAGTGTAAGGAGACCCAGAGTCCGCCAATACAGTCAGTTGTTTTCCCCCATCACTAACGTGCACTCAGGCATACTCACACTGTCTTTATCAGATAACACATAATTTGAAATCAAATCATTTGTGACTGCAAATATCAGATTTCGGACACCCTCAATCACTTCAACTTGGTGTAGTACTTTATTTTCATTACTCATCTCTGGAAAACCCTTGAATACTGTATCAAAATGCCCTTTCTTTCCACCCTTTTTATAAAAAGCATTTTTAGCAAACCAATTAGGGTAATTTGCCATATGTTGTCCACTCCCATAGGGATAACATTTACATTTGCTATTATCACTTTTACTCTTTGGCACTTTCATACTCTTTTCATCTTTCTTCATAGTTGTGACTCTGGAAATAACTCCTCATCACAATCCTTGTTTCTTTAACCCAACAAGCTGTATGTTCTGTACCTTCAATGGTGGCCTCCTTAAGGCTTTTGTTTTTTGACAATAGTTTGTCCTGTACCTTAATATTGTTTGTATAGTGCTCTAACTGATTGTGGATTAACAAATCAGTCAAGTGCCCAATCTCACAAGTCCTAGGCAAATTCTTCGAACATGCTATATAGTTACCTACGCAGTCCACTCTGTCTTGCTGGCGAGCAAAGAATTTATCTTGTCCTAAAACCACATTTATCTGGGTTCCGAAATGTAGCTCCAGCATCCTTACTAAGATCTCATACACATCTCTGGAGTCACCTTGTGAGAAGGTAGCCTCTTTCTAGCCTTGTTACCCCCACTTTTGGCCTGTTTGTGAGTGTATGTCAGGGTGTTTGTCACTGTTTTCACTGTCTCACTGGGATCCTGATAGCCAGGCCTCAGTGCTCATAGTGAAAACACTATGTTTTCAGTATGGTTGTTATGTGTCACTGGGATCCTGCTGGTCAGGACCCCAGTGCTCATAGGTTTGTGGCCTATATGTATGTGTCACTGGGACCCTGTCACACAGGGCCCTAGTGCTCATAGGTGTGCATGTATATGTTCCCTGTGTGGTGCCTAACTGTCTCACTGAGGCTCTGCTAACCAGAACCTCAGTGGTTATGCTCTCTCATTACTTTCAAATTGTCACTAACAGGCTAGTGACCAATTTTACCAATTTACATTGGCTTACTGGAACACCCTTATAATTCCCTAGTATATGGTACTGATGTACCCAGGGTATTGGGGTTCCAGGAGATCCCTATGGGCTGCAGCATTTCTTTTGCCACCCATAGGGAGCTCTGACAATTCTTACACAGGCCTGCCACTGCAGCCTGAGTGAAATAACGTCCACGTTATTTCACAGCCATTTTACACTGCACTTAAGTAACTTATAAGTCACCTATATGTCTAACCTTTACCTGGTAAAGGTTAGGTGCAAAGTTACTTAGTGTGAGGGCACCCTGGCACTAGCCAAGGTGCCCCCACATTGTTCAGAGCCAATTCCCTGAACTTTGTGAGTGCGGGGACACCATTACACGCGTGCACTACATATAGGTCACTACCTATATGTAGCTTCACAATGGTAACTCCGAATATGGCCATGTAACATGTCTATGATCATGGAATTGCCCCCTCTATGCCATCCTGGCATAGTTGGCACAATCCCATGATCCCAGTGGTCTGTAGCACAGACCCTGGTACTGCCAAACTGCCCTTCCTGGGGTTTCACTGCAGCTGCTGCTGCTGCCAACCCCTCAGACAGGCATCTGCCCTCCTGGGGTCCAGCCAGGCCTGGCCAAGGATGGCAGAACAAAGAACTTCCTCTGAGAGAGGGTGTGATACCCTCTCCCTTTGGAAAATGGTGTGAAGGCAGGGGAGGAGTAGCCTCCCCCAGCCTCTGGAAATGCTTTCTTGGGCACAGATGTGCCCAATTCTGCATAAGCCAGTCTACACCGGTTCAGGGACCCCTTAGCCCCTGCTCTGGCGCGAAACTGGACAAAGGAAAGGGGAGTGACCACTCCCCTGACCTGCACCTCCCCTGGGAGGTGTCCAGAGCTCCTCCAGTGTGCTCCAGACCTCTGCCATCTTGGAAACAGAGGTGCTGCTGGCACACTGGACTGCTCTGAGTGGCCAGTGCCACCAGGTGACGTCAGAGGCTCCTGCTGATAGGCTCCTTCAGGTGTTAGTAGCCTATCCTCTCTCCTAGGTAGCCAAACCCTCTTTTCTGGCTATTTAGGGTCTCTGTCTCTGGGGAAACTTTAGATAACGAATGCAAGAGCTCATCCGAGTTCCTCTGCATCTCTCTCTTCACCTTCTGATAAGGAAACGACCGCTGACCGCGCTGGAAGCCTGCAAACCTGCAACATAGTAGCAAAGAAGACTACTGCAACTCTGTAACGCTGATCCTGCCGCCTTCTCGACTGTTTTCCTGCTTGTGCATGCTGTGGGGGTAGCCTGCCTCCTCTCTGCACCAGAAGCTCCGAAGAAATCTCCCGTGGGTCGACGGAATCTTCCCCCTGCAACCGCAGGCACCAAAAAGCTGCATTACCGGTCCCTTGGGTCTCCTCTCAGCACGACGAGCGAGGTCCCTCGAATCCAGCGACTCTGTCAAAGTGACCCCCACAGTCCAGTGACTCTTCAGCCCAAGTTTGGTGAAGGTAAGTCCTTGCCTCACCTCGCTGGGCTGCATTGCTGGGAACCGCGACTTTGCAGCTACTCCGGCCCCTGTGCACTTCTGGCAGAAATCCTTTGTGCACAGCCAAGCCTGGGTCCACGGCACTCTAACCTGCATTGCACGACTTTCTAAGTTGGTCTCCGGCGACGTGGGACTCCTTTGTGCAACTTCGGCGAGCACCGTTTCACGCATCCTCGTAGTGCCTGTTTCTGGCACTTCTCCGGGTGCTACCTGCTTCAGTGAGGGCTCTTTGTCTTGCTCGACGTCCCCTCTCTCTTCAGGTCCAATTTGCGACTTCCTGGTCCCTCCTGGGCCCCAGCAGCGTCCAAAAACGCCAAACGCACGATTTGCGCCTAGCAAGGCTTGTTGGCGTCCTTTCGGCGGGAAAACACTTCTGCACGACTCTCCAAGGCGAGAGGGATCCGTCCACCAAAGGGGAAGTCTCTAGCCCTTTTCGTTCCTGCAGAAACCTCAGCTTCTTCTGTCCAGTCGAAGCTTCTTTGCACCCGCAGCTGGCATTTCCTGGGCATCTGCCCATCTCCGACTTGCTTGTGACTTTTGGACTTGGTCCCCTTGTTCCACAGGTACCCTAGATTGGAAATCCACAGTTGTTGCATTGCTGGTTTGTGTCTTTCCTGCATTATTCCTCTAACACGACTACTTTGTCCTTAGGGGAACTTTAGTGCACTTTGCACTCACTTTTCAGGGTCTTGGGGAGGGTTATTTTTCTAACTCTCACTATTTTCTAATAGTCCCAGCGACCCTCTACAAGGTCACATAGGTTTGGGGTCCATTCGTAGTTCGCATTCCACTTTTGGAGTATATGGTTTGTGTTGCCCCTATCTCTATGTTTCCCCATTGCATCCTATTGTAACTATACATTGTTTGCACTGTTTTCTAAGACTATACTGCATATTTTTGCTATTGTGTATATATATCTTGTGTATATTTCCTATCCTCTCACTGAGGGTACACGCTAAGATACTTTGGCATATTGTCATAAAAATAAAGTACCTTTATTTTTAGTATAGCTGTGTATTGTGTTTTCTTATGATATTGTGCATATGACACTAAGTGGTACTGTAGTAGCTTCACACGTCTCCTAGTTCAGCCTAAGCTGCTCTGCTAAGCTACCATTATCTATCAGCCTAAGCTGCTAGACACCCTATACACTAATAAGGGATAACTGGGCCTGGTGCAAGGTGCAAGTACCCCTTGGTACTCACTACAAGCCAGTCCAGCCTCCTACTTTGGTTGTGCAGTGGTGGGATAAGTGCTTGAGACTACTTACCACTCTGGTCATTGTACTTTTCATAAGAGAAAAAGATACAAAACAAGGTCAGTGTATATACACATAGCCAAAAAGTTTTGCATTTCCTCTTTTCACTCTTTTCTAAGTGCTGAAAAGTACTTCTAACTTTCTAAAAAGTTCTTAAAAGTTTAAAAAGTTTTTTTCTGTCTTTCCAAAAAGTTCTGAAAACTTTTTTCTCTTTTTCTATCACTTTAACTCTCTCTAAAAAATGTCTGGCACAGGCCAAACTGTTGATCTGTCCAAACTTGCATATGACAACCTTAGCTGGAAAAGAGCAAGGAGTCTCTGTATAGAGAGAGGTTTGAGTGTAGGGAAGAATCCTTCCTTGGAACTGTTACTTAACATGCTTAGAGAACAGGATAAGGCCATAGGTGCCCCATCTGTTGAAAAAGTACCTAATAGTTCCCAATCTGATTCAGGGACTCCCCCAGGAAAAGATTCAGGAAAGAAACTTCCTAGCCTGCCCATTACTAGACAATCTAGCATAGATGGTAATGATGATGAGCCACACCAAATAAATAGTGTTGTCTCACATCATAGCAAAAGCATTTATTCTCACCATACTGGTAGTAATGTTTCTGTAAACCAAGCTGTTAGGTTGGCTTCTGTAAGGGACAGGTCTCCTTCTGTTCATTCCCATCATAGCTCTGTTTCTAGAAATGTCCCTCCCACCAACCCTGATGACAGAATGTTAGAGAGGGAACTCAATAAGTTGAGGGTGGAAAAAACCAGACTGAAGCTTAAAAAGCAACAGCTGGATTTGGATAGACAGTCTTTTGAATTAGAGAAGGAAAGACAGGAGTTGGGTTTAGATACCCATGGTGGCAGCAGCAGTATTCCCCATAGTCATCCTGCAAAAGAGCATGATTCCAGGAATCTGCACAAGATAGTTCCCCCTTATAAGGAGGGGGATGACATTAACAAGTGGTTTGCTGCACTTGAGAGAGCCTGTGTTGTACAGGATGTCCCTCAAAGGCAGTGGGCTGCTATCCTATGGCTATCATTTAGTGGAAAAGGTAGGGATAGGCTCCTTACTGTGAAAGAAAATGATGCTAATAATTTCCAAGTTCTTAAGAATGCACTCCTGGATGGTTATGGCTTAACCACTGAACAGTACAGGATAAAGTTCAGAGAGACCAAAAAGGAGTCTTCACAAGACTGGGTTGATTTCATTGACCATTCAGTGAAGGCCTTGGAGGGGTGGTTACATGGCAGTAAAGTTACTGATTATGAAAGCCTGTATAACACAATCCTGAGAGAGCATATACTTAATAATTGTGTGTCTGATTTGTTGCACCAGTACCTGGTAGATTCTTCCTCTTCTTCCCAACCTGCACACATTAAAAAGCCTTGGTGTTTTGTGTGTAAAAACAGAGGCCATAGGCCAGGGGATAAGTCCTGTCCAGGTAAACCCCCTGAGCCTACCACCACTAATACATCAAGCTCTAGTGCCCCTAGCAGTAGTGGTACTAGTGGTGGGACTGCTGACAACAGTCAAGCAAAGGGTGTAGTTGGGTTCACTTTTGGGTCCATAGTAGAAACTGGGGTAATCACTCCCAAGACAGTTTCTGTCACACCTAGTGGCATTGGCCTTGCCACACTGGCTGCTTGTCCCCTCACAATGGATAAGTACAGGCAGACAGTTTCAATAAATGGTGTTGAGGCCTTGGCCTACAGGGACACAGGTGCCAGTTTCACTTTGGTGACTGAAAACCTAGTGCACCCTGATCAACACATCATTGGACAACAGTATAAGATTATTGATGTCCATAACTCCACTAAGTTTCTTCCCTTAGCTATAATTCAGTTTAGTTGGGGTGGAGTTACTGGCCCTAAGCAGGTGGTGGTATCACCTAGCTTACCTGTAGACTGTCTCTTAGGTAATGACCTAGAGGCCTCAGGTTGGGCTGATGTAGAGTTTTATGCCCATGCAGCCATGCTGGGCTTCCCTGAGGAATTGTTCCCTCTCATTTCTACTGAAATGAAAAAGCAAAGGAGAGAAGGCCTGAAAACTCAGGATCCCTCTCCATCAACAGGTAAAAAGGGTATCACAGTATCCCCTAACCACCCTACCATTCAGGATACTATTCCTGTGGTGGGAGAAACCTCTCCTGGGGTGGCACCTGTTCCAAGGGAATCATCAGCTGGCAAAGCTGGACTCCCTGAGGTGGAAGTACCTCTCTGTGGGATAACTAACATTGGTGAGAAAAACAGCACCATTTTAGTTAACATGGAGCCTCCCTCCAACCCTCCCAGAGAAACTTTAGTGCAGAAACCCTGCACTACCTCACAACACTTAGGACAGCATCCCTGCCCTAGTGTGGAGCTCATAGGACAGCATCCCTGCCCGGCTCCAACTCAAGAGAAACAGCATCCCTGTTCTCTCTTCCAGCCAGATGGACAATGTTTTTGCCCAGCTATGGCTTTTCTGAGACAGCATCCCTGTCTGGCATTTCCATCACTACAAATAGGTTCAGTGGACAATTCCCACTGCTCTAAACTAAAACTTACTGATAGAACTCTGAAAATACATCTTCACATTGTTGCTTAGCTAAAAAACTTCAAACAGGGTGGTTTACATCCCCACAGGGAAGTAACCATATAGTGGATGATAAAGGGAGTAACCAGTCTATTGCAGAGCTACTCTCTACTTATCACCACTTAGACAATAAAGTCTCAACTGGCCAAGGTTAGCCTTATTGTCCTTCGTTTGGGGGGGGGTTGTGTGAGAAGGTAGCCTCTTTCTAGCCTTGTTACCCCCACTTTTGGCCTGTTTGTGAGTGTATGTCAGGGTGTTTGTCACTGTTTTCACTGTCTCACTGGGATCCTGATAGCCAGGCCTCGGTGCTCATAGTGAAAACACTATGTTTTCAGTATGGTTGTTATGTGTCACTGGGATCCTGCTGGTCAGGACCCCAGTGCTCATAGGTTTGTGGCCTATATGTATGTGTCACTGGGACCCTGTCACACAGGGCCCCAGTGCTCATAGGTGTGCATGTATATGTTCCCTGTGTGGTGCCTAACTGTCTCACTGAGGCTCTGCTAACCAGAACCTCAGTGGTTATGCTCTCTCATTACTTTCAAATTGTCACTAACAGGCTAGTGACCAATTTTACCAATTTACATTGGCTTACTGGAACACCCTTATAATTCCCTAGTATATGGTACTGAGGTACCCAGGGTATTGGGGTTCCAGGAGATCCCTATGGGCTGCAGCATTTCTTTTGCCACCCATAGGGAGCTCTGACAATTCTTACACAGGCCTGCCACTGCAGCCTGAGTGAAATAACGTCCACGTTATTTCACAGCCATTTTACACTGCACTTAAGTAACTTATAAGTCACCTATATGTCTAACCTTTACCTGGTAAAGGTTAGGTGCAAAGTTACTTAGTGTGAGGGCACCCTGGCACTAGCCAAGGTGCCCCCACATTGTTCAGAGCCAATTCCCTGAACTTTGTGAGTGCGGGGACACCATTACACGCGTGCACTACATATAGGTCACTACCTATATGTAGCTTCACAATGGTAACTCCGAATATGGCCATGTAACATGTCTATGATCATGGAATTGCCCCCTCTATGCCATCCTGGCATAGTTGGCACAATCCCATGATCCCAGTGGTCTGTAGCACAGACCCTGGTACTGCCAAACTGCCCTTCCTGGGGTTTCACTGCAGCTGCTGCTGCTGCCAACCCCTCAGACAGGCATCTGCCCTCCTGGGGTCCAGCCAGGCCTGGCCCAGGATGGCAGAACAGAGAACTTCCTCTGAGAGAGGGTGTGACACCCTCTCCCTTTGGAAAATGGTGTGAAGGCAGGGGAGGAGTAGCCTCCCCCAGCCTCTGGAAATGCTTTCTTGGGCACAGATGTGCCCAATTCTGCATAAGCCAGTCTACACCGGTTCAGGGACCCCTTAGCCCCTGCTCTGGCGCGAAACTGGACAAAGGAAAGGGGAGTGACCACTCCCCTGACCTGCACCTCCCCTGGGAGGTGTCCAGAGCTCCTCCAGTGTGCTGCAGACCTCTGCCATCTTGGAAACAGAGGTGCTGCTGGCACACTGGACTGCTCTGAGTGGCCAGTGCCACCAGGTGACGTCAGAGGCTCCTGCTGATAGGCTCCTTCAGGTGTTAGTAGCCTATCCTCTCTCCTAGGTAGCCAAACCCTCTTTTCTGGCTATTTAGGGTCTCTGTCTCTGGGCAAACTTTAGATAACGAATGCAAGAGCTCATCCGAGTTCCTCTGCATCTCTCTCTTCACCTTCTGATAAGGAAACGACCGCTGACCGCGCTGGAAGCCTGCAAACCTGCAACATAGTAGCAAAGACGACTACTGCAACTCTGTAGCGCTGATCCTGCCGCCTTCTCGACTGTTTTCCTGCTTGTGCATGCTGTGGGGGTAGCCTGCCTCCTCTCTGCACCAGAAGCTCCGAAGAAATCTCCCGTGGGTCGACGGAATCTTCCCCCTGCAACCGCAGGCACCAAAAAGCTGCATTACCGGTCCCTTGGGTCTCCTCTCAGCACGACGAGCGAGGTCCCTCGAATCCAGCGACTCTGTCCAAGTGACCCCCACAGTCCAGTGACTCTTCAGCCCAAGTTTGGTGAAGGTAAGTCCTTGCCTCACCTCGCTGGGCTGCATTGCTGGGAACCGCGACTTTGCAGCTACTCCGGCCCCTGTGCACTTCCGGCGGAAATCCTTTGTGCACAGCCAAGCCTGGGTCCACGGCACTCTAACCTGCATTGCACGACTTTCTAAGTTGGTCTCCGGCGATGTGGGACTCCTTTGTGCAACTTCGGCGAGCACCGTTTCACGCATCCTCGTAGTGCCTGTTTCTGGCACTTCTCCGGGTGCTACCTGCTTCAGTGAGGGCTCTTTGTCTTGCTCGATGTCCCCTCTCTCTTCAGGTCCAATTTGCGACCTCCTGGTCCCTCCTGGGCCCCAGCAGCGTCCAAAAACGCCAAACGCACGATTTGCGCCTAGCAAGGCTTGTTGGCGTCCTTTCGGCGGGAAAACACTTCTGCACGACTCTCCAAGGCGAGAGGGATCCGTCCACAAAAGGGGAAGTCTCTAGCCCTTTTCGTTCCTGCAGAAACCTCAGCTTCTTCTGTCCAGTCGAAGCTTCTTTGCACCCGCAGCTGGCATTTCCTGGGCATCTGCACATCTCCGACTTGCTTGTGACTTTTGGACTTGGTCCCCTTGTTCCACAGGTACCCTAGATTGGAAATCCACAGTTGTTGCATTGCTGGTTTGTGTCTTTCCTGCATTATTCCTCTAACACGACTACTTTGTCCTTAGGGGAACTTTAGTGCACTTTGCACTCACTTTTCAGGGTCTTGGGGAGGGTTATTTTTCTAACTCTCACTATTTTCTAATAGTCCCAGCGACCCTCTACAAGGTCACATAGGTTTGGGGTCCATTCGTGGTTCGCATTCCACTTTTGGAGTATATGGTTTGTGTTGCCCCTATCTCTATGTTTCCCCATTGCATCCTATTGTAACTATACATTGTTTGCACTGTTTTCTAAGACTATACTGCATATTTTTGCTATTGTGTATATATATCTTGTGTATATTTCCTATCCTCTCACTGAGGGTACACGCTAAGATACTTTGGCATATTGTCATAAAAATAAAGTACCTTTATTTTTAGTATAACTGTGTATTGTGTTTTCTTATGATATTGTGCATATGACACTAAGTGGTACTAAAGTAGCTTCACACGTCTCCTAGTTCAGCCTAAGCTGCTCTGCTAAGCTACCATTATCTATCAGCCTAAGCTGCTAGACACCCTATACACTAATAAGGGATAACTGGGCCTGGTGCAAGGTGCAAGTACCCCTTGGTACTCACTACAAGCCAGTCCAGCCTCCTACACACCTTCAGCATGCCTCACAGGAATTTTACCCAGACTCTCATGTATACTTCTGCCATCTACTCAAGGTTGTGTAACAACACCCCTTGTTTCCTGGATGCCAAGAACTTTTCTACCCCAAATGCCACAAGTATGACTCAAAAAGTTTCTTCCATCTTACCCATGGTAATGTTGGCTCCCCTACAGCAGTTAAAAATTTCTGGGTCGTATCATAATGTCAGTTGCTGGCATAACCTTACTGTAAACGCCACAATGGTGTAAAATAATAAATTAATACAACAGTCTATCACAAAATACTAAAACAAAACCCTGATCATCCAGTAAGAATGGTCAACCAGCAGTGTGTTCTTGTCCACCTTCACCAGTCAGTGCCAAAACAGGATAGGAATTGTCATCCAACAATGCCAGTATATTCCAGGAGCAGCAAATCAATTAGATTGTGGCTTTAAATCCACTAGCATAATTCAGGATGGCTCACAGCAGGTGATGACAAGTACGATGTGATAAACTGCCCAATTCAAGATGGCTGCGCAGAACATCATCAGACCCGATGATGCGATCTCATTGAAACTGCCCAATTCAATACCGCACACCTCCTGCATCTGTTTGATTTTCATAGCAGGGAAGCCTGCACATCAGTGCACTTGAGGTTATTTAGACAGCAGGCACATGTTGGCAGTTTGCACTTCCTTATGCAGTTGCAAGCTGGTAGATATAACAGAGCCTGAGGTGCTGGCAGCCCCTCCATCCAGTCCACTTCCAGTTGCTCCGCTCCCTCGTGTTTTTCCAACTTCCACCCTGTCCCAATTGGACTAGGTGTCTGTGGATCATTCAGAATACATCTCTTGCTTATAGCAGCTTGATAATTCGCACATTCGGCATGTTTATACAGACAGCCCCTGACAGGTGGAAGTTGATGTCTGTCTATCTCACCCATCTTTGCGCAGAAGAAGTAGTATCTCAAGTCATTCACATGATGAACCAACGATTTTGGTGCATACAGCAAGTACAAGAATTGCTCCAGTTTGTCCATTAGTTCTTCAGAGAGATCACATTTGTCTCCAAGCTGTGAAAATGTATCCTGTGTAAGTCTGTTGGCAGACAGGATTTTGATGCACTTACTTTCCTTTTCCCATAAATAAACTTACTGTCACATTCGGTAAACGTTTGGCGACTTATCCTAGCTCGACAAACATTTTAACCAAGAGTTGAAGCTACTTTCCCAATGTCAAGGACTCCCATGCGTAATCCCAAACACATCACAAACACACTGGTGTCATCTGATCTTATCATTGCTGCCTCATATCCCTCATTGGCAGTGTGTGCAGCATGCAGAAACAAACAACCATCTGTTTCTTCGTGTGTACTGTTGAGAACGGGCACTTCATGACTCCCTTCAGAAGTGATTTTGTAGCATTTATCTTCACGGTTCACAAACAGTGTTTTAGTCTCAAATTTGACAAAATATTCTGGATTCCTCCATTCATTAACAAGAAATGCAATGAGAATTATTTTATTCCTTACGTGGCTTAGGAATTTCCTCCACTGTCTGACAAGCTGGGAAGGTGAGATGCTCTGTAACTGGTGCCCGAGTTCTTCCACTCTGATTGTCCTTTCGCTGTCCTTAATAGACATCTCATTGTACGTATCAAACACAACAGCCATAGCCACATAACTAAAATTTGATTCCTCTCCTTTTACTCTCTGAACAAGAACAATACCATCAATCAGTGTGGCTGAATTTCCAGGTATTTCCTCAGTAGGGGTAACATTTTTCTGCAAGTTGTAGGGGCATGAATAGTAGGCAAGCAGCCAATAGAATCCTGTTATACACTAACTAGGTCTTTAGTACTGATGTTATAGCCTGTCCAACTTGGCATTATCTGTGCGAGGCTCGCTTATTGTCTTGTAACAACCAAGATTATGTTCTTATTTTGTGCAAGGTTCAATTGGGCAACACATTACAGCATGACTTCGGTACTTGCCATCAATGGCTGAGGCCCAACTCGTTCACCAGAATCATACATGAAAAATTCTTCAGTATTTGTAGTAGCCAATGTTCTTTGCTTTTGTTTCTCAGTGCTTGGGAAAAGAGCTTTAAAAGGTTGTGGTCCAAACAACTTGGGCTGCACATCTATACCATTGACTCAATGAGTCTCTTCCAGTCTATCAATGTCATCCCATGCTAAGTTAGTGAAGACATGAGGGTGAATGTTGGCTAGAAAAACAATTTGCTCATTTAAGGTAACAGCAAGTTTCTGAGGACACAAGGTAGTATCATTTTCTCCCAGTTGTGAGTATGAGATCCCATTACCAAGTCTGTTTAGAGTGAAAATGATTTCAACATTGCCTGTCAGCGTTTATACGGCATTACAGCATATGGGAGAACTAATTGCTTGTGGGGGGTGGGAGGATCTGCTGTCCATTTGTGACTGCATTTATAATGTTCTGCCTGAACGATTGCATAAGTAAGGCAACCCTTTTGGATGGCTTTGTGTTTTCTGGATCTCCATTGAGAAGACCTACTGGGAATCATTTGAGGTATTCAGGCACTGTAAATGAATCCTTAGCAACGTCTAATGGATGATATTGCGATGGTTTTGATGTCAAGTTTGTTTGAATCATTGTTCTTATGTGTGATGATGTTTGATCAATGATCTTGTTCATGTCTGTTGCCTTAATCTTTAAAATGGATCATTCTCTTTTCAAACTCTGGTTTTCTCTTACAACGTCCTGTAGCATGAAACTATCAGGTTGGGCCAATAATTTTCCTTGGCTGTATTGGAATATGTGGATGCTGTCACCAAACTCAGAGTCCAATTTTCTTCTAATATGCTTCTTGGTTGATTTGTCTATTCCCTGTATCCCTCTGTACATCATGAGTGTTTGAAGCCTTTCAATGAGAGTCCTCACAAGTATTACCTCTTTGTTAGGAATAATCACAGTTCTAACATGTTGAAATAGTTCATTGTATGCTTCATTTCTTATATTTTTGTAGTGATCATCGGTTTGAATGGTAAATGCATGATCTTCCTCCTTTACTTTAAGCCTTGTATATTTCCTATAACAAGATGCCTGATAATGGGCTTCTGCAGCCACTACGTCCCTACTACAAACTGCTAAGATCTTTGAATCACAATTAATGGTTGCATACTCTTGAAGCCGTTTGTCAACTCTAAGCTTTGTTGCCTTGATTAATTTCTCACTCATTGTTCCTTTGTAGTATTTTATCTTTCAACAAAATATACATTCTTCAGCATACACGTTTGACTTTAAAGATGTTCTTCTGTTTAAGCGTTTACTTGTGCACTCACTTGTTCCAGCATCATCACTGACACTTTCTTCAGCTTTTCACTTAATAGTCTGTAAATCTCTCTTCATGGTAAACAGGATCCTGCACTTCTTGTGGTAAAATGCTTGGTAAAATGTGTTGCTTTCCACATTTCTCACAATGTCTAACAGTGGAATGTGATTCCCTACCTGCCTTAACAAAGTTTTCCACGATGAGTAGTCCGGCTGGCTTGTCAGCGTAACTCCATGGTGGACATTTGACCATAAATTAATCATACACGGGTGATCAGAGGAACGGGATGTGCTTGTTTCAGTCTTCTTTATGATGCTGCATGATCATTCACCACCAGCTCTGGAAAAATAAATTAATTTAAAAAATGTATAACTTTTACTTGGTGTACCTAATATAATCATGATTACTATTATACTTATTATCAATTTATATAATCACATTTACTGTAATTCTAATACTTAATAATAAAATCCACAATAATAAAAATTATTTAAAAATGTCCATTTACATCAGGGGATCTTGTGAATGGAGTGTTAACTCACAAAAGGCAAAGAGTTATTACTTGCTATCACATATTTTCCATCTCTAGGCATCCATAACTTGTCAATAAATCATATTAGAACCCATCCACCCAAGTGGTACTGATAACATGATTGGCTCAAGGCCTATAATTAAATTCTTTGCACAGCATTTTCTTGCATGTACGTCAGGCTGGAAGGAGGCACAACATACAATATAATGGTATGTGTGGCAGGGATTGAGGCGAGTGCCATCATATTACTTTTTGTTTAAAAAAGAACCATTTGGAGCTGTTCCAGGTATTTGTTTTCCTTAAATTACAACTTCCCAGCACCAGGGAAAACCCATATTTCTGCCTCATACTTGGTGGTATTTCACTCTCTAGGATTTGCATGCCAGCAGAGCTGGATCTAGAGACTTATTTCCAAATTGATTGTACAATTCCAGGAATCCTTGAGTGGATTATGTAGCCTCAGTGCTGTCAATCCAGTTATGAGATGCACTAAAGGCAAGACTAGGTAAACTAATGACCTCCCAGATCATTTTCAAATTGCATTGTTGTAATAAATGGACTGCCTGCCACCATGATTTCTGAACTGGAAAGACTGGATCCTAGTTTTCATTAAATACCCAATTAAAGAAGTGTATCATCTGTTAATATTAGGCTGGATGGGAACCTAAGCTCCAGTAGTCCTAGGTACATCTTTCCATCTTTTTCACTGTTTTTATGCCTTATAGTCAAACGTTAATCAAGAGAGGTGTCCTGGACAACGCCCTGCTGAATCCAATTGTCACTGGAAAAACTTTAACAGGATAGCCCACTTTACTGTATGTTGCTCTTACCCTTGTATCCTTACAAAAGTCTTAAATGAATCTGAACACCATATGTGTAATGCTAGTTCTGCCTACAATTCCTATGGCTTAGACCACTAGGCCAAGCCAAAGGCTTTTCAGAAGTTAATATAGGATTTAGGGCCATGTTTAGAATGTAGCAGATGGGATACACTTTCAAATCATGGGGGTATCTCGTCCCCCATATTACAAGTACCAGTGCTGCAGGCTATAATGCACTTGTAATACATCAGAAGGGATATCCGCCACAATTATGACGGAGTATCCCATCCACCAAATTCTAACTAAGGCCCTAAGTCCTTTATAGATTTAAGAAAGGCCCTAAGGGCCTAACTTAGATTTTGGCAGACAGGGACTCCATCATAACGTTTACAGATGTCATGTGTTACCTAGCACCTTGTCCATCAAACTGTAAATATGGCACTTCAAGATTAACTACAACTTAAATGATTGTTCCCAAAGGATACCTAAATCTTGCTTGAAAAGTTGCTAAATTCTTTTTTTTCAATATCTGCTTTTGAATTTGTGGCAGCAAAATCTTTCACACATGTTTCAAAACAGGCACTTACCAATGATATGGGACTACAGAATGGTGGGAAGGTCTATTCTCTTTTCTTTAGGACTGATATTATGATCTCCACAAGGTGAAACTATCTGAAAATTTACATTGAACAGACAGATGACATTGGTAAGGTAGTCCTACCATTGTTCCAGCTTAGCCCACTCTGGGATGACCATGGACCTTTTATCATTGCAGATAGCAGATGGGGTTCTACTTGCAAGTGGGGCACAAGCTAGCATGCTAAACTTATATATGGTTCACATGGACCCATAGGTTCTAACAATATTGTGAGCTTGAAGTAACCTATAAATTATCTTACTTATAGTCTCCGCAACTCTTGGGCCACATGGTTATGGATCTTTGTGATAAGTGAGAAAGGAAGAAGCTGCACACCAAAAACAATTAATATATTTTACTTGCATTACCTTTAGATTTTTTTAGTCAATAATGAGAGTTTGGATTGATTTATAGGAGTTTACTAATCATTAGTTGTTAAATCTTTTACTTTATCAAATTAAGTACAAATTACAGAACATAGCGTAAAGCAAGTCCCATAAATCTAACCTCTAGTCTAATTTCTAAATTAGTAAGAATTGTTAGCTGAAAAACTCATTAAGAGTTTTCTCACTCAGTGTACATAAAAAGCTCAATAGAAGAGAGTAGTTCAAGTTAGAAATTATCAGGAATAAAGTATGAAATAGCAAAAAGGAACAGCGTCGGACAGTCTGTCTACCCACAAACTCTGCTAGTATAAGTCTCTCTCCAAGCCAGGCAAGGACACAAATGAGAGCAAGACAGCGTGTGTGAGAATAAGTTGAATATGTCGTATCTGTTGTTTCCCTGGGACCCCTTTTGTACAGAATACAATCATACAAAGGTTTTGAGAATTTCATGGATCAAATTCTTCTTCTGTGCAATCAAGAAGCAAGGGTTCTGTGGGACATGGACAGTTTCCGTTGAGATAGTAGATTCTAACAAAGAGCATTCTAAACACATGATACATTTGACTAAGCTATTAACATCTTTGAAACATCGACCAAAGTTCTAATCTGCATTGGTTTCTGAAAAACAGAACATTCATGTAAGTTTTATACATAGTAACAAAACGTCATTTCCATTCTCATGCGTCTTCACACTAGAAGCCTATTCATAAAGAAACAAGTATAAGATTAGTTAAGAAAAATAGCAATTCCAGATCAGGTCAAGTACTTATAAAGAACCATATTACTTCTTTGTTAGAATAGGAAGTTTGTGTCATGAAACGTTATGCGAACAGCCATGACAGAGGTCAAGAAAACCAATTTTAGCTGAGCTATAGCATTTAGAAATGTTAGCATTAGCAATTTCTGTAGAGCGCATGTTGTGCAGGTTTTGGAAAAGAAAATTCATGTTTAGTACGCAGTGTTATTTAGGCCTATAATTCACTCATATGAGTTATTGTTTTAATATATTTATTTCTATTAAAATCTCTAGCAACTCCAATATGCATACCACCCAACTGATAATTTTGTACTTCCATGGGTTAGAGCTATGGCAAATGAGGTATAGTTGTAGGTTTAAATGCTGAAAATGGGAAAGCATACCGTTGTGTTTTGTTTATTAATTATGCATTTGTTCAGTTAAGGGCTGATTTTAATTTCTTGGTAAATTATGCATTTCTTCCATTACAGACTTTATTTTTCTTTCTTGTCGGCCATGTACTCATCAATGTTATGCTTTTAAACTACACATCATCTTTATAATTGTTCTAGTTGTAGATTTTGTAGATTTTTCCTCCTCATAGAGCAGATATATAGAATGCTAATTGAGAGTTAAAGTCAAGTAAAGCACTATTCTCATATACATCCATCTTGACTTTTATACCCATTTTGGTCTCACAAGGCCAAAAGGCAAATTATCATGGGCCTGGGTCTATCAGGTCCATAGTTTCAGTCAGGCATTTTTCTTTGAAATACTAATTCAGCTTTGTGGTGTCTGACTCGTTGACATTTTAAATAATCCTTAAGTGCTTGCTTCTCAGGACATTTTATATGGTTCATTCCCTAAATCTCAGTGAAATTTCCTACTGGCCCTTATTGTTCTCTTCAAAAAGTCTGTAAAACTTAAACTACTTTGCAACAGCTCTGAGCTCTGGGCATTTTTGCAGATTTTACAGTGGCTGTCCTTTCCATACCTATTAGACATTTGCAATGAAAGGATTCTTTCAGGTCTTTTCTCTGTAGCAGGAGTCTTCCTAGGTTCTCTGGTCCAACTATTAATGCTCCAATAGTCTTGACAATGGCAGAGAGGAAAAAAACAAGACTTACTATAAAGAGCCGAAAAATTACTTAAAAGGAAACTATTTAGATTGAAAAAACACTGGCAATTTCACAAGTTCTCAACCAGTCCCCAGGATGAGGCGGGCCTCTTTTTTCCATATTTTATTTAAAGGTTTTCAAAACATGGTACGTAGAAAGTGATACCACCTCACGTTTTATGCCAATAGAAAACAACAGAAATGATCACGTAAGCATATTTAACATAACAGTTAAGACACACAATAGCTGAACATTGGATATCAGATATTGACTGTGTTAATCATCTTATGTAGTTCTCATAACTTTCCACCTTGGCTATAACTTTGTACAGTTTTATGATTAGTCATTCCGTATGATGGCCTCCTCTTCATTTTCTTAATCTCCAGATGATATAGAGGGGCCAGGTCTACACAAACCAGACCTGTGTTAGCTCATAGTCATATGCTCCAGACCTCCTCTCTGGCTTCCAATAGTTTTAATAACGGTACATTTAAAAAAAGGTATGCATTGTCTCTAATTAAAGCTGTCCATTTTTCCATGGCTTTTATATTTCACAACTTAGACCACCACATGTTTAGATGGGGATTGTTCAGCTGCTTCTGATGGATAATTCTACCAGCATATTCCTCACCTGTAGAATAAACCAAGGTGTCAGACTGGATCCAAAAACTTCAAAGCTTTCACATTGTCAGTAGGGAGTGCTGGCTTTGTATCGACTCTGGGGGTGGGATCCGATGATATCACCAAAGCCATATAACGGCCATCCAGGTGCAACAATGTCAGTTTCCTTTTTTTCTCTACTTTCAACATGCATCCGGAGATGCTAGCTCCCTCAGAGACGATCAATGCTCTCACAGACAATTTTTTTCTAGCAAGTGCAGTACCATATGTCTCCTTCCAAAAGATTGAGGGTTAAACCCCATATGCATTATGAAGGACACGTGTCCATTACTGATCCCCACTTCACCTCCAGTACCAATCCCTGAAGTTGCACATCAGAACAAGTTTTGCAGGCAATGACTAGGAACAAGAATTTGCTGGCCTGCCTTTTGCACACAGGGTTTAGATACCTCTCCAGAGATGGAAATAGACCTACCAACAGGGCACCTCACACTGGAAGTGATGTGCTTCCATTCAGTAATGAAGAAGGCAGCTGAGGTCCTAGAGCTACAACTTCCTACACTGAAGGTCAAAACTAACGTCCTCACAGAAGTCCTTTCGCACCAGTGCCAACTGCTGTGCCTTTACTGCCCTTCAATGAGGCTCTGCTGGATCCAGTCCTGGCGGCCTGGGAAGAAGCAACTTTTGACCCAGTGGTTAACTAACTTGTGGCACAACGCTATTACCCTGCCCCTCTGTTCCTCTCTTCCCGTACCTTGCCTGATTGATTGGTTATCCAAATGTCATGCTCATCCAGACAGTTGGCTTTGACTAACAGTTTCCTCAGACAGAGTCTAATCTCCTGCAGGGAAAATATTTTTTCCACTATAAGCATGAGATTAAAGTCCCTAAACACAACCTGCTTTCTAGCGCGCTACACCCATGCCCTATGGGTATGGCTCAGATGGTTGTGCCTCATGTGACAGAGGAGATGAAGGCGCACTTCCAAGAGGTGGACAAAGATGGTGAGAACACATCATGTCACACAATAACATCTCTCCTGCACACTGTGGATTCATTAGCTAGGGCCATGGGTACTTCTCTCTCCATTTGTAAAAATGTCTGGTTACACACTTCTGCTTTCTCCCTTGATGTCCAGACCAATCTCATGGACCTCCTGCACTTGTTGGAAGATAAGGTAGACTTGGCACTGGAAAGATTTTAAGCCAGAAAAACTACAACCTGCTTCTTCGAACTTCAAATGCAACCTCCAAGGGATTAGTGTCAATTTTGCCATTCTCGTGGCTTTTCCAGATGATTTTCCTTTCACCAATGGCAACCTTACCAGCCCCATTCCCAGCAGCAGCAAAATCCACCCAGCAAGTCTCCTCTTCTTCCCTCTTCCCTGCACCAACAGGAAAGCAGACATAGTTCACTCCCCCAAAAACCACTTGGAGGCTCTGGGGGCAGGTGACCTCCTTTCCCCAAACCTGAAGGCTCCTAATTGTACAAAGATATTAAACTCTTCCCTTCTCCTAGGCTCAAAACCCCTTTCCCTCCATCTGCCGCTCCTCTTTTAATCATCTTGTCATTCCTCAGCAAGAGGTAGCAGTACTCATACAAAAATGAGTTTTGGAGTGAGTGCCAGAGCAGAAAGGGGGCAAAGAATGCTACTCATTACTTACGTGTTTCCGAGAAGTGTGGTGCCTGATCCTGGACTTCAAAGAATTTAACTTCTTACTCAAAAAGGAAAACTTCAAGATATTCACCCTCGCTCAAATGTTGCTGGTGTTGCATGTTGGAGACCAGAGGGTGTCACTTGATCTGCAGGGTGCATAATTCCACAACTGGATCTGGTGGTCGCATTGGAGCTATCTGGATTTTATATTGGGTTCTACACATGATCAGTTTGCAGAGCTCTTGTTTTGGTTAACTTCTGCACTTCAAGCTTTCAAGAAGGTGATGATAGTGGTTTCAGCTCATCTCTGTAGGTCTTTGTTGGTCCCGGCCTTCAAGACAGGGTCACGGGCAGATTATTGCCCTCTGTTTCTGACCTCGATTTTTTTTACTATAATGATTTTATTTGAAATTCATAACTAACCAAGAAACTGGCATCACAACACTGTTGGAAGTAGTACAAAGCAATCAAAACATTACATGTACCAAGAAGAAAGAAGTAACATCTAGACATCTGCTATGGTAGAATTGTTTAACAACATGCCTCACATTTTCGTGTGTTCTTGAGAACAACCCCTAGACTTGTCAAATGTTTTTCGGCTCTGGCATGCCCATTTGATCCTGTAGATGCACTCTTTTGTAGGTGGTGCTCTAGCAGAGTACCAGTGTTGTGCTATATCTTGTTTAGACAGTAAGAGTCCAATCACCACCAAGGTTCTAGTGGCCTGCTTTCCCGCCGATTCATCCATGAGAATCAAAAGTGTCATTCTAGGGTCTGCATCAATGGTCCTGCCTATCACCTATGTCCACGGTGTGTGAAAAAAGGTTCCCAATTCTGTTTTACATCTAAGGCAGTTGGGGTCTAGACCCTGCTTACTTTTACTCAGCCTCATTGGACTACAGTAGACCCTATGTAAGTACTTCAGTTGAATAACCCTATGTAAGTACTTCAGTTGAATAAAGCAGAGTTTAGTGGATATCACCAGTGTCCTTGGGGCCATCTTTGCTTCTGTCCAATCAGCCTTGTACAAATGACAAACGTTTTGCACCCGCCTGTCTTGAAGTGCTATCATGGCGTTGGTAAAGTCTTAGTCCTGATAGCAGATAGTGTGACCTTTGACCCTGAGGAGTTATGAAGAAGGAGTTCGAGTAGAGAACCTTTGTGTGCTTCTAGTGGGTGTTGCAACTCCAGATAGCAATAAAATTGTGTGTGGTGCTTTCTGTAGGACTCTACCAGGTAGGTGAGGGGGTAGATGCGACTCCCTTCCTAAATATTTTTCAGCCTGGATATGCCATTTAGATCTCTCTAGGCCCTGGTTCTCTACAGAGCTTTATGAAGAACGAAAGCTTATCATAATATATGAGAAAGGATGGAGAAAAGCGCCATCCTTCCTGAGTATGACTAAGCGTTGCAAAGTGAGTAAACAATATAAAGACCAAATCCTCCTGTATCAAAGCCCTTGTGAAGTTCGCAAAGAATAGACTGAATCACCTGTTCAAGGTTATTGCACAGTCTACTAACCCAGCTATCACTTAGACTCCTAAGCCATACATGGGCCGTTGCTATGACTTTGTGGATTTCTTTGATTAAAAAAATTTGAGACATTAACATTCCCTTGAAACGGTTGAGTACCTACTGTGCAAAGCAATACAATCATCATCATATTTCTCTCCAGTCTCCGAGCAGGACCTACTACGAACTATCTCCAAAATAAAACCCTCAAACCATTTTCAGGATGCTATTCCAGGATCTATAAGCAAATCTCTTGCCACAAACCTACTCCCCATATGGCCCACCTTGGTCAATTTCTCTCTCAATCAGGGCCTCTTCTCTGAATGGCTAAAAATGAATCAAATCACCCCACTCTTTTAAAAAACGAAACTCTTGATCCAGAGAAGCTGCAGAACTACCGCCCACTCTTCACACTCCCATTTTTAGGCAAAGTCATCAAAAGCTGTGCAGTGTCCCAAATGGCTTCACACATCCAAACAGACAATCTCCTAGACACTCTCCAATCAAGTTTCCTCCAAGGTCACAGTACAGAGACTGCAATCTTCCAAATAGTCAATGACTCCCTTAGAATCCTTGACTCCGGCAACTCCTGCCTCCTGGATTCACCCACCACATTCAACACTGTCAACCATCATGACTTCCTTCGTATTCTTGAAGTACGCATGGAATATGGAGTTACGGTTCTCAACTGGTTTTCTTCTTACCTATTCAACCATTCCCAAATTGTGAAAATAGGCAACTCATTCTCAAGACCAGTCAGTGTTCACCGAGGTGTCCACCAAGGTTCGATTCTATTCCCAACCCTCTTCAACCCCTACCTAGAACTACTGCGTGTGATTCTCAGAAACTCTAGGATTCTCTTCCACCTCTGTGCCGAAGATACCCAAATATACTTGAAAATCTCATCCCTCGAGGATGTTGCACTTCTTTCATAAACACTCTTAAAGATTCAAAACTATATGTCCAACCACCATTTAAAACTCAACTTAACTAAACAGAATTTCTTTTGATCTCACCTCCGAAAGCTAAAACCCCTGTACAAGATTGGATGGCCAGCTTTCCAATTTTAATAGGCTGCCATGCCATTGTCACGAGTGCCAAATCACTCAGCATCATCCTGGACAATGGTCTTAATCTTCACAGCCACATAGCACCATGCCCAACCGCACACAACATCACCTTAGGCAGCTTTGGGGCATCAGACAAATGATTCCGGAACAAGACCTCAAAACAGTGGGGCAGTCTCTCGTTCCCTCTAGACTAGACTATGGAATTGCCCTTCTCTCAGGCATTACCACAGTTCACTTAGGACCACTGAGAGCAACACTACATGCCACAGCATGCTTCCTTTTAGGTCTCCAGAACTTTGACCACATCTCCCCTGCCCTGCTTAACCCTCTAATGGCTCTCCATTGAAGCGCGTGCCCAATTCAAAACAGCTTGTATCACCCACCAAGCGCTTCTCTCCTCCCCACCCTTCTATCTAAATGAGAAACTGAAAATCTCCAGACCAAATAGGGGTTGCAGAAATGCCCAATCCCTGCTCCTGGAAACCCCACCTTCAGACGAGAACAATACATGAATCAGTCCTTCTCTGGCAGCGCAACTAGAATCTGAAAATCTCTGCCTCCCTCACTCCGTCTAACCACCTGCCTAGCAACCTCCAAAAAGTACACAAGCTCCCTCTATTTGAGAGACATCTTGGTTAATTCACACTTGACCAGACTTATTTACTTTCTCCAATGCGCCCTGTTCTGCCTTCATTTAACTGTTTGTGTCCACTGCTCTATTGATGTAACTGTCTCTTGTGGTAACTCCTGTATACATATAATGATGTAAACATCCGAGTTCAACTACTATTATTGTAACCCTCTGTAACCCTGTATTCTGTGTTTTGTAAAGCACTCTAATGCCTTTGGGGCATGTCCGCGCTAAATAAAATTGCAAAAACAAATAATAAATCCCAAAGCTTGAAGCCTTTTAGCTTAACGGTGTGATCCAACCAAGAACCCTCCAAGAGTGGTGTTTTGGCTGTCGGGACCCTGTCCTAGTGGATCCGCCAGAGGGCGTGGTGCCAACACACCAGGGTTTTTGCAGTGATCAGGTGGGAGGACTGAGTGTATGCTTGGCCCGTACAGCAGCCGCAGCATGCTCTGTTGTTCAATGCATTGTAAATCCACCCCTGCCATTGGGTCATCCCGGTTAAAGAACCAATCATTTATGGGAAGGTTGTGACTTGCCCAGTAGAATAATGGAATGTCCATTATGTCCAGATCTCCTTTATTCAGTGGAAGGACACATTTCCTGCATGAGATGCATGGTTGCTCTTCTGCCTACAGAAATAGCAGTAGCAGAGTGCGTATGGATTGAAAAAAGGATTGTTTGTGGGGTATATTTTGCAGGGTGTAAAATACCTGGGGGAGAGAAAGAGATAATTTTATACTTTGGCCTTCCTGCCTGCTACATTAAGCAGCAATGCATTCTGTGTGTTAGTGCCGTGTTTTAGTCCAGTGAGCAGTGGTGCGAGGACCATGGCCCACACCCGCTGTTTATCGAGGGTCGCCTTAATGAACAAATATCTAGGATGATCAGTGTCCTGGCTCACAGGCATGCAGTGCTGATAGTTGGAGTGGTCTCCAGGGACCAGGAAGTATGTAGTCTTTATTCAATTTACTAATAAGCTGGAGGCCTCTCCATAGATTTGCAACATGTCCATAAGTTGAGATAGCGATTGTGTTCAAGGGCTAGTTGGCTGGCCTCCTGTGTGAGCTACAGGGCACAACAAGCTCCTGAACACTTGAACCCTGTACCTGCCTCTGCTGGAGTGAGCCCTAACCTCCGTAGTGGTGCCCTCAGGTCTTTGACCCTTGGAAGTGGTGTTGGTGGCACTGCCTCATGCCTAACTCTAAAAGTTGGAATTTAGAAACATTTTCAAGAACTGAGAACCAACAGGAGAATGGGACTTATCTGCAAGTTGATACGATGGAGGTGCATCTCTGGTGGGGTTGACTTTGCCACAGCTCCCGCTATGTTCTTCTTTGCAGCAGCAAATCCCTTTCAGATGGACCTCTCAATGAAGGTATCTGGCATCATGAAACCCTTTTTGGCTACAGTCTACAGCCTTATCTCGCTGAACTGATCCTACCTCTGAAAAATCTTCTAATTCCAAAGGTAGAAATCTTCACCGTAACCTTGTCGAGCAACTCCCCAATGATGGTGACCCCTTTTTGGACTCAGCCTGCTGCCTCGTCCCACTGAAGACTCTACCTTCTCCAGGAAACCTTCAACAATTTTTGTAAGACAGAAGGTAAGCCGAGAAAAGGCCCAATCCACCCCTTGTATCCGATCCGCACTCCCATGGGGTCAGCCTTACCTTTTTACTATGACAAACTTACAAATTCATAACTCTGGTTCTAATGATTGGATTTCATTTGTTCTGGTGTCATTTTATTGATTAAAATGTATTCTAGGTTTCTAAACTGGGCTTTTTCTTATGTTATATTTTCACTTTATTACTGTTTGTTTGATGTATCAATACTTTACCCATTGCGTCTAAGTCAGTGATACTCAAAGTATGGCCCAGGGGCCGCATGAGGCCCTCCTGAACTTTACATGAGGCCCCTTGTTAAACAGCAGCACTAGGCTGCTGTTTACTTTAAAAAGCACTAAAACTCATAAAGATATTAAATAAACGGCAATCATTTATTTACAGTTGAACGGAAATTAAAAACAAAATGCATAGAACCTGTCCTGCACGACTTAACTTGAAGAACACCTTCATTTTTAGACATCTTACTAACGTGTAAAAATATGATAAACTCCCTTCAAAATTCAAAAAATTGTGTTTCATTAACATGCAGAAGTGTTTCACCTTAGTACATCAGATGATAAAAGTGCACTGTGATTTGTTTTGTGACAGTTTTCAAACATAAATTTCGAAACATTCATTTCTTCCCCCCCCCCCACTATTACAACAATGCTAGTAGGCAAAATGAAATAAAAAAGTTGCCTACGATCACACAATTTGGTTAAGTGGGGAAGTCAGGCTTGCTCCCAGTTGCAATTCAACCACTAGGTGCACATGCATTGCTTCCTCTACACCCACCTTACACTTCCCATGCCCCGACCACCATCCTCCTGGCATCAATGTGGCCCTGTGTCACACCACAGACAGAACGTTTTGGGACCTGGGCAAATGTTTGCGAGTACCATGGTCTAAGTTATGCCTGGCTCTTTTTGTGCCGAGCTACTAGAGCGACGTTACTCAAAGTACGGCCCGTGGGCCGCCAGCGGCCCCACGGACCTACCTTGGCGGCCCGCGAGCCGTACTTTGAGTAACGTTGCTATATAACAACCCAAATGAAATGGTTTGATTTCAGATTTTTAACTTATTTAGAGCATTTTTAAATGTATATTGACCATTTTAGTGAATATTTGAAGTTTTAATAGTGTTGCACTTTGTAATAATTCTTACATTTTATTGTATCTTGTCTCGTCTGTTATTGATTTTCCTCATTGTGATGTCTTATTTTTCGTTTGTTTTTAATGTGGACCTCCTAGGAGTTCCAAATCATGAAATTAATAAATTAAGCATAACATTAGTTAAGGAACATAGGTGCTGACTGACATTTGTGTCAAGCTGTTGGCGCTGTGTGCAGATGGCGCAGTGTGTGTTACTGGGGTAGGGGTGAGAACAGATGGCGCTGTGTGCAGATGGCGCAGTGTGTGTTACTGGGGTAGGGGTGAGAGCAGATGGCGCTGTGTGTGTGCGCTGTGTGTGTGTTACTGGGGTAGGGGTGAGAGCAGATGGCGCTGTGTGCAGATGGCGCTGTGTGTGTTACTGGGGTAGGGGTGAGTGCTGATGGCGCTGTGTGCAGATGGCGCTGTGTGCAGATGGCGCAGTGTGTGTTACTGGGGTAGGGGTGAGAGCAGATGGCGCTGTGGGCAGATGGCGCAGTGTGTGTTACTGGGGTAGGGGTGAGAGCAGATGGTGCTGTGTGTGTGCGCTGTGTGTGTGTTACTGGGGTAGGGGTGAGAGCAGATGGCGCTGTGTGCAGATGGCGCTGTGTGTGTTACTGGGGAAGGGGTGAGTGCTGATGGCGCTGTGTGCAGATGGCGCAGTGTGTGTTACTGGGGTAGGGGTGAGAGCAGATGGTGCTGTGTGCAGATGGCGCAGTGTGTGTTACTGGGGTAGGGGTGAGAGCAGATGGTGCTGTGTGCAGATGGCGCAGTGTGTGTTACTGGGGTAGGGGTGAGAGCAGATGGCGCTGTGTGTGTGCGCTGTGTGTGTGTTACTGGGGTAGGGGTGAGAGCAGATGGCGCTGTGTGCAGATGGCGCTGTGTGTGTTACTGGGGTAGGGGTGAGTGCTGATGGCGCTGTGTGCAGAGGGCGCTGTGTGCAGATGGCGCAGTGTGTGTTACTGGGGTAGGGGTGAGAGCAGATGGCGCTGTGTGCAGATGGCGCAGTGTGTGTTACTGGGGTAGGGGTGAGAGCAGATGGCGCTGTGTGTGTGCGCTGTGTGTGTGTTACTGGGGTAGGGGTGAGAGCAGATGGCGCTGTGTGCAGATGGCGCTGTGTGTGTTACTGGGGTAGGGGTGAGTGCTGATGGCGCTGTGTGCAGATGGCGCTGTGTGTGTTACAATGTTTTGAAAAAGGGGGCGGGGTGGTTGTTCCCCCTCTAAGCCCTGCCCCCTCTAAGCCCCCCCTCCCCTCCCCTCCCCTCCCCCGCTGTCACTTCAGTGCGGCCCTTGGCCGCAAACCATACTGCAATTTTGGCCCCCGAGAAAACGTTTGTGAGTACCCATGTACTAGAGGGTCAAGCACAGGTTAATTTAGTGACTTATTGTCAGTCAGTCAATCAGGATTCATTAAGCAGGGCCATTCACCTGAAAGGGTATCCAGGCGCTTGCAGGTCCCAGAGGCTCATTCGAACAGCAAGGTCTGGAGGGCCCTTCAGAATTCCAGAAGTGAAGTGATTGTCCGGAGTTGTGAGGGAAGGCAGTTACAGGTCTTTGCTGCGATGTGGCAGAAGGAGCACCCTACACTTCTGCTATGATAGATGCAGGGAGTATGGGCAAGGGATAGGGAAGCAGAGCATAGACTCCTCGACGGTTGGTAGCAGTTCAGGCAGTGGTTGATATAGGTGGGACCTTGGTTGTGTACAGCCTTGTGTGCTTTGGGCAGCAGCTTGAATTGGCATCTCTTCTGTACTGGGAGCCAGTGGAGTTGCCTAAGATGGGGTGTGATGTGGGTTCAGCAGGGAAGATAGAGGATGACCTTGGCTGCAGTGTTCTGTATAGGCTGAAGTCTCTTTAGAAAGTATGCAGCAATTCCTACTTAGAGAGCTTTGCCTCTAGGGCCTGTGTCACGGTGCGTCATGTGTGCAAGTTCTTACGTAGCATGCATAGGGTGAGGAAGAAGGTGAAGGAGACAGTGTTCATCTGTGATTTCATGAGCTTTTTGTCAATGATGACTTTGAGGTTTCTGGCGAGGGCGGAGGGATGTGTGAGGGTCCTAGGACTGATGGCCGCCAGGAGTCATTCCATGCGTTGCTGTTGTTGCTGAAGATCAGTACTTCCATCTTGTCTAGGTTCAGCTTCATCAAATCAGCTATGCTTGTCATCCATCTGTGAAAGCTGGTTCTGGTGGTGGTGGGGTTGTCGGTGAGTGAGAGGATGAATTGGATGCTGTCTGTGAAGGAAATTATGTTGAAACCGTGGAATCTGACGATGTTGGCCAGCAGAGTCATAAATGCTTGAAAAGCGTGGGTCTGAGGGATAAGCCCTGGGGGATACTGCAGGTGATATCCTTAGGTTTGTAGGTGAAAAGTGGCAGGCGGATCCTCTAGGTTGTTTCGAGCACTGTGTGGTGGAATACAGTGTTGAAGACTGCCGCAAGGTTGAGGAGGATCAGCACTGCTGTTTCTCCTTGGAAGAGAAGGGTTTGGATTTCATTGGTTGTTCCAATTAGGCCAATCTCTGTGCTGTGTTTGCTGGGGAAGCCAGATTGGGAGGCGTTGAGTAGCCAGTTCTGCTCCAGGTGTGTCATTAGTTGGTTGTTGGTGACAATTCCCAGTACCTTCGAAGGAAATGGGAGCAGGAAGATTGGCTGGTAGTTTTTGAATTTGCTGGGACCTGCTCAGAGATTTTTGAATAGTGGTCTGACTTAAGGGTGTTTCCAGGCATGGGGAAATCTTGCGGTGGTGATCAAGGTTTTGAACAGGGTGGTGAGTTCCTGCCCGATCTTTTGGTTCCCGAGATAAAAGATGTGGTGCAGGCATGGGTCTGTGACAGCTCCCGAATGGATGGATTTCATGGTGGAGGTGATTTCCTGGGTGGGAAGGAGGTTCTAGGTGTTCAGTCTGTAGGTGGTGCGGTTGGTCCTCTTCAGCTGTTTGCTGTCCTATTTTGCTGTGTTGAGTTTTTAAATGTACCAGCTGGCCTTTTTGCAGGATTTTCTGTGGTTGTTGCTCTTGATGGGGACGATGCTGCTGGCGCAATTGGTGATCCAGACGTTGAAGTTCTTAACTCCCTGTTCAAAGTTGGTGGCGGTACTGGGTTTGAAGGTGTAGAGGGTGTCCATCCACATGGTGTCTGAGATTGTGTTCCACCTGCAGTGCGGGGCGCTGGTCATCTTGGGGGTGGTGGTGAAGGGGCGGGAGATGCTTAAGTGGACGATGGGGTGATGAGTCCATGTGACTTTTGTGACGTGGCTGGAGGTGAAGACTGGGTCCAGCGTGTGTTTTGCGGTGTGCGTGGGGTCATGGACAGTCTGGGTCAATCTGAGGCTGCTCATACTGTTGAGGAGGCGTGTGGTGTTATTGTCATTGGGGTAATCAATGCGGAAATTTAGGTCACCCAGGAAGATGTAGTCCTAGGAGTCCAAGGCTAGGGGAGTGATGAAGTCTGTGATGGTGTCGCAGAAGATGGAGCGCTAGCCTGGGGGTCGGTATCGGTATACGAGGATGCCTCTGATGGTTATCTTGTTGTCAATGTGGAGTTTGAAGTTGAGATGCTCCAGGTGAGTGGGGGTGTTGTTGGTGATTGTCGGTGATGGTGGTACACTGTATGGTCTCTTTGTGGATGATGGCTGTTCCTCCTCCTGGCTTGTTGGTGTGGTCTTGGTGAGTGATTTTACATCCATCGGCGATCGCTGTGGCAATGTCTGGGGTGGATGAGGGGTTGAGGTTCACCGTGACAAGGACTGTGTTTATTATTTGAGTGCGGCTTCGATCCTTCTCAACTAATAACCCAATTTCTTACAGTCAGGCATACCAATGTTTCCATACCTAGGTGACTGGCTAATTAAAGCCAGATGGCCAGAGGTGGTATTTCACCATCTGCAGTAAACACGATCCCTACTGTTCGAACTGGACACCACCCTACTCTACACCTTTCCTTCTCTTCAGAGAATTACCGACACCCGGGAAATGGTTCTCTCTTTCAAACACAGTGCTAGAGTCCCAGTTCTGAAGGTCCTTTGACTTAGGTTTGATGACTTCCTGTATTCTCCTAGTAATGCAGGCACATTGGCCCTTGAAGGTCCTGCTGTGTTGCCTCCGGAGACATTGGCTACAGTAAGAAAAGGACCAGTTGAACTCCATTGTAATCTGCTCCAGCACTGCTGCGGAAGTGGCTTGGTGAGGGAACGAGCCAAACCTGAATTGCGGAATGGCCATCCCTCCTCCTTTGGCCGTGGATACAGTAGTGTGGGGAGCTCATCAGGAGATCAGAGCCCTCTGGTCTCTGAGGAACAGGTTCTCGATATAAGCCAATTGGAACTGCAAACAATTTGGCTAGCGTACAATGCCTTTTTCCCCTCCATCCAAGGTCAGTACATCCAGATGTTGATGGTCAATAGCACAGCAATCTGTTATGTTAACAAGAAAAAGAAAATAGGATCTCACCTCCTTTGCCTGGAAGCATTGAGACTGTGGTCTTGGGCACCCCGTCAAGGGATATGGTTAACAGCCAATCACCTAGGCAGGACTGTAAATGTCTGAACTGGTGCTAGGTTAATGAGTAGATCCAGGGCTCTGATTAATTTGATCTGTTCAAGGACATTCCTGCAAAAAATTTGGACTTGAACATGGTGCCACTGTATATATGCCATCGTACCCCTTCCTCTGCATCCCCTTCAACATAAATCTGATGAGCCAAATATGCCAAATATGGCATGCAATCTGATTGGAGTTCCAATGCAGAGGAACTTTGTAACTATTCTCCTTTTGTTTAGTGCATACTGAGACCTTTGCAGCACTTAAGCATACTGTATATAGATCTGTAAAACTTAGGTGAGGCATGCATTGAACCGCATTCGGAAGCAGTGACCATCCACTCTGTTTTTTTTTGGTTCTGAATTGGAATAGTTAATGGAAGCAAATAAAATCCACCCAAAATGCTTTAGGCACCCAAATAATAGAATAAATGTGCTATGAAAATGTGTTCTTTTGAGTCACCTCTTCCTACTGTTGCCATTCCTTATAGATGTCGCTCTTCTCTCATTTCCATCTCTTCCCTAGTTTATGAAAATCTTTGGTGCCATCCATACTGTGTCTGGGTAACTTGTTAATAGTGAGTTGTCAGGAAACATTGATCTTGTTGACTGCCAATCTGGAACCGCATCTCAATCCTTCAATGATATGGTTTGGAAGACACACTGTGCCTTGAGGGAGGGAGTGAAGAAGATATTGGTGCCTATGTGCACTTGAACTTGCAATGACTGCATGCAGCACCTGTTTGTAGTATGTCAATCCATTGCCACCAGGGAATCACACAGAAGATGGGACCATCTCTCCAACCCTGCTGGGCTCTAAGCTTTTTCCCAGACATACAGTCATGTAGGAGGAGAGGTTTTGTTCTTTTTCACAGTGCAGCCTTATCTAATCTAACTTCGACATGCTGGAGATCGGGATCCACTTTCTACCCTGCCTGCACCTCCCAGGTGATTCTTACTCTACAGCAGGAGCATGATAATCCATGCTTGGTCACTGGAAGTATGCCATGTGGCACAAAATAGTAGTAATGATTTTATTACTACCAATTCCCAAGAATCTTTGATGGATGTAAGCAAAATTGGAATGGTATAAGGATTCGGCTCCTTGTTAGGAACATTCAGCCCTTGATTAGTGAATAATTGGACCCTAACCACAGTCTAGTATTAAAGGCATTGCATTTACTCTTTATAAATCACTGACCAGCCAATAAATTACGAACCCCAAGGTTTACCTCTAGCTGACTACAATCTAACTTCCCTCTCTACAGCTAAACCTCTCATCTCCTGGAAAGGCAGCAAGGTTGTTTCTTCACACTTTTGACTGATCAAAGATCCCCCAGTGTGTCCAAATTATTTCTAATTATGTTTCGGTTTTAAATAGCATTTGCTAATGTAGTCTTACAGCTTTGCTATGGTATAAATATCAAATGCAACCATTAAATTCCTGTGATACAAGTGGTTAGCCCCATAAGGATCCAAACATGTAACCTGACAACCCTTGAGCATTTATCCTTATGTCTGGTGAAAAAGCAGACATAGAGATTAAAGATCTCTGGCAAAGAGCCCATTTGAGGGGCGTGTTGGGTATTGCAGTGCCCACCCATCAAAGAGCATGACCCGATGATGAAGCATGCCACTTCGGTTGGTGAGTGTCTGTACATTCTGTAAAGAATGCCCCCAAACAACCTGAATAGTCCATTCACTATAATATAGTCCAATAAGACCATTAGAACCAGGTTTTATTACCTAGATATGACAGACATATTTTTGTAGCATACATGTTGTATTGTGTTACAGTCATTCTGCAATACTTTTTTACCCTTTTGTCAATGCTCCCAAGAGCTTTTTAAGCCATTCACTCCAAGTTTCCCAACCGTTATAGTTTAAACTTCAAAAGTGCATGTTGGTTGAGATGTAATTTATTTGTTTTGAAAAAAGGTGAGCAATGGTGCTGCGTATG
Organism: Pleurodeles waltl; assembly: GCF_031143425.1. NCBI lineage: Eukaryota > Metazoa > Chordata > Amphibia > Caudata > Salamandridae > Pleurodeles > Pleurodeles waltl. The sequence goes on from NC_090443.1 coordinate 740,861,728, forward strand.
AAGGCCAGAAGTGTGTTCCAGTCTTGATGAGTCAGCTTGTAAGCATGTCATACCCATGTCGTGGAAAGCCAAAGATGTATGAGGATAGATTCACAAGCTGCATTTAGAAAAACATTAGGTTTATGGCCTTTCTTGGGTCCTGAGCATGGGAAAAACTCAGACTTTATTTCGCTTCTGAATTCCAGATAGATGATTGTGGTGGTCCTTTTTTAGGGTCGAGCCTGCGTTGCATGCGCTCGCGCATGCGTATCACTGCGAGACGCTTTAGTGTTTAGAAAAGGGCTCGGAGCCCTGTTGACGTCACGTCAGTGTTTTTCATTGGTACGTGGGCTTGCCTAATAAAATCTGCTTGCTTTCATTAGTCGAAGGCATGCATAAGTCATGCCTTTTCCGGTGGCTAGCCCTCCTTGAGCGCATCGACCAAGTACAGAAAACATGCGAGGCTCGCTGTTTTCTGTCCGGCTCGTGGACTACTTTTTCTCTAATTTACTAGCGCGATTTCGCTTGGCAGAAGTCGAGCGCTTTACATAGTTAATTGCACTTTTTCGGGTTACGTACATAAATGCACTTTTGACGATAGGTGAAAAGTCGGGTTAGGAGCTAACAATGCTATCAATGCTCTAACATGAGCAAACGCGAGACCCGTTGCATTGCAAATGCTTGTTTTATTTGTAAATATATTCCATAGCTTGCACATCTGTACTGAAAAGCAGCTACCTCATAAGTGGTTTCTTGAAAAGGAGGATGTATCAAGAGTGGGGGCATTCTTGATTTGAGGTTTCTTTTGTTGTTGTATATTTTGAGTCTGGATTGAAAGAAGGTTGGCTCCCAGGCAATGGTTGTCTTGTGTGCACGGCAGAGGGCTCTGAACGACATTCTTTGTGCCACTGATAACCAATATACAGCATTGAGAGAAGGGTTAAAATTGTTCTTTCTGTTTAGGTTTAAGTAATAACTGACTGTAGCCTACTGAATTCTTTGTAGCTTTGCAATTCATTTTGCAAGTGAGTTCAGTGTATACTCAGTGTGCATTATCTAGCCATAATACCACTGGGGCAGTAAAAGCTGTATTCTAAGTGAGAGCCTTGGGAAGTATAAATTCTATTGTAGAATTCTCGTGGTGTCGAATGAGTCTTTCAGCAGTTTCTTGTCTTGGAATTTAAGAGAGCGGTTGGAGTCTATGATCATGTGGAGGATTTTAACTTCAGTACATGTAGTTGGCAGCTCTTACATTTTATAGGACTCAGAGGATATGGGGTTATGATGTTACTCCAAAACACTCGTGAATATTTCGTTTTTGAAGATTTACATTAAAGAGGATTCTCCAGCATCCATTGTTCCACAGCCAATAGACATTCTCTGAGCCTAGAAATCTTGACTTCTGAGGGCTGTTCCGATTTCAAGATGATCTAAGAGACCTGTCAGCATAACAATAACTGGGGATTAAATTACAACACAAGAACGGGAAGAAGGACTAGGTTAAGTATGTTTTATATTTTACCTAGCCCCTTTCCTGTCCTTCTATTTTAATGCGTTTGATAAGATAATTGAAATGTTTTACAGTTAAAAGACTGACGCCCATATTTATGCTTTTTTAGCGCCGCATTTGCGTCATTTTTTGACTCAAAAGCGGTGCAAACTTACAAAATACCATTGTATTTTGTAAGTTTGGGCCGCTTTTCGACGCAAAATGCGGCGCTAAAAAAAGTATAAATATGGGCTTGAATGAGCAAAGTTTGGGTTGGGCATTCGTAGTGGCTTAATTTGATAGGGAAAGCATAATACAGGTGTCAGCACCTCCCTTTGAAAGAAAGCAAGATTAAAGGTTTGCAATTATTCAATTACTGGTTTGCTAAGACATCACAGCGTATCTGCATGTTTTACATTTATCAAAGTTCTGGAAGGGTATGAAATTATTTCATCATTCCCCACAAGGTGTGAGGACTTAAAAACGGTTAGTTCCTAAATACTGTTCTAACAAAATAACCTTAACTATGGTGTGGGTACTTGCTAAACGCAAGAAAATATCCAGGGTATTCGCATAAACCTTTTTACTCTTACTGGATTCCTGAATTTCAAATTCTAAGTTAAGTGCAAATTGACCATGGAGCCAGGGTTTTCCCCCAGCCAAATACCTATGAGTATTTTGTTGAGTAATGTGTATGAAGAGATCAGTGCAAAAAGTAGAATAGAAGGCTTAAACCGCATGTAATGCTCTATTCTGACAGCCACAATTTGGAACCGACTACTAAACATGCACATGACACTGAAGCGACTATGTCTTATCAATATTTCCGTAAGTGGTTTCCACAGTCAGTATTTCTGTCCCAGTCATAATGAGGGCCTAAGGGCATAATTTCGAATTTGGTAGCGTGGACGCCCAGGCATAAACCAGCGGGGCTTCCATGCCACCTCATTAAGAGGTGAGAAAGTTCCAAGTTTAAACCTGCCTCTCAGCTGGCATAACCCTCTGACCAAGAGGCTACTCGTAGTGATGGTAGACCCGCCATATTTCCGATGGGGTGACGGTCACTAGATTTTTTGTGCGTCACTGTCATTGTTTTTTTGTTTCAAGAAAAAAACCTCTAATTTTTTAAGGTTGTTTCTTGAGAATAAAATGTTTTTGCAGACTGGATGCAACAAATATGGCACCCATTGGGAATAGCTCAGTGCCTTCAGTGAAGCCCTCCCACCATTGGCCGTTGGTACAGAATAGCGCTCACTGCATAGTCCAGCTTTCAGGTGGCTGGAGCGAGTTTCTGAGGGATAAAGTGATTTTTTTTCTGGCTCAGCAATCGCTTATCCTCTTCCCTTGTGAAAATTTCTCACTAATGTACATACCTAATGTGTGTTATTATGAAGTAGTTCATATGTTTGATTATATGGTGTACTGGGTGCAATTGAAAGGGGGCATATTTGCATTGTGGTAATGTTATGTCCTTCCTTCCAAATAGGATTAGCCTTATTGAACCGGGCCCTGTGGTCACCGAGTTTGAACAGAAAGTTTTTGAAGATGGAATGAAAATGGACCTTTCTGCAGCAGACAAAGAGACAGCCGACATGTTCACTGATGTCTACCTGAAGAATTATAAGCAGATATTCCAAAGCTTGGGCCAGAGTGCTGAAGAGGTGGCAGAGGTATCTCTGTGCAATGTTGGAGTGTTTCTCAAAATATTTCAATGATATTTTAGAAGGATAATTAATAGAGACTGCATTGTATATTTCAGCACCTAAAATGCTATTATACTCCGTGTTGTGTGTTATAGTTTCTTATTTTATGTACAGAAAGTGGATATCTACTGGGCACTAAGGCCCATAATTTATACTTTTTTAGCGTCGCATTTGCGTTTTTTTTACAATATATTTTGTAAGTTTGTGCCGTTTTTGCTTAAAAAAAAGAACGTGAATGCGGCGCTAAAAAAGTATAAATATGGGCCTTATTGTGTTTGAAAGTAGCCTCGTGTTAGACACCTATACAGGGTGGGTGGTATGTAGAAAGATGAGATAGGTCAAGTACACGACAGAGCTACTTTAACTGTAGACCCTTGGTAACTTCTAGGTGCCTCCAAATCCACCAAAATGAGTTTCACACGCTTCGCTCTGCAGTTGCACTGTTGCTACCAAGTGTATCGGCCCTTTGCACAATCTTTCCTCTCCTTTATATTTTCTAAGAAGCTCTGTGCTCCATTAGGGCACTCCGCCATCTCTTGTACATCAGTCTGAGCTCAGCAGAATCCCATAGTGCACCTGCAAATCACAGTTTCAGTAGCTCCCTTCTGATATTCGAGAATAGTTATTTCGTTTTTCACTCGGGGGTCTTTACTGCACAAATCATGTAATGACAACTAGAGGCCAGATCTAACATTGTTATTCGCCAGCCAGAGATGTGCAATTTACACACTAACTGATCTGTGAATGGGAATGCATTTTGCAATATGACACCTGTACTAATAGGTGCATCACAAATTGTCTAATTAATATTGATTAGGGAGGCAATTTTGAAGTCCCCTGCAAATAGAGTATCACGTTCACATTTTATGGCACTCCAGTTTGATTTAAAATGTTTCCTGTAGGCTACTAATTTCTCTTTTCGAATTTATTTCGCTAAATAAAATATTTGCTGTTTCGAAAACTAGGAATGAACGTGCTGCAAACTACATAAGTGTGCTTCTGTTTTGAGGGTACAATGTAATTTAGAATACTTCTTTTTTGCAAAAGTTTTTCCATCACCCTCTTATTCTCATCTGTTTTCCCCTGAGAAACGGGAGCCAATGTACTAAGCCAGTGGTTCCCAACCTTTTGACTTCTGTGGACCCCCACTTTATAATTGCTGGAACCCGGGGATCCCCACTAAATCATTATTGGAATCCAGGGACCCCCCCCTACTGAGTCATTAATAGGACGACGGTGACCCAGGCACAAACATTGTCGATGATGTGAACCCCAAAACAATAACAAAAATACAGAAACAAACATTCCATCAAACACATACACAAATGATAACATATTTTATTTAATTTGCGAGCAAATACAATAAAACACAAAAATTTTAATTTCAAGAGGAAGGTTCGAGCTTTTCTAAATTCAATTGAAGCCACACATCCTCCATACTATATTCTGTTTGATTAACCTCCACTGCTTCCACAAATCAATCTGAGCATAGTAATTTAATTTTAACCCTTCAATTTGTCATACCTTGATATTTACATTGCGTTTAAAAATTTTAAGTTGCACATTTAGCCACTTTATTTATATACACTTTATTAATCTGTTAATAGTTAATTTTCTAAGCAGTCACGGACCCCCTGAGGAGGCTTTGCGGACCCCCATGGGTCCCTGGACCACAGGTTGGGAACCACTGTACTAAGCCATTTAGCTAAACCAAACTTGCAATTTGCTAAATCATAGGGTTTTTGACCTGTGAATGGCTATTTACTATCAATTAAACCACCCATTCTGTGGTAAGTGGTGAACGAATAACCAATGAATTTAAAAATGGATACCAAATCGCAATTTGAAACCATTGGAAAGCTACTGACTTGTCGTAGGAGATGCTAACTCATTCGTAAGGGGTCCCTATTGGGACCTTTGTGAATGCTAAAAAAAGAAGAAAGTTTGTTGGGAATAGCAAAGGTTCAGATACTGCCAATTTTTAAACAAGTGTTCAAAAATGAAACTTTTAATTCTTTAAAAACAACAGTGTTCTATTTAAGGAAAACTGTCCGCATTTAAAAAAAAAAAAGTTTATGAAATGTAAATGTAATCACAGAAACGGTGGTCTAGCAGGCCATCATTCGTGTGATGACATCCAATCAGAGTAAGTTGCAATTTGCAACTTACCTCATTTATATTCATGAAGCAGATCAAATTGCGACCCACCGGAATAGTGGTTTTGCAAACTGACCTAAGAATTTATAGGTCATGTCACAAGATCTCATTTGTAAAATGTTGGTGTGTAGTTTGCAGCTACTTTGTGCTACTGTAATGTTAGTGCATCCGGCCGAGGGCTCCTTATAACCCACATAGCAGTCTTCCTTCAAAGTAGCGCAGTCACTTGGTCTAATGTTTCTTTTCTAATGGCCCATTGTGAGGAAATCACAGCTGTTAGTCCTCCCAGTCCTCATTTTAAGGACTTATTGTAGTTGTTCCTCAGATCCTTTCTTTTGAGGCTGTATGTATAGGTCCTTCACATTCCCTGTACACTTGAGCTAACCTGCAGGGGGACTATTTCTCAGAACAGGAAAATATTATATACTGCAAAATGGAGTTCACAATCCTAGGGGCAGAAAGTTCCACCTCTCCTATCTTTTTAATGGGGAGATCCGCACATATGTAAATTTACTACTTAGTAGTAAGTGTGGGATTTGCCAGGGTGAGTGACTAGAAACTGGTGAAGACTTGCTACTTAATGGCAGGGGTTTAGGGAGTAATAAGGCAGGGTTTAGGGAGGGCTAAGCAGGGGTTTAAGGAGGGGCAGATATCTAACCTCAAAAGTATTAGCCTATTGCTATTCACAAACAGCACTTCTAAAGTTACTACAGCCAAAAAAAGACCCACAACAGTAGTAAATGTATTCTAGCTCAGACCTGGAGTAAGTCCAAAACCACAGATGGCCAATCACTGGTACTGCAACACCCCTCCAGATAAAATATTGGATACAGGGACTTAAAACAGAACCCCTTTGGAAATAATGTTAAAATACTTTAATTTATTTTGACTTTTTAGAAATAGAAGGTAATTTAATGTTAAAAAATTAGATTTAAATCCAAAATGAATATGTTATGATAAAATATTTAAAAACTTATTTTGAATTTAGAAATAAATGTAACTATGGCATTAACAATAATAATGAAAATAATAAATTGATTTCAATTATTTACATAACTATTTTGTATTTTCTTCATACATAGCAAATAAATATGAACACATTTACTTTAGGGTGGAATTTTTTTAACATAAAACTTTGAAAAATATTTTAATTTAATTTAATAGTTTTAAAAATAATGAAGTATTTAATTCAAAATTAAGTTACTAATGCTGTGGCGTTTTTGTTGTGTTCTACACTGAAAAGAAACATATAAAACATTTTACATTAATATTTAACATACAAATATTTTGGCAATTTTCTTCCAAAGTTTGATTAAGTTTTTTATTTTCCCTATACTTTACCATGGGGCGATCTCTGCCTCGGTGGAGGAAAACTCCACCTCTTAAAAGTTACTAGTAGTAACATTACACTCGTAAATTTGGCCCTAACTCTGTTTTGGGGTGGTAATTGAATACCTGACAAAAAAGGAAGATTTACTATCTCTTTTTCTGGAAACAAGTCCCTGATTTTGATTTTGGTCAATATGCTGCTGGAGGAAACTCCTCTAGCTCCACCAATCACTCAAAGTTCAGGAGGAACTCCATCAAAAAATGGCAGGAGAATAGTGGCTAACCAGCCACCCGCTCTAGAGAATGTTAGCGAGACTAGGTATTATTGGTGTGGTCACTATCTCCCCAGATTGAAATCATATATTCAGCATCCATATTTGGTAGGTTTAATCCCATCTACCTATCCAACATGGACTTTGGCAGACTTTCTGCTTGGTATTCGTCCTTTCAAAATGGCCCCTCCCATTTTAAATGTTGCAATTTTGGTGAATTGGTGGAGAATATTATTATATATATAGTGAGTTTTTCTCTACTGCCTTGGTGGAGAAGGGGCATCTGCTACAGCGGTGGAAGGAAACTCAGCAAGTAAAACTCCACAACAGGCCTTGTTTATCGCTTTGAAAGAAGTCTTGGGATTTTAGTTGATTATGACATACTGTTAAACTGTGTTTCTCTCCTTCCTAGCACACTGTGAAGATAATTCTCCTGGACAATCCACCTTTCCGTCATCAGACGAACACTCTGTATACACCAATGACAACTCTGAAATATGCAGATCCAAATGGTGACCTACCTATTGACACTTTCTACAAGATGGTGTTCCAACATGACAAAGTGTTCAATGCCAGTCTTAACTTTATTAAACTTTTAAGATGGAGGAGTAAAAAAAGCTTTGATTTGGGGAAACCCAAACAGTGAGGAATAATTTAGAAATATTTGTATATCATATTAATTTGCAATTCTAAATATTTGACATCATTAACTCAAGAGAAACCATGTTTAGGTCGGAGCGATTTTTGCAAACTAACAGTTATTTTCTGGACATATTCAGTAAAACAAACACATGTAAATTTACATGTTTGTATTTGTATTTTTTCACTGGTTGATATTTAGTTACCTTAACTACCATTGCTGTGAATGTTAATTAATACACTGCACTCTGCTATGACATGCATGCTTAATTTGTTCATGTTATGTGGCTATTGTTCCAAATATAAATAAATGTTTCACTGTGCCCAAATGGCACAAAACACTTTATGTAATGAAATGAGCTCTACTTCTATTAACTTTGAATGTGTTTTGTACATTGAAGAATTTGCATGGGTCATTGATGTAAGGTCCTAGTGTCTATAACTTCCTTCCTCAGTGTCAGTGTCGTTTTGCCGCATTTGTGAGCCGATTTGTCATGCCCGCCTGTGCATTTTAGTGTCTTCCTATTTAGGCGAGTGTGTGCAAGCTTCCCTGCCTAAGTGACAGTGCATGTCATTGTATCAATATTTTATTTGGTCTTAGTGGGGAACAGAGATAATACCAGATGATGTTCGAGTAATCCAGTTAATCTTTCAGTAATTTTCAAAGATGTCTTCAGCAGTATTTTCATTCTTAAGACATTCTACAGTAATGACAAACAACTTACTTACCTTCAGTAATGCCTTATCTGGCAGAGACTCTATGTAGCCGCAGATATCTTACCTTTGAATATCCCCAGGCATCAGACTGGATCCGGAAGAGTTTTGAGCAGGACCCCTGCACGCTGGTAGGTAGCATCAGTTGGCTTTGCGTCGGCATCTTCCACTTCTAAAGTGACGTGCGCAGGACACACATAGGCACTACCCTAGTGCACTGATGCTAGTTACTTTCATGGCTTTCCACACCAGAAGCGCAGAGCCATGAAGAGAACTGACCCCCTGGGAAGGGCGTCCTTTATACTACAATCACCTCACAGTGCCTGGAAGATGGAAGGGTTGGTAAGGAATCTGCGGCTAGATAGTGCTGCTACCAATGGTAAGTAATTTGTTCGTATGATAGAGACTTATAGACACAAGTTCCTTATCTTAGAATAGACACCCAAGCAATGCCATCCCCAGAGGTGGGTCTTCGAAGCCATTTTAAATCAAAAACTCCTGCAGGACCGAACAGGCATAATGCCCATGGTGACAGACCTGACTGTGAGTCGTGTCATGTTCAAATCAAATCAAATCATTAACATTTATAAAGCGCGCTACTCACCCGTGCGGGTCTCAAGGCGCTAGGGGGGAAAGGGGGGGTTATCGCTGCTCGAACAGCCAAGTCTTTAGGAGTCTCCGGAAAGCGGAGTGGTCCTGGGTGGTCCTGAGGCTGGTGGGGAGGGAGTTCCAGGTCTTGGCCGCCAGGAAGGAGAAAGATCTCCCACCCGCCGTGGAGCGGCGGGTGCGAGGGACGGCAGCAAGTGCGAGGCCAGCGGAGCGGAGGGGGCGGGTGGGGACGTAGAAGCTGAGGCGTCTGTTGAGGTATTCCGGTCCCTTGTTGTGGAGGGCTTTGTGTGCGTGGGTGAGAAGACGGAAGGTGATCCTTTTGCTGACTGGGAGCCAATGCAGGTGTCTCAGGTGTGCGGAGATGTGGCTGTTGCGGGGTACGTCGAGGATGAGGCGGGCCGAGGCGTTTTGGATGCGTTGCAGGCGGTTCTGGAGTTTGGCTGTGGTCCCGGCGTAGAGGGTGTTGCCGTAGTCCAGGCGGCTCGTGACGAGGGCGTGGGTCACGGTTTTTCTGGTGTCGGCGGGGATCCAGCGGAAGATCTTACGGAGCATGCGGAGAGTGAGGAAGCAGGCGGAGGACACGGCGTTGACTTGCTTGGTCATGGTGAGAAGAGGGTCCAAGATGAAGCCGAGGTTGCGGGCGTGGTCTGCGGGGGTCGGTGCGGTGCCAAGGGCCGTGGGCCACCAGGAGTCGTCCCAGGCGGACGGGGTGTTGCCGAGGATGAGGACTTCCGTTTTTTCAGAGTTCAGCTTTAGGCGGCTGAGCCTCATCCAATCTGCGACGTCCTTCATACCCTCTTGTAGGTTGGTCTTGGCGCTGGCGGGGTCCTTGGTGAGGGAGAGTACAAGTTGGGTGTCGTCGGCGTAGGAGGTGATGATGATGTCGTGCTTGCGTACGATGTCGGCGAGGGGGCTCATGTAGACATTGAAGAGTGTCGGGCTGAGCGATGAGCCTTGAGGTACGCCGCAGATGATCTTGGTGGGTTCTGAGCGAAACGGAGGGAGGTAAACTCTTTGGGAGCGGTTAGCGAGGAAGGAGGCGATCCAGTCCAGGGCCTGGCCTTGGATCCCGGTGGAGCGTAGGCGGGTGATTAGGGTGCGGTGACAGACGGTGTCAAAGGCAGCCGAGAGGTCGAGGAGAATGAGGGCGACTGTTTCACCGTTGTCCATCAGGGTTCTGATGTCGTCTGTGACTGAGATGAGGGCGGTTTCCGTGCTGTGGTTGGTTCGGAATCCGGTTTGTGAAGGGTCGAGCAGGTTGTTGTCTTCCAGGAAGGTGGTCAGCTGTTTGTTGACGGTCTTTTCTATTACCTTGGCTGGGAAAGGTAGAAGAGAGATGGGGCGGAAGTTTTTCAGGTCGCTTGGGTCAGCCGTAGGTTTCTTTAGTAGGGCGTTGACTTCAGCGTGCTTCCAGCATTCGGGGAAGGTAGCAGAAGAAAAAGAAGAGTTGATGACGGTCTGGAGGTGCGGGGCGATGATGTCGTCGGCTTTGTTAAAGATGAAGTGCGGGCAGGGGTCCGAAGGGGCGCCGGAGTGGATAGAGTTCATGATGGATTTGGTTTCTTCCGTGTTGATGTGGGTCCAGTTGTTGAGGGTGATGTCCGGGGAAGCGGGTTCAGTGGTGTATGGTTGGGTCTGGTGTCCGAAGCTGTCGTGGAGGTCGCTGATCTTGCGATGGAAGAAAGTGGCGAGGGATTCGCACAAATCCTGTGAGGGCGTGACGGCGTTGGCGCTGGCGCTGGGGTTGGAGAACTCTTTGACGATGCTGAAGAGTTCTCTGCTGTTGTGGCTGTTTTTGTCTAGTCTGTCGGTGAAAAAGTTCCTTTTGGCAGTGCGGATCAGGTGGTGGTGTTCGCATGTAGCGTTCTTGAGGGCGGTCATGTTGTCAGCGGTGTGGTCCTTGCGCCAGGCCTTCTCAAGGGCACGACAAGTTTTCTTTGATTCTTTGAGGGTGTCAGAGAACCAGAGAGGTTTTTTGGTGTTGGTCTGTCGATGCGTGCGTTTGAGGGGAGCAAGGTTGTCAGCGCAGTTGGAGATCCAGTTTGTGAGGTTGAGAGCTGCGTCGTTGGGGTCGGTGGTGAGGGTGGGTTGGTTGGCGGCGAGAGCGGAGAAGAGTTGCTCTTCAGGGATCTTGTTCCACTGTCGATGAGGGATGGGTTGAGTGCGGAGGTGGGAGGTCTCGCGTCGGAATGTGAAGTGGACGCAGCTGTGGTCGGTCCAGTGTAGGGCAGAGGTGTGGCTGAAGAAGACGTGTTTGCTGGCGGAGAAGATAGGGTCGAGCGTGTGTCCGGCGATGTGGGTGGCGGTGTTCACCAGTTGTTTGAGGCCGAGGTTGGCGAGGTTGTCGAGCAGGGTGGTGGTGTTGGGGTCGTTGTTTTGTTCCAGATGGAAGTTGAGGTCGCCTAGGAGGATGTAGTCCGGTGAGGCGAGGGCGTGCGGGGAGATGAAGTCGGCGATGGCGTCGCTGAAAGAGGCGCGAGGTCCGGGAGGACGGTAGACGAGGGATCCTCTGAGGGTGGTCCTTGGGTCGGTGCGAATCTGAAAATGCAGGTGTTCAGCGGCGAGGGGGGGGTCTTCGGTGGAGGTGGTGACGCTGATGGAGTCTTTGAAGATGATGGCGACACCTCCTCCTACTTGGTTGGTGCGGTCTTTTCTGGAGATCTTGTAGCCTTCGGGGATGGCGGTAGCGATGTCTGGAGCAGAGGAGGCGTTCATCCATGTCTCCGTGATGAAGGCGACGTCCGGGGCTGTGGAGTCCAGGAGGTCCCAAAGTTCAACGGCGTGCTTGTGGACGGAACGAGCGTTGATCAGGATGCACTTGAGGTGGTTGATGGCGCGTGGGCTTGTGGTCGTGGTAGTTGCGTGGTGGAAGATGCGTTTGCAGGATTTGCAGGCGAAGGGTCCATGGGTGCGTTTGGGGTGAGCTAGGAAGCAGGTTTTGGAGCGCCCTGGGTTGAGGGCGTGGAGGGTGGTGGGGTCGTAGCGGATCAGCGGGGCTTGGGGGAGCTGGGGACCAGGGGTTGTGGCGCTGGGCGCGGGCCAGGCGCGGACGGGCGCAGACGGGCTTGCCTCTGGCGCGCCTCCGGCGCGCCAGCGGCGTGCCCGCTGCGCAGTCGCGCAGCGGCCGCCATAAGAGGTAGGAGGGGGGGGGAGGGGTCAGCTGGGTGCGAATGGGAGCTGGGGGGCGGGGGCGTGCAGGAGGTCGCGGCGGGAAAGCGCGAGGGAGGGGGGGGACAGGTAGAGTGAGAGGAGCTGGGGGAGGGGGTTTAGGGTGGAGGAGGGTGAGTGTTAGGAGGTTTGGAGATTAGGGAGAGAGATAGGAGTAGGGTTGTGAAGATAGGGGAGGGGGGGTTGTAGAGGTGGGTGAGGGAGAGAGGTAGAGTGAGAGGATAGGGAGATAGGTAGTAGAGGGGGTGGCGGGAGGGGGGGAGAGATAGAGAAATAGATAGAGAAGTCGATAGATAGGGAAATAGATAGATAGACAGATAGGTAGGTAGGAGGAGGTGGAGAGTGGGGGAGTTAGATAGTGAGATAGGGAGCTAGAGAGATAGGAAGATAGGAGGAGTGAGGGAGGTAGATAGCGAACGGGTTAGCTAGGGGTGAGAGAGGGGGAGGCGAGTGAGGGAGGGGGCTGAGGAAGGAGCAGGAGGGCAGGCTCGGGGGAAGAAGACGGAGGAGGTAGAAGAGCCGAAGACAGGAGAACAGAAGACAGAAGAACAGAAGACCGGAAGAGCAGAAGACAGAAGAACAGAAGAACAGAAGCACAGAAGATCGGAAGAGCAGAAGAACAGAGAAGAACAGAGAAGAACAGAGAAGAACACAGAAGAACAGAGAAGAACACAGAAGAACAGAGAAGAAGAACAGAGAAGACCGGAAGAACACAGAAGAACAGAAGGGAAGAACAGAAGAACAGAAGAGAAGAACAGAAGAACACAGAAGAAGATTGCAGAGGGGGAGCGAGGAGGAAGAGACAGAGAGGAGGAAAAGAAGCAGGAGCAGGAGAGAAGGTGAGTGGCGCGGGGCAGGGCGAGGGGCTGGGAGGAGGGGGGTACTTACAGTTAGGTGGGTCTCAGGAACACAGGAACTCGGAAACTTGGAGGAGCTGCAGCGGCAGGGGGAGCGACCTACCCTTGGGTCAAGGGTCGCTACCACTGTCGCGCAGCGGCCGCCATAAGAGGTAGGAGGGGGGGGGAGGGGTCAGCTGGGGGCGAATGGGAGCTGGGGGGCGGGGGCGTGCAGGAGGTCGCGGCGGGAAAGCGCGAGGGAGGGGGGGGACAGGTAGAGTGAGAGGAGCTGGGGGAGGGGGTTTAGGGTGGAGGAGGGTGAGTGTTAGGAGGTTTGGAGATTAGGGAGAGAGATAGGAGTAGGGTTGTGAAGATAGGGGAGGGGGGGTTGTAGAGGTGGGTGAGGGAGAGAGGTAGAGTGAGAGGATAGGGAGATAGGTAGTTGAGGGGGTGGCGGGAGGGGGGGAGAGATAGAGAAATAGATAGAGAAAATAGATAGAGAAGTCGATAGATAGGGAAATAGATAGATAGACAGATAGGTAGGTAGGAGGAGGTGGAGAGTGGGGGAGTTAGATAGTGAGATAGGGAGCTAGAGAGATAGGAAGATAGGAGGAGTGAGGGAGGTAGATAGCGAACGGGTTAGCTAGGGGTGAGAGAGGGGGAGGCGAGTGAGGGAGGGGGATGAGGAAGGAGCAGGAGGGCAGGCTCGGGGGAAGAAGACGGAGGAGGTAGAAGAGCCGAAGACAGGAGAACAGAAGACAGAAGAACAGAAGACAGAAGAACAGAAGACCGGAAGAGCAGAAGACAGAAGAACAGAAGAACGGAAGAGCAGAAGATCGGAAGAGCAGAAGAACAGAGAAGAACAGAGAAGAACAGAGAAGAACAGAGAAGAAGAACACAGAAGACCGGAAGAACACAGAAGAACAGAAGGGAAGAACAGAAGAACACAGAAGAAGATTGCAGAGGGGGAGCGAGGAGGAAGAGACAGAGAGGAGGAAAAGAAGCAGGAGCAGGAGAGAAGGTGAGTGGCGCGGGGCAGGGCGAGGGGCTGGGAGGAGGGGGGTACTTACAGTTAGGTGGGTCTCAGGAACACAGGAACTCGGGAACTTGGAGGAGCTGCAGCGGCAGGGGGAGCGACCTATCCTTGGGTCAAGGGTCGCTACCACTGTCGCGCAGCGGCCGCCATAAGAGGTAGGAGGGGGGGGAGGGGTCAGCTGGGGGCGAATGGGAGCTGGGGGGCGGGGGCGTGCAGGAGGTCGCGGCGGGAAAGCGCGAGGGGGGGGGGGGACAGGTAGAGTGAGAGGAGCTGGGGGAGGGGGTTTAGGGTGGAGGAGGGTGAGTGTTAGGAGGTTTGGAGATTAGGGAGAGAGATAGGAGTAGGGTTGTGAAGATAGGGGAGGGGGGGTTGTAGAGGTGGGTGAGGGAGAGAGGTAGAGTGAGAGGATAGGGAGATAGGTAGTAGAGGGGGTGGCGGGAGGGGGGGAGAGATAGAGAAATAGATAGAGAAGTCGATAGATAGGGAAATAGATAGATAGACAGATAGGTAGGTAGGAGGAGGTGGAGAGTGGGGGAGTTAGATAGTGAGATAGGGAGCTAGAGAGATAGGAAGATAGGAGGAGTGAGGGAGGTAGATAGCGAACGGGTTAGCTAGGGGTGAGAGAGGGGGAGGCGAGTGAGGGAGGGGGATGAGGAAGGAGCAGGAGGGCAGGCTCGGGGGAAGAAGACGGAGGAGGTAGAAGAGCCGAAGACAGGAGAACAGAAGACAGAAGAACAGAAGACAGAAGAACAGAAGACCGGAAGAGCAGAAGACAGAAGAACAGAAGCACAGAAGCACAGAAGATCGGAAGAGCAGAAGAACAGAGAAGAACAGAGAAGAACACAGAAGAACACAGAAGAACCGAGAAGAAGAACACAGAAGCACCGAGAAGAACAGAGAAGAAGAACACAGAAGACCGGAAGAACACAGAAGAACAGAAGGGAAGAACAGAAGAACAGAAGAGAAGAACAGAAGAACACAGAAGAAGATTGCAGAGGGGGAGCGAGGAGGAAGAGACAGAGAGGAGGAAAAGAAGCAGGAGCAGGAGAGAAGGTGAGTGGCGCGGGGCAGGGCGAGGGGCTGGGAGGAGGGGGGTACTTACAGTTAGGTGGGTCTCAGGAACACAGGAACTCGGGAACTTGGAGGAGCTGCAGCGGCAGGGGGAGCGACCTACCCTTGGGTTGTTCACATTCTATGGTAAACTTTGCTGCATCTTGCCTGTCAGCAGTAGCTTGAAACTGTGGCTCGGCCTCCTCCGAGACCACAGGCAGCACTTGTACAACCAATCCCAGATCTGTTGGGAATATTGACTCGAAAGGCACTCAGTGTTTACTGACCTCAGTACAAGGCTGGCAGAAGAGAACATTCTCTTTCCAGAGGTTTCCAGGCTTTTGGATTCCCTATCCAGTGGAGTGGTAAGGAACGTGTCTGGGTTGATCCTAGCTTAGACCACTCTCTGGGGTGGGGTGGGGTGGGGTGCTGGATAAAAAAACACTGGTGTTCCCAGAAGCGAGGCAATGGCAGTGGGCAATTGTCCTATGCACCGGAGCCAAAGTGCAGGGCTTGGACTAGGCCCCAAACAGAACATCAGTAAGGGCTTCATTAAATGGGAGTCAGGGTTTGGAGGGGCCAACTGTCTGCTGAAGCACTTCTGTCAAGAGATTTGTCTTGACTACCACTGAGGGCAGCTGAAGGTTCATGAGCTCAGCCACTCTGTGCACCATCATAGCAAAAGAGGCTCCCACCTCCATAGTCACGGTAGGAGGAGAGACCAAGCCAGTGTCTTGCAAAGTGTCTAGCCCACTGGCCTCTGTCAGTTCTTCATACCAGTTGTCCTCCTTATCTAAGGGATGTTGGTGATCATAAGGGTCCTAATACCCCTCCAATTCCTCTCCCTTTCCACGCCTAACAAGAGTAAAAGGCACTGGCTTAACTCTTGAAAGCATGGTCCCAGTCGGCACCGGAACCGGTGCCAGATGATGCCCATCTGGCTCTGTGTCAGAGTTGGGAACGAGGATGGAGTTGGCTCTGCCTTGGGGCGGCAGCAACGCCAGGGGCATAAGCACTCAAGTGGAGGCCGAGGAAGGTCTTGGTCTTGCCGGCAGCTTTGCTGTGGATAGCGCAAGACTGACACCAAGGGTGAACCCACCAGTGAGGATTCAATGGGGGCCCCTCTCAAACCTGTGGGACCTAAAGGTGCTGCAGAGGTGCTGGGACGCCAAAATATGAGGTTCATGGCCTCATAAAATTCTTTGAGTTGGGCAGCGGTCACTCTGGCTCCAGGAAAACCAGGTAAGAGCAGAGTGAACCCTGATTTAGGATTCACTGACGTGCGAGGCCTGGAGTGCCTACGCTCCAGTGCCTTGTCAGACAACTTCACTGGGCGTGGTGAAGTTGAAGACCTCTTTGACATCTTGGATTTTTGTGTTTGGGGACCTACCCAATTGTCCTCATGACTTGAAGTGCAACAACAAACATCAGGTGCGTCTCTGCGAATGCTCCTAGTACCTTCCGCATGACAGGGATCTTGAGTGTTGCAGGGTGATCCAACGTCAGGCAGTGAGGAGCTTGAGGGATCATTCCCTCTGTTTTCAGGTGCATGGGACAGCAGTCCTCGTATGTCTTGGAGTCGTGGTCACACTACAAGCACCACAAACACACTAACTGAGGGTCTGAACTGGCGTCAGGGCACCGTGGTCGTACCTACATAGGTACCGCGCATTTCACTTCTGAGACTAATGATACTGGTGCGGAGCTGCTGGACGCCACATATCAGCATGGAAGGGTACTGCTCAAAACCTTCCGGATCCAGTCTGACACCTGGGGATATTCTAAGGTAAGTCCCTATCAAGTACCAATGTCTCCACCATTATGTCCCAAGGCACCAGCCCAACCAGGTAAGGGTTGAAAGTCATGTCATTTGTTAACGGTATTGCCAAATCACCTTTTTCAACCATAGTTAGTGACTTTGATAATACTTGCAGCCAACACATATTTTGTATTTTCTGTGTGTTCCTTGCCGAAGTGTTTGACTGTTCATTGCAAAAGTGTCAATGCTTTCACTCTCCCAGTGCTGGTGTGTTCCTGTCTCAGTGTCACACTATTCACTGTGGCAGTTTCGATGTAGACACTGTTTTTGGTATACAACTCTTTTTCCTTGTGTTTTTTTAAGTCTTACTGCCTGTGCGTTCTTGTCTCAGAGTATATATCCTTCTGCGTTGGGTGTGTGTGACTGTCTGTTTAAGTGTGTATATTTGCTTGCCCCAGGTGACTATATCTGTTTCAGTATAATGAGGTATATGCTAGTACTCTCTCTTTCAAATGAACAAAATGACTTCAGTCAGTGCCTTGCAGTACCGGTGCATTTGAAGCACTGTTCCTCGCCCTGTACGAGTCTTCCTGTCTAATGTCTGTCTGCAAGACCCCACTAGCATCTTTGCTCAAAGTCTGCGTCTGTACTTCATTTCAATGTCAGTTTGTTTTACACAATCAGACTGACTGCTTTATTTTCAAAACAATAGGGTAGCTTGGCCTTTTGTGAATTTGTCAGCTACAGTCATTGCACAGAACAGTGTTGTGTGGATAACACGAGTAACCTGTTGTATCCTTCTTCCATCCCCAGCTTTAGATCAATTTGCCCATAAATTTATTAACTATGCATGTGCTGTGTGCTAGGGTCAAAATATACTGGTGGAAGTGTGCCTTCTTTAAGCTCATTCACCTGGTCTTAATTAAAGTTGTGTTTCATCACATCAGTTTTATGGGGCTCGGGAAAGCACCATTTGAGGTTATGTAATTTCAAACTACACAGCAGAGAACTGGTGTACTGATACACAGGAGCAAGCAGTGGCATACGCCATGAAAGAACAGACACAAACAGAGTAAAGGACAGGAGCAGGATGGAGAAGGTATGCAAACCCTAGCATGTACAAACAGGGAAAGGGACTAACAACTGGGCAAATGCACTGGTCACCACTAGCGTTGTACACGGCTATGATTCAGAAATGCACAGCAAGATGTCTGAGCAGATTACATATAGTCATCAGTGAAGCCCCATAGAAAGGGGCAGCAGAAGGGATTCTGTATCTGAGACATGGGTCACAGACAAGGATTGTACTTAAACATGTCAAGCCCCTTGGTTTCCTGCTGGAAACACAGTAGAGATTTCTAAGACAATAGCAATATCACCCTGTCAAAGTTAAGGCACTTAAGACTACATGTAACACAAGGCAAAGGATGGGACAGCGATTGCCTCCTTGAAACCAGGAACTAACCCCTGTAAAGAAGAAATACACTTCTATATAGGGGAGAGCAAAAAAGTACACTTACCAAAAGTCTGAGAGGAGTGCAAGGCGAGCAGTGGGGAGAAAGGTGATCTAAGTAAACAAGCACAGATATAGTAGAAGAAATTGTAATGCAAGCATGATACTAGCATGACAAAAGGACAGCCCCAGAGACCGAATTGAGTGATACAAGCACTAGGAACCTAACAACTCTAGCAAACATACAAGAGTAAGGCATCAAGGCACAACCGGAGTCCAAACAAGGCAGAACAAGCACAAATATACTAGGAACTTCAGCAAGCCAGGGCAAGGCGGGAGACTTAATATGTCAGGCCAAATGTGAGGAAACTGGAGCCTATAACAAGCCAGAGACTGCAAACAAACTAGCGACTGCAACATGGGAAATCCAAGCAATGGACAGATAAAACAAGGAGCACAAATAAGAGGACTCAGAAGCAAAAGGCAGAAACAAAAGGAATAAACATAGGGACATGCCTGGGAGCCTGGTGGACTTAACAGACCGACGTCCTCCTACTAGCTGAAGTTTGCACAAGACATGAATTATATATAGTATGTCACACTTACACCGATCTCTAACCATCTGATTTGTATGGTCCCTCACCAACTGCCATCAACGGTCTCTCTTTCTTTTTGCACCTGTATCTCCAATCCCCCTATACGAACACATGGGAAGAAATATGGGAGTGAGCGAGGCAGCGTCAGACACCAAAATGAAACCCTCAATACCTTTAGCGATTTCATGTGCAAAGGAGCAGCAGGCCTTGGGTAACCTCTTAGACTCTGTAGCAGGACCTTACTCAACCTTAAGGAGATACTAGGGCCATCACTGATTCATTGGTCTGCCTTGGAAAATAAGGGGATAAAATCGACCTGTGTGCCACTGAGCTGGGCCTGTTGAGAAAGTGTTAATGTAAGTTAAGAGAGAATGTGTAGCAAAATGAATCAACACTCCAAGAACTACTTCCCCGAACAGCAGAAATGTCTCAACAAATGCAGAAACGTATTGACCATATTTGATTTCTGGAGGGCAGGGATGAAGGCTGAGGGTCGAGTGCGATGGAACAAGCTAAGGATTGTGTGCTTCCTCAAAAACTCTCAAGGTCCAAACGTGACATGATACATGAAAGCCTGGCTCAAGACTTACCCCTCCACAAGACCTTTCTCTCTGTTTTGTGGTTGAGCAAGCACACAGGGTCCTGGAGCATAGACTGTAGACCGGGCCCCAGTCCAGGCATACTGTTGCAAATTTCCTGAATTATTTTGACCATAATATAATCCTTCATGTTGCCGGGTCCTTTGAACAAACTACTCGTGTAATGATTTTCATACACTCGCTGTGCAATATCAACAAGGGTCTTTCATTAAAATTGATTTAAAAAGAAGCTGAAAGAGTTGGGACTGAGATATGACTTTCTTTTTTCTGCAAAGTTTAAAATCATTGCCAGGCAACAATCACATTTTTTCTCTGAACATCAAGATACCTGAAACTGGGTGGAAAAGTCACGTAGAACGATCTCTCCAAAGACCCCATTTGTGCTGTACTCCTGGGCACCTAGTGGAAACTGATGGACCAGCATCAATCCAGCTCACCAGGCTCCATTCCATCACCTAAGCACAGGAGGAGCGACATACCATACTGGAGCCCAGCACTGCATTAAAAACCACTGTAGAGAGGAGATAAACACAAGATTTTACGAGCTCCGGGTCAGAGGAATAGTCTGATTTAGGGGCAGGGTCCTCCCCCTTACCGTGATTACCCCTCATCGCTGATGAATTGATTAATTCTGATGTTTGTTGTATTTGACTATCTGTACTTGAAACATACACCCCCCAAATAAGTGGGGTAAAGAAGGATCAAAAGGGACGGGCCATCGGGAGTGCAGCTCCCCCCGCCCCATTCAGGTATACATGTACACAAAAAACACACACACAGTCTAGAGGAAGTATGGTGAACACAGGAAATTTTCCACTTCTATTAACATCGTATAGTGCCCAGTTTCTCTGTTCAACAGGAAAAGGAAATTATACAATTTCAAAGATTTGAAAGGATTGGCTTGCTCTACTTTAAACCATCTGCACAGGTCAAATTATATCTGACCCCTTTGACATTAACAGTGGCCACAGCAGGGTTGCCCGCTTTCTCCTTTGTATTTGCTCTAATTATAGAGTCCTTGGCAGCTGCATTATGGGACTTGGGGTATAACTAAGGGATCATGTACACACAATTTTGCTTTATGCTGATGATATCCTATTATATGCCAAAGATGCTATGGCAGACCTTACCCAAATAATCAAGATTCTCTCCACCTTTCAGTATGTTTCGGGCTGTGGCATAAGTTGTGGGAAATCATGTGCCTTCTCTCAAGCCAATACAGCCCCCTTATATTACTAAGTAAATAGGCGAGAAACTAAGATGGGAGTGGCACGCGTTCTGTTATCTTGGCATTAAAAGCTTCCACTCTGACAAAGATCTCCTAGAAGGTAATCTTGTGTCTGCTATTCAGTCCCTTCGATCCCAAGTGAAGTTTTAGTAATCTTTGCCATTGTCAGTTACGGATAGAGTTGTCCTAGCAAAGATGGTAGTGCTTGTGCACCTCCTTTATTTTTTTGCTAATCTTCCTATGGTCATAGCTACGAGATTCTTTAAATATTTTCATAGTCTCATGGGTAGATTACTGTTTAGGATGGACAAAACCAGTGATGTAGGTGCTCTAGGAGGCCTGGAGTTTGAGGGCTGTTAACCTGCAGCTAAGTTGCACTGGTTCACCAAGCGCTTGTTGAGAAGGAACTTATCTGAACCAGGCCTCTCCATCTCGCAGTGGGAAAAAGGACAACTGCATGCTATTCTTAACCATGGGGACAGACGCCCTAGTGCCTTCCTCAGGACTGTCTTGGCTTGATGGGGCTGCAAGCAGAGACCTCTATGCCTTTCGAGAACAATAATTCCAGAAGCACCAACAATCCCACTAAAGGAACTTTGTACACTGACAGAAATATTCCGTACCTGCTGGGAGGAAGCAGGACTATCACAATTGGGTAATCCCTTCTGAGAAAGGAAGTTAGCTAACTTTGCTTTACTTGCCACAGACACAATTATACCACCAGGCCAGGTTTTTCTCCTTACTAGAATTATAAAGGCCCTACAATCCTACAATCTCACAGGGGTATTAACCAAATAGAACCAGCCCCGCATGCAGTAATATATTCCTTAAATAATATGAGTGAAGTGCGTGGGGTAATTAGCTAACTTTTGATGGCCTTTTTTGAACAATCTAAAGTGTGAGCCTTTTATGTTAATATGCTTTGCAATGACAATGAATGGGGAAAGATACGTCAGTACCACCAGAAGGTATCCTGGAACGCCCGATTCAAACTAATACACTTCTTTGTTTTGCACTGGGCATATGCAACTCAAGGGAAAATTACTGAAATGTATCTTGTCTCCCCCACAGTTTGTCCCAGATAGATACATTGAAGATACCTTCAACCGCCACCAACGAACCTTGCCTTACATAGATTCCATGCTCTATGTTAGCGCATGCCAACCCCACATTCTACATCCCACCAGGCACATGCCACACATCTTCCCCCATTTTATTACCAACAACAATAAAATAATAGAGTAAGACCTCAACAAGAGGAACAATAACTCTACTAAAACCTAATAATCAGAAATACATTCTACAACAATTTGCTTATAATACAGCATTACAATATATCCTTCCCCACGGGTTTTACAATGAGTCTTGAAATATTAGAAATCCAAGAACACAAGCAATTCCCCAACTATATAATTTACCAAATAAGCTAGTACCTTCTTCCCCCTCTCACTGCGCCACATCACGTTACTTTGGCCACCCAAGCTTTTACTCACATCTCTTACACACTTCTTCACTTTGGGGATACCAGTCTCCACATCCGTACATTTAATATGGTCCTCCCAAATTTCATCCAACCATTTGCTCTCAAGATTTCCAATCATGTAACCACTACATTCATTCTCGTGCTTCCCATCACTCACGTCAGACTCATTTAATCTATTCCTACATACTGGTACACGGAGTAAATTCCATATTTTACCATCCTCTAATTGAACTGCAACCCCTAACGCTTTGTTAATCCTCAATGGCTCTGAGCAATGGGATTTTCCCTTATCAATAAATCCGGATTCTTGATACGAACATACTGTCCCACCATCACATTAGAAAATTCTACTCCATCACTATGGTACACTCTTGTATTCATCGCAATCAATCAGTCATTTGTAGAGCACGTCGCTGTCACCCTTGGGCGTATCAGGGCACTGGGGTGCGCTCTCTACGCCAGCATGCCCTCCCAGCTCCTAAAGAGACTCCAGACAACACAGAACACCGCCGCCAGACTCATCCTAGACCTTTCAACACACACACACATCACACCAACTCAAAACCTCCACTGGCTCCCTGCCCAGAAAAGATGTAATTTCAAGCTCCTCATCCACACCTACCAGCCTTACAAGATCAAGGACCAGACTACATCAGCCACCGTCTACACTTCCACCAACTCACCAGACACCTATGCTCTTCCTCTCTGGCCCTCGCACACACACGAAGAATCCAGCGCAGCCACAGTGGTGGCTGTTCTTTTTCCTATATCGCCGACAAGGCCTAGAATGACCTCCCCCTCCGAACTGCAATCTCACTGGCAGACTTCAGAAAGAGACTCAGGATCTGGCTCTTCAACAGAGACATTGCACTCCAGTGCCCAGATATCCCCAGGAGTGACAGCAACAGGCTCTACAAATTACTGATTTATTGATCTGGTGCTGCTTCACCCTTTCCTTCATTTCACCATCATGTACAACACCAAATTTCCTACAAATCCTCTCAATTAACCACCATGGAACTGAACTGGTAGTTAGTTTTCTTGCTCTCAAAAGTTCAAACGTCATTTTCTTCGTTACTGAATGCGGTGGTATCCTATATGACAAGAGCATACTTTGTAACGATTTCCTCTAAGGGAGCCCTGATTTCAATGCCAGTTGTATGGCTTCCTTGATAACCCTATTAAATCTTTCAACTTGACCATTCACTGCGGGATGGTATAACGCAAAAGATTTTATTTACTCGGACGTCAGTCGTACCCTATTGTCTGACTCAAAAACTTAAGGAACTCCTTCCTGTGAGAACACATCCTCTAAGAATTTCATCACCGCTTCGGTGGTCATTTTGCCTACCATTCGAACTTCAGGTCACTTTGAAAAAGTTAGTTAGCAAGATAGCATAACACTCCTTATTTGACAACATGGAAAATGGTCCCATAAAATATATAGGCCCTCATTACAACCCTGGCGGTCGGCGGTAAGACCGCCAACAGGCTGGCGGGGGACTAAAAATGGAATCACGACTGTGGCGGAAACCGGCAACAGAGAGAGCCACTTTAACACTCCGACCGCCACGGCAGTACAAACAAACAGCTTGGCGGTTACCGCCAACAGACAGGCGGAAGACAATGTACCGCCCACACTATTATGACAGGCCAATCCGCCTCCTTTTCCGGGGCGGATTCAACGCGAAAAAAAAACGGCGGAAACAGGACTTGGAAGGGAAAACTCTCACCTCTACACACCCCACGAGGAACCTGGACGCCATGGAGCCGGAACTTCACATCCTCCCTGCGATTGTCTTCCTGCTCCTCTACCAGGAGCACGACTGACGGCGGCGACGACCACGGTGAGTACTGCACCTACGACACAGGGGAGGGGGAGGTAAAAGAGAGTGACACACACACACAACACCCCCACCCCCACCCTCACCCACAACACACACACACACAAATACATGCTGAAACGCTACATTTCCCACCCTCTCAACCCCCCATGGAAGAACGCAAGGACAAAAGGAAATTATTTGAACAAATGTAATCAAGCAAAATCCATTACTCAAAAATGTATATACACTATTAACAAATATGTACACCAAGAATTCAAGTCCAGGTACTGCACCTATATAGTCCGTGGACCACTGGGCCCAAAATGCATGGGCGAGGCCCACACAAGATACCTGATCCAAACTTAGAGAACACTGCAGGGGCATCAGATCGAAATAAAACAGGCACCTCAGGGGGAAGTGAAGGGGGGCACCTCAGCCGGATGAGTGCACAACACCAGCTCCACGAGGGGGCTCCATGCCCATTAATGTATCCTGGGGAGTGCAAAGCCACAGTCTCTCAAGTCTCTCCAGTGGGTGGGTTACCCACTGCTTTATCCTGGGAAGTGCAAAGCCACAGTCTCTCAAGTCTCTCCAGTGGGTGGTTTGCCCACTGCCTTATCCTGGGGAGTGCAAAGCCACAGTCTCTCAAGTCTCTCCAGTGGGCGGTTTGCCCACTACTGTATCCTGGGGAGTGCAAAGCCACAGTCTCTCAAGTCTCTCCAGTGGGTGGTTTGCCCACTGCTTTATCCTGGGGAGTGCAAAGCCACAGTCTCTCAGGTCTTTCCAGTGGGTGGTTTGCCCACTGCTGCATCCTGGGGAGTGCAAAGCCACAGTCTCTCAAGTGGATAACAGTCTCCACTGGTTCTGGAGGGGGCTTTGTGCCCAGAGTGCTTCATCCTGCCAAGGACTGAGGTAGTGGATGTGATACTCCACTGGTTCTGGAGGGGGCTTTGTGCCCAGAGTGCTTCATCCTGCCAATGACTGAGGTAGTGGATGCCTTTCTCCACTGGTTCTGGAAGGGGTTTGTGCCCAGAGTGCTTCATCCTGCCAAGGACTGAGGTAGTGGATGTGATACTACACTGGTTCTGGAGGGGGCTTTGTGCCCAGAGTGCTTCATCCTGCCTAGGCCTAGGTAGTGGATGCCTTTCTCCACTGGTTCTGGAGAGGGCTTTGTGCCCAGAGTGCTTCATCCTGCCAAGGACTGAGGTATTGGATGTGACACTCCACTGACGGTGGGGCAACATGGAAGCTGCCTAGACCCCTGGAACTGACCACCAGCCTCGTATGAATGACCACTGGGGATGGCAGCCATACCGGCGGTGGTGCCACTGGTTCAGGATGTGGCGTGGCCGCTGGCGGCGGGCTCAGTAGCAGCGTTGCTTGCGGCGGTCATTGGGCAGCCGTGCTGGTGGGGGGCTCACTGACCTCGGTGCTGGCGGCGGTGTCATGAGCGGCGGTGCTGGTAGGGGGCTCACTGACCTCGGTGCTGGCGGCGGTGTCATGAGCGGCAGTGCTGGTGGTAGGCTCACTGACCTCGGTGCTGGCGGCGGTGTCATGAGCGGCGGTGCTGGTGGCGGGCTCACTGACCTCAGTGCTGCTGAAGGGCACAGTGTCTGCGGTGCTGGAGAAGGGCTCAGTATCTTGGGTGCTGGCGGCGGTGGCCGTGGTGGCGGTGCCGGTGGCGGTCTTGTCCGCCATGCAGGTTGGTGGCGACTTGCCTTTCTTTTTCAGGCCCTTCCCCACCTTGGATGGTGGCGCAGCTGTCTTGCCACTCCCAACTGTTGTCTTGGCTGAGCCCTTGGTGGCAGATGTTTTGGCCTTCTCCCGCCGGGATGTGGGCAACTTCTTCTCTTTTGGAGGTGGGGGAATGTCCTTGGCCGGGAATGTCCTTGGCCTCGCTCCTTGGGACACTGGCAGCCCTGCTGCTTGGCGCACTCCAGAAGCCGGTTACTGCTGGCACCACTGTGCCCGGTGATGGGGTGGCTGAGGTGCTAGGTTGGGACCTGGAAAGGTGGGCCCTAGGGGACGGAAGGGGGTGGGGGAGGTGAATGGAAGAGGTCAAGGTTTGACAGGAAAAGTTTTTTAGACACACTGGGATGGGTAGATGGAGGGGGTTTGGGAGTGAAGGAAGAGGGAGTGGTTGTAGGAGGTGTCAGTTTGCTGACTTTGGGTGAAGGGGCATGGGTTGGAGGCTGTCGTGAGGTGGATGGCTGTTGGGTGGGTGTGTGACTGCGTTTGTGTACTTTGGGAGGAGGGCTCACAGACACACTGGTAGAGGACACGGGATGTGTGAATGGTAGTGGGGGTGGTGACTGCACGTGAGCAGTGTGTGGTGATGGGCGTGCTGGTGATGGAGGTAGTGGCTGAAGATGTAGTGCATGCAGGTGTGAGTGGACACGTGACAGGGAGGGAGGAGGGAGACGTGGAGGAGGGGGACACAGTGGAGGCAGTGGATGTTGGTATGTGTGCATGGGTATGATGCTTGTGTGAGTGCCTGTGGGATGTGTGGTGCTTATGTTTGCCAGAGCTACCCTTGTGTGTTGAGGTGTGTGCAAGCTGGTCTGATGGTGTGCTTGGGATAGGCTAAGGTACTGCGGATTGGGTCTGGGTGGAGGAAGTTGGAGGGGGGAGGTTGGACACAGGGACAATGGTTGCCATCAGTGCTGAGGCCAGAGTGTGAAATGCTCGCTGTTGGGCTGCCTGGCCAGAATGAATGCCCTCCAGGTATGCATGTGTCTGTTGCAACTGCCTCTCTACACCCTGGATGGCATTCAGAATGGTAGACTGCCCAACAGTGAGGGATCTGAGGAGGTCAATGGCCTCCTCACTGAGGGCAGCAGGGCTGACTGGGGCAGGGCCTGAGGTGCCTGGGGCGAAGGAGATGCTCTCCCTCCTGGGTGAGCGGCCACGGGGCACATGCTGAGGGGCTGCTGGGAGGGCGGTTCTGGTAGGGGGGGGTGGCGGCTGTACCTGTGGATGCGGGGGGGGGGCACAGACGGGCCCGACACTGCAAGGGAGATCCCATCAGAGGAGGAGTCGGTGTCTTTGGTCTCTGCTCCAGTCCCTGCCGTGGAGCTCCCCTCGCTCTCCGTCCTACTAGTGAATTCTGACTCCGTAGTCTCGCCCTGCAGGGCCATGTGGGATGCAGCTCCCTCCTGCTCCGGTGGCACAGCTCCTCCGCCTGATGATGCTAATGCACACAAGAAAAGGGAGACCACAAAAAGGGTGGGGGAAAGAAAGTAGAAAGACATGTTCAGTGCCTGCAACACCGATACTGTTGGTGGACACTACAGACACAGCAGCCCTCTGCACTATGACATGCCCTTAGAGTTCCCTAATTTATCACAGGGACATGGGGTACATGGCCTATGCCCGATTGCTGCACACATGGAAGTTACAGGAGCCTGACTAAGTGTAGATGGCTCTTACTACTGGTGGGGTTGGGGTGCCACTTAGCCTGCCTCACAAAGGGTCCTTGCCTACAAAGCTCGCCCTAGCCTAGGGGAACCCACAACCCACCTCCCCCACCCAGACACCTCGTAATGCGCGCAGAGTCAGATGGATGTGACTGTACTCACCCCTTTGTGGCTGCTGTGATGCCCTCAAGCGCCCATCCAACTCCGGATACGCCACCGCCAGGATCTGGAACATCAGGTGGGTCCTGGTGCTATGGGCACCCCTCACACGTTGGGAGGCCATCCCCAACTGGGCCTCCGCCGTCTTCATGCTCCAGCGGCGAATGTCCTTCCATCTTTTATGGCAGTGGGTGCTCCGTCTGTGGTGGACCCCCAGAGCCCAAACGTCCTTGGCGATGGCATGCCAAATATCCTTCGTCTGGTGGAAGCTGAACAACAGGAATAGTACAGGGGAAAAGGTAAAACATTAACCGTCCGGACCGTCACAGTCCTTGTCCCACGTTCCCACCCTTGCCCTGACGCACATACACTCACCGTCGTATCATGGACGCCTCATCCCCCTCCATCTCCCATCCACACCCCTCCAAACAGGCATTTCCCATACAGCATGCTCATAGTGCACTCACCTGTTTCTCTGGAGGACCGTAGAGTAGCGGGTACTGGGGGAGGACCCCATCCACTAGTTTGTCCAACTCCTCCGATGTGAAGGCAGGGGCCCTTTCCCCAGACACTTGAGCCATTGTTGCTTCCAGACTGAGGGCACAGCAGCACTTGCAGTGTAGGTCCTCTCCTGTCGAAGATCAGGTATCAAGTGAGTGAACAGAGAGAAAATGGCGGTCACGTCCGCAGCGGTGCGTACCGTCACCGCCGGCGTACATCCTCATTGGCTCCGGGGACCCATAGGGTCCATTGTTAACCAATGCAGGATTGCGCTGCGGTCTTCGACCGCCTACCACGACGGTGTACAACACCAGCGCAGTTACCTCATATCCCCTTGTCCCACCTTACAGGTCAGGCAGCCGCCATTTCAGGGGGCCACATGGCATTAAATTTAAATGCGTCACACATATCTAGGCCTTGCATACACACTAAGAGAGGCACATAGCGGATTGACAATTGTGTGCAATAAAGTTGTTATTTTTGTACCTCAGTGTTGGCTGACCCTCTTATCCCTATTCTCATACATAGAGCACGTCCACCGGGGTAGGTGAGGAGATGGCGGCATCCTCCGGTGTACAGACCGCTGGTGGACCTGTCGACAATGGAAGAGCGACATGTAATAGTCACCTACAGACTTGATCGTGCCACAATCCAGGAACTGTGTGCCCAGTTGGAGCCAGACCTGATGTCAGCTATCCGCCATCCCACAGGAATCCCCCCTCTAGTGCAGGTCCTGTCAGTACTCTATTTCCTGGCAAGTGGGTCTTTTCAAACAACAGTGGCCATAGCATCAGGGATGTCCCAGCCTATGTTCTCCAACGTGTTGTCCAGAGTGTTGTCTGCCATGCTGAAACACATGCGCAGCTACATCGTTTTCCCTCAGGTGGAGGATTTGCCTACAGTGAAAGGTGACTTCTATGCCCTGGGACATATCCCCAACATCATAGGTGCCACTGATGGGACACATGGGGCCTTGGTACGCCCCCCGCAGGAGTGAACAGGTGTACAGAAACCCGAATAGCTACCATTCTATTGAAAGTGCAGATGGTGTGTTTGGCTGACCAGTACATCTCCAATGTGAACGTCAAGTTTCCTGGCTCAGTGCATGACGCTTACATTATGAGGAAAAGCAGCATCCCTTATGTGATGGGGCAACTCCAGAGGCACCGTGTGTGGCTATTAGGTGAGGACAAGGACCCTATACAGTGTGAATAGTTGTCTGGGTCTGGGGTTGTCCCCAAGGATTAGTGTGTGTCTAACAGTTGTCCCTCGACATTTGCAAGTGACTCTGGCTACCCCAACCTGTCATGGTTACTGACCCCAGTGAGGAATCCCAGGACAAGGGCAGAGGAACGCTACAATGAGGCACATGGGTGAACTAGGAGGGTTATAGAGAGGACCTTCGGCCTCCTGAAGGCCAGGTTCCGGTGCCTCCATATGACAGGTGGTTCCCTTTACTACTCACCAAAGAAGGTGTGCCAGATCATCGTGGCCTGCTGTATGCTGCACAACTTGGCTTTGCGACAACAGGTGCCTTTTCTGCAGGAGGATGGTCCTGAAGGAGGTGTTGTGGCAGCTGTGGAGCCTGTGGACAGTGAAGAAGAGGAGGCAGAAGAAGAGGACATAGACAACAGAAACACTGTGATCCAACAATACTTCCAGTGAGACACAGGTAAGAAGACATCACTGCCTCCTACATCTGATAAAATTGTTCGACCTCTAATCTGTCTGTCACTTTCACCCAGTGTATGGACCCTAATTTGTCACTTTCCCTTTTGATTTCACAGATGTGGGTCCCACTGTGTGACCTCTGCTATGTTACCTCATGGACTAGAGCTGTGTGACATAGGTATGTTGACAATAGAATGGACATTGCTGTTTCCCGCAGTTATTGCAAATACACATTTGTGAAAGCACAGACTGACTCCAGATGGTTTTGTGGTTCAAGGGTGTTTACTTAAGTGCTAAATAGTGGAGGGGCTTGTAAAATGGTCAGGGGTGATGGTGGAGGAATGTCCATGGCGGAGTCCAGTCTATTGGTCTCACAGGTGCATTTTCCAAAGGGGCATAGGAAGTGGAGCTAGGGCAGTTTAAGGATGGACAGGGTGACAAAGTGGGACAGAAGGATGACATTCAGGGTGGTCTCGTTTCTTGGCGGGGGTCTTGGCATTGTTCTCTGTCTTTGTCCTGGATCTCAGGGACTGCTTGCGGGGTGGTTCTCCATCTGCAGGTGGGTGGGGTGCTAGTGTCGTGGTCCTGTGGCGGTGCCTCCTGTCCACTAGTGCAGGCAGAGGTGGTGGGCAGTTCATCGTCCAGGCTAGTGTCAGGGGCCCCTTGTTGTGCCACAGTGTCCCTCCTGGTGTTCTCAAGGTCCTTCAGCACCCCTACAATGGTGCCCAGGGTGGTATTGATGGATTTGAGTTCCTCCCTGAACCCCAAATACTGTTCCTCCTGCAGCCGCTGGGTCTCCTGAAACTTGGCCAGTACCGTTGCCATCATCTCCTGGGAATGATGGTACGCTCCCATGATGTTGGAGAGGGCCTCGTGGAGAGTGGGTTCCCGGGCCTGTCCTCCCCCTGTCGCACAGCAGACCTCCCAGTTCCCAGTTTTTTCTGGGCCTCTGTCCCCTGAACCGTGTGCCCACTGCCACTGCCCCCAGGTCCCTGTTGTTCTTGGGGTGGTGGGATAGCCTGGATTCCCTGTAGTGGTGGACACACTGCTGCTTGACGTGTCCTGGGGGCAGAGGTATGGGCCCACTGGGTGGGTGCTGTGCTGGTGTTTCCTGAGGGGGGGGGGGGCTCTGTGGTGGCCTGTGACAGTGTGAGGGGAACCGACTGTCCCGAGGTCCCAGATGGGCCGGGCTAGTCATCTAGATCCAGTTGGCCAGAGCTGCTGTCATCACTGTGGGCCTCTTCTGTGGGGGGAGTGGACATGTCTGGAACCTCCTGTCCGGTGACGTGGGGTAGGGGTCCTGCAGAGGTGTAAAGGCATGATTATTGCATCTGTGTGTGCCATGGTGTGCAATGGCTGGGTGGCCCTGTACCCCAGTGCTTATATTCCTGTGTAGGACCTTCTGTGTTAATTCTTTAGGGATCTGTGTGGGTATATGTAGTGGACATGCATTGGTGATGGTGTCCATGCTTTGTTGTTGCATGCAGGGCTTGGTGTTGGGATGTGTGGTTTGTGATAGTGGGACATATGTGAGGAGTTGGGGTGATGGAGGTGAGGGCGAGGGTGGGGGTATGTGATAGCATGGAGGTAGGGTGGGGGATGAAGTACTTAAGATTTGACTTACCAGAGTCCATTCCTCCAGCTACTCCTGCGAGGCCCTCAGGATGCAGTATAGTCAAGACCTGCTCCTCCCATGTTGTTAGTGGTGGAGGAGGAGGCGGGGGTCCGCCGCCAGTCCTCTGAACCGCAATGTGGTGTCTTGAGACCACGGAACGCACCTTCCCCTGTAGGTTGTTCCACCTCTTCCTGATGTCATTCCGTGTTCTTGGGTGCTGTCCCACTACGTTGACCCTGTCCACGATTCTGCACCATAGCTCCATCTTCCTAGCTATGGTGGTGTGCTGCACCTGTGATCTGAATAGCTGTGGCTCTACCCGGATGATTTCCTCCACCATGACCCTGAGCTCCTCCTCAGAAAACCTGGGGTGTCTTTGCGGTGCCATGGGGTTGTGTGGGTGATGTGTGAGGTGATGTGTGGGGTGATGTTAAGGGGTGTGTAGTGTTTTGTGCGTGGATGTGTATGTGTGATACTGTTGTGTGCCTCTGTATGCTGGTGTGGCCTTTGCTTTGCTGTCTCTCTGCTTCTGCTAATTGTTGGTTGTAAGGGTTTGTGGGTAATGTGGGTGTGTGTTTTATATTGTATTGGGTGTGTGGGAGTGGTGTTTGTATGTGTATCAGGTGTGTGTATTTGGAATTGTCCAATGTGGTAGTGTTTTGTAAATGTGTGTATTAGGAGCGCGGAGGTGTGTACCACCAATGGAATACCGCGGTTGAAAGACCACTGCGTGGATTTGTGGGTCGTGATAGTGTAGGCGTATTCCTGCTGGCGTGACGGTGGAGGTTTGGTTATCGCCAATTTATCACTGACCTTTGGTGTGGCGGACTTGTGTCATTGTCTAGATTTTGGCAGATTCTGAGCTGTGGGTCGTAATAGCTGTAGCGGATTTCCGCTGGCCGCGGCGGTGTGTTGGCGGTCTTCTGCACGGCGGTAAGCGGGATTTACCACCAATGTTGTAATGAGGGCCATAGTGAGTTTCCGCCGCGGGCGATCCGACAACTCCACAGTCCCCAATAGCACTTTGCACGGCATAGTGCTTTTATCACTTAATGCACACACATTACAATTCCTCACCCAGTGATCAACCATAACATCAATCCCTGGCCACCGAAAAAATCCCTAATCTTTCTTTTAGTGCTAGATATGACCCTCATGACTAATTTTTACCAATATTTCATACAATTGTGAACAATTTTGCCACCTCTTAACACCACACCATTACATAAGGACAATTCCTTCTTTAGTTTCCAAAATATGTTTCCATCCCCTCTCATCATTTGTTCGATTGGACATCTTTTAGTGATGTACGTCCTAATGATTTGCATCTTTACACACTTCTCCATATCCTGCCACCACTCTTTTTCTGACAATAGTTCATTTTGTTCCAGGTTTTCACCCACATTCCCCATAACACATCCTCACGCGTGTATGCAACATTACATTCCAACAATGTTACTTTCTAAAGGAAGACGTGGCAACCCATCAGGAATTATATTATTCCTGTCTGGGACAAATTACATTTCAAAGTAATACATTTATAATTAAAGGCCAGCCTTGCTAGTCTAGGGGATGTATTCCTTCCACTGCCTGTCTTTAAAATGTTCACTAAGGGTTTATGGTGTACACATTTTGAACTTCCTTCCCCAAATATACAATCTAAACCATTGCGCAGCCTAGGAAGCTGTGAACAGCTCCTTCTTGATGACTGAATAGCCTCTCTCAGCTTGGGTCAAAGTACCATGATGCATTTGCTATGATCCACTTGTCATTTCCCTTCTTCTGTGATAACATTGCACCAATACCGTAACCACTCACATTCACTGAAATCACACAATCAACATTTATCTCGAAAGGTTTCAAGCAGGGAGCTTGCAAAATCTCCTTCTAGGTGGACACAAAACAATCCGATTGCTCCCGTTCCCACAAGGATTTTGCACTTTTCCTAAGTAATTTCCTCAAATGCTCCACCTTTGTAGAATAGTTTTCAATGAATCTGGAATAAAATTCTGAAAAGCCCAAAACAACATTAATTGCTCCTTACAATTAGGTTCTGGAGCATTCAGTATCACTTCAACGTGACTAACCTTAGGGCAAATCCCATCTTTTGAAATCAGTTTGTCCTAAATATTCTACTTGGGCTTTACCAAAGTTACATTTTTCACTCTTCACAGTGAATCCTTTGTCCCTGAGAATCGATAATACGCTCTCCAAAATTACATCATGGTTAACTTTATCCTTCTCGAAAATTAATATGTTGCCTTGGAAGATCTTTGCCTCCTCCACTTCGGCCAATATTTTTGTCATTTCCCTTTGGAGCACTGCTGAAAAACTGGCAAGCCCAAAAGGCATTCTTTTGTATTAAAAAGCCCCTTCACTTGTTACAAAGGAAGTAAAATGCCTTGAATCATCTTCCAATTTTATCTGATAGTATGCTCTGGACAAGTAAATTGTTGAAAAAGCAGTAGTATGACCCACAGATGATAGTAATTCCTGAAAATTCAGTAACGGGAATGTATTGAACCAGATGTCCTCATTCAGACATCTCAAATCTATACACAATCTCAATTCACCATTTATCTTAAAATATATCACGATAGGTGATATCCTGTCTGAACTTTCAATTGGTTCGATAATATTCTTTGCACACAAATCATTCAACATATCCTTAGATTTGGATCTATAGTTCACAGGAACATTGCGTAGTTTCTGTCTCATAGGATTAATGTTTTCCCATAATATATCATTTTGTATTTTGATCCTTTCAGCACATTCAAGGATTTACTAAACATGTTAGCCAACTGTGTTTTGAATGAGACATACTCCATATAACATTCACCCTATTCCTGCATCATATAAACTTGTTGATTCCTATTCGGATCCAATTTGATTCCTAACTCATTAATATGGGGCCATCACAATATCAGTTCGGCCTTGTCAGCAATGTACAATTTATCATAGCATTTCCATATGGCTAGGTCCAAATGGGGGTGGCATGGTGGGCCAAAAAATTATGGATTTAGGCCCAGATCTCTGACTGAGAGTGAATGTTTGACATTATTAAGCATTCAATCCATCAGTTGTTTTTTTGCATTTGTTGCATACCCAGTTCACAGAAAAGGGTCCTGAGCTCACTGGTCAATGGATTCAAACTAGCCTGACTGATGAGGGGTGTGTAACAGGGTCACAACATCCCCGTGTTCCGAAGGCCCTATGGGGCCGCTGTGTACATACCCCGGGGGTACCTTAGAATGGGCCGGTACTTGGAATGCTAATTCAGAGATCCGCTTGGGAATAACCCAAATGGAAACTGGAACTGTGAAGGCGGCGTGCTTATAAAGAATTGGAACAGAGACGGACGGTGAAGGAGAGAGCAAGCGGAGCGTTTCCTGAACGTTAGGAGCCAGCAGCTGAGAGGAGCGACGACAAGAGCAAACCAGGCTCTGCGTGCCAGAACGCAGAAGCAATCGAGGACCTAGCACCTTTGACTGGAAACGCTGAAACTCCCAGCCACGTCCCCAGAGGGACATGGCTACTTCAGGTGCGTACCCTTATTCCTGGCACACAGGGTTATTGGTGGACGTGGGGAGGTGGGAGGAGGGACGAAGGGTGCTAAAGGAGTAGAGAGAGGGAGAGAAAGAGAACCGGGCACTTGGGAGCACTGCGAAGTATGGCGCACTGATCCCTGCACGTTTCACGGACATCATAGTTAATTTGCTTTGTCCTACTCACTTGCCCATACCTGCACGCTCTTTAGACAATAACCTTTTTCCCTTTTTTCTCCCCCCTACCTCTGTGACAATAACTGTGGAAGACAGGTGTAGACAAACAAAAACACTTACCTTGTTTTCCCTGATCCTTCTCTCCCCACACGACGCCCCCACACTGCGACTGGAACGACCGACCTAGTAGAAAGAAAACAGTGGGTGAGCAAAAGGATTCAAGAGACATGGACAATAAGAATAAAACAAAACAGTAGAGAAATGAACTAAAAGAAAAGAGAAGAGACTGCGAATAAAGAACGGAATCGTAAACAGGACACCTGAATGTATAAGAAGCATAGAGAAGAACCAGCGAGGAAGAAAAAGTAACGAAAGGATAGGAAAACTAAAAGAACAGTTAAAAAAAAAAAGATAGAGAAACGTTTTGTGTTCCCACCTGGAAAGCCCCAGAAAAGAATAATAAAGAAATCTAAAAGATTATTTAGCACAGAAACAGTTCTTGTCTCCTCATTTTTCAAATAAGAATCCCTTTCTTTACAAGGAACCCACAACAGTGTGATACCCCAAAACCGGTCAAAGGATGCTTGTTTCCAGTCCAGGGAGGACCTGGCCTGGCATTTTGGGCTGGACCGTTCCAATGGGGAGCAGGATCATGACTGATTTCCATATGGCTGGGGCCAAACTGGGTTGGCAGGGTGGGCAAAAAAAGATTGTTTTAGGTCCATATCTCTGACTGGGTAAACGTTTGACACTGTTCACCATTCTGCCCATCATCTTTTTTGCATAGCATTCCCTGTCATCAAATTCAAATTGTACTTGTGCAAACCCTACCCTAGGTATCTTGTGTCATATAGGTTCCAGGATTCATGTCATATGGATGCAGTTCCCTACCTGCCCACATTTTATCAAACATACTTTTACTCATAACTGCATACCAGGCACAGGAGTCTACCATAACACTTACTTTGCACCCATCAATTGTTAGTTTGCACACTGACAATTTTACAGGCATATCATTACAATGTTCAGTTCTACAGTTCTATTCTGTACATCTAATACTACACCTTGCATACTTCCCTCCTCCCCATCGTAATTTTCCGACACATAGTTCACACTCTTCTTAACACCTTTGCAAACCCTACTGAAGTCACCTTTTGTTTAGGCTAAGCACGCAAGTGCTCTGGCGTGTTGTAATGTATCTGTGGGCTTTTAACCACGCCCACCGCACGTCCATCACTATCACTCGTTCATGGGCTTGCCTTTCAAAAATCCTTTGTTATCATTAGTAAATGCTTTACGTTTGTCCCTCCTTGGGACAGTTTTGTTACCGCCTTGGTCATCGACCCTGGTACATGGATAATTGCACTTTTGCTAATATGTTTGACTGCGAGCACACTTCTTTTTCCTTTTCTGTCTCTCCTTCCAACTCGTGGTGGCCGTGGGTGGCTCGCTTATGTCAAATGTTTTACTTTATATTTTCAATTTATGTGGCAAGAAAAGTCCAGTTAGAAATTTACAATGCTAATAGCTCTTATTCGAGCAAACACAAGACCCATTGCTTTGCAGATGCTTGTTTAGATGTGCTACAGATCCTTCCCATGATTGAACACATCTTAGAATAAGCTAAATGTTGACTCAAGCCAAAGCTGTAACACTACTTAGAACCAGTTTTTATATATTTTTTGTTTCCATTTCTCCCTACCTTCCTTTGTTATCACAATGGAATTAACAGAATAAGTATCATCACTACTGTTTTTCTTTCGTACAGTTAGAATACATTTCTCAGATACCTCAATGCTTCTAGCTACAGCCAAACCTGCTTTTAAGCTCAATTCGTAGCAAAACCACAATTTCTCCTGTATTTCTTTAATTTTGTCCTCATTAATACCTGGTCTCTTAGCACATTGATTTACAATATGTGTTTAAAATTGCAAGTAAAGGCTAATCTTCTGAGTGCCACTGCGAATTGATCAATGGAATCATCTTCTTGCTTGACCGAGACAAAAATTTAAATCTCTCCAACGCCATAATTATTTCCCTACCATAATGCTCATGTAACTGTTTTTTTTGCAATTTGATACACATCTGCATCTCCAGGATTCTCTAGTGGTGGTAGATTCTTAAATTCCTTTAATCTAATTTCTCCCAGCCTATGTTTCAACAGAGATAAATACCTCTCTGGGGAACATGTTCCTTCTTCTAGAACTTCCACCTAAGACTCAAATAGATCTACCCATCTCTCCCAATGTATTGGTGGACCCTCTGGTTCCACTGCGAAAAACAGTGTGGGATGAATTGTAGCTATGGATGACAATTAATGCAATTAGCAATAACCCTAACTAAATATTTTTAGTGAGTACTAAAATTGAGCAATAACTTAACCATAATAATCCACACTAGTTAACAAATGTGTAGGAATTACTAATTAAATTGTCTTGATAATAAATCTACTCCCCAATTATGTAAGGTAAAGGGTGTGCAAATCACCTTAAATCCGCTTTGGAATTGTGACTTGTATAAGTAAGGGTGTGCGGATCACCGTCGATCCACTTGCCAGCTTTGTAAGGTGAAAGATGTGCAAATCACCACAAATCTGCTCAGGTAACTGTAGATGGCTTGTCTGAGTGAAGGTGTGTGGACCACCATCGATCCACTTGGTAATGGCACCCTACCAACGTCCTTTATAGTCCTATTCCACTTAAGTAATGATGTGCGGATCACTTTTAATCTGCTTCCATTTGGCCCCAGTCCAAGATAGCTGCAGGCGTGCGAAGTCAGATGTGACGCGAAATGATATGCAATGCCACACTCTCGGGAAGTCACGTCACAGCACGGCACGTGCACCGTAAAGAATTTTGGGCCAGATGTAGGAAACTGTTTGCGACTCGCAAACGGCAAAAATTGCCGTTTGCGAGTCGCAAACCAGAGTTTCCTATGCAGAAATGCATTTTGCGAGTCGGAACCGACTCGCAAAATGCATTTCAGAGTCGCAAATAGGAAGGGGTGATCCCTTCCTATTTGCGAGTCGCAGTGGGATGCAATTCCATTTGTGACCGCGTATGCGGTCACTAATGGAGTCGCAGTTACCATCCACTTGAAGTGGATGGTAACCCACTCGCAAATTGGAAGGGGTCCCCATCTGGCCCCTAGCATTTACCGCATAGCCAGCTCCACGCGCAGGTAGCTCACGCTTGGCACATCCCTGAAAATAGGGACCAAATAACAGAAACAAGGCCTCACCACTGGTGATCCACCACATCAGATTTACTGCTGCATAGGCCAGGCACGCCCTGATAAATGCAGCCACCCCAGCGTCAATTAACGTCCAGCTGTTACATTCTCCAACACCGCTGGGGCGCCGCTCCGTACTTAGAACTCCGCTTGTCGCCATTTGTTAAGATATAGGGGGTGATTCTGACCTCGGCGGTAAAAGGCCCTTACCGCCGGTCGGAAGACCGCCATCATACCGCCGCAGCCGCGGTAAACCGCCACGGTCATTCTGACCCCATACTGCCAAACCGCCGAAAACCTGACATCCACGGAAGGCCGCCTCATCAGCGGGCAGCGATAAACTGGAGATGACCAAACCTCCACCGCCACGCCAACACAAACACACCCATGCCATTACGACCCACGAATCCACGCGGCGGTCTTTCAACCGCGGTATCCCATTGGCGGTACACACCGCCGCGGTCAAAATACACACACATATACAAAACACAGCCACATTGGACAATTTGAAATACACACACCTGATACACATACAAACACCACTCCCACACATCCAAGCAACTATAAAACACACACCCACAAACCCCCACAACTTGAAAATCGGAGAGAAGGCGAGAGAGAGAGAGAGAGAGCACAGCTACCGAATAGGCCAACACACACAGGAACCCAACATCATCAACCACACCACATCTACGCACACATCACCACACACCACCACTCACATCACCACAAACACCACCCCACACCTCATCCACACCACCCCATGGCACCCCAAAGACACCCCAGGTTTACGGACCAAGAACTCAGGGTCATGGTGGAGGAAATAATAAGGGTAGAGCCCCAGCTCTTCGGCACACAGGTACAACACACCCCAATAGCCAGGAAGGCGGAGCTATGACAAAGGATCGTCGACAGGGTCAACGCTGTGGGACAGCATCCCAGAAACCGGGAAGACATCCGAAAGCGCTGGAACGACCTACGGGGGAAGGTACGGTCGATGGTCTCTAGACACAACATCGCTGTGCAGAAGACTGGCGGCGGACCACCACCCACTCCTCTAGAATTCACTACATGGGAGCAAGAGGTCTTGAACATCCTGCATCCTGCGGGCCTCGCTGGAGTAGGCGGAGGAATGGACTCTGGGTAAGTCTCATCTCAACCACTGCCCCCCCCAACCACCAGCATGCCAACCCACACCCTCACCCCCACCCCTCCAGCACACATCCTTCCTGCCAATGTCTCACCAGCACAACCCACCCAACCCAAAACCAAACCCTGAATGCCAACACAAACCATGGACACCCATCACCTATGCATGACCACTGCACATACCCATCCCCCACCACAAACCACCCTCACAACTCCTCCCACAAGGGAATACCAGCACTGGGGGACAAGGGCACCCACAAATGGCACGCCATGGAACACACAGAAGCAATAACCATACTCTTTTACCCCTGCAGGGCCCGAACGCCAACACACCGGCCAGGAGGATCCAGAATTGTCCATCCCCCCCCCCAGAACAGGTCCCCAGTGAGGACAGCAGCTCTGTCGACCTAGAACCTTATGACCAGCCCGGACCATCGGGGACCTCTGGACAGTCGGTTCCCCACACACAGGCCACAGCAGACCTAACCCCCTCTGGGAATCTCAGCACAGCTCCCACCCAGCGGGCCCATGCCTCTGTCTCCAGGACAGGTCAATCAGTGGTGTGTCCACCACTACAGGGTACCCAGGCTGACCCAACACCCCAACAACAACAGGGACCTGGGGGCAGTGGTAGTGGACACACCGTCCAGGGGACAGAGGCCCGGGGAAACAGGGCAACTGGGAGGGCTGCAGTGCGACAGGGGGGGAGGACAGGCCCAGGGAACCGACTCTCCAAGAGGCCCTCACCACCATCATGGGAGCATACCACCACTCCCAGGAGACGATGGCGACGGTACTGGCTAGGTTCCAGGAGATCCAGGCACAGCAGGAGGAACGGTACATGGGGTTCAGAGACGAACTCAGGAACATCGGTTCCGCAATGGGGACCATCGTCCTGGCCCTCAACCAGATAGTCACCACATTGCGGGATCATGTGGCACCCCAAAGGGCCCCTGTCACTAGCCCGGACCACGAACAGCCTACCACCTCCGCCGGCGCTAGTGGACAGGAGGCCCCCACACAACGACGGGCCTGCAGAACCCCACCTCCTGCTGAAGATCAACCACCCCGCAAGAGGAACCTGAGATCACAAAGGAAGACAGAGTAGGATGCCAAGACCCCCGCCAGCACAACATCCCCCCTGATGTCATCCCACTGTCCCACATTGTCACCCTGTCCAACCTTGAACTGCCCCTGCTCCATCCTTCCACAGGCATATGGACAATGCACCTGTGCGACTGAGAACTGGACTCTGCCATGGACATTACTCCACCCCCACCCATCACCGTTTTACCATCATGTCCCTATTTGTAGCACTTTAAATAAATCACTAGTTGCACTTAAAACACTCAGGAGTCTGCTTATATTCTTAACAAATGTATTACACATAACGGTTCAAAAATGTTCAGTTACATTGTGATGTCAACATACCAATGTCAATGTGCTTTACTCCATGGGCAAACAAAGCCGAAGTCACGCAGTGGGTCATACAGCTCTGAAAAGGGAAGGGAAAGTCACAATTCAGTTGAAAGGAACTGGGGGGAAACACAGAAAGTAGAGATGCAGGAGGCCTGAACTAAATGTAAAATGGCGTGGGGGATTCTTACCTGTGTGCTACTGAAAATACTGCTGTATAACTGTGTCCCTGTTGTCCGTGTCGTCCCCGTCCTCTTCCTCCTCTTCACTCTCCCCAGGCTCCACAGCTGCTACAACACCACCATCTGGACCATCCTCCTGCAGGAAAGGCACCTGGCGTCGCAAAGCCAGGTTGTGAAGCATGCAGCAGGCCACGATGATCTGGCACACCTTCTTTGGTGAGTATATTAGGGATCCCCCTGTCATATGGAGGCACCGAAACCTGGCCTTCAGGACCCCGAAGGTCCTTTCTATGATCCTCCTAGATCGCCCATGGGCCTCATTGTACCGTACCTCTGCCCTGGTCCGGGGATTCCTCACTGGGGTCAATACCCAAGGCAGGTTGGGGTAACCAGAGTCACCTATTAGCCACACACGCTGTCTCTGTAGCATCACATAGGGGATGCTGCTATTTCGCATAACGTACGCGTCATGCACTGACCCAGGGAACATGGCATTTACATGGGAGATGTACTGGTCAGCCAAACA
Source organism: Pleurodeles waltl (assembly GCF_031143425.1). NCBI lineage: Eukaryota > Metazoa > Chordata > Amphibia > Caudata > Salamandridae > Pleurodeles > Pleurodeles waltl. The sequence goes on from NC_090443.1 coordinate 740,903,241, forward strand.
GACCACCTGCACATTCATAGAATGATAACTTTTCCTGTTTCTGTACACCTGCTCATCGTCTTTTGGGGGTACTAAGGCCACATGGGTCCCATCAATGGCACCAATGATGTTGGGGATATGTCCAAGGGCATAGAAGTCACCCTTCACAGTGGCCAAATCACCCTCCTCAGGGAAAACAATGTAGCTCCGCATGTATTTCGTTAGGGCAGACAACACTCTGGACAAAATCTTAGAAAACATAGGCTGAGACATCCCTGATGACATGGCCACTGTTGTCTGAAAAGACCCACTTGCCAAGAAATGGAGTACTGACAGAACCTGCACCAGAGGGGGAATTCCTGTGGGTTGGCGGATGGGGGACATCAGTGCTGGCTCCAGCTGGGCACACAGTTCATGTATAGTGGCTCGGTCAAGTCGGTATTGAAGTATAATATGACGTTCCTCCATTGTCGACAGGTCCACCAGCGGTCGGTACACGGGAGGATTCATCCTTCTCCTCGCAAGTCCCAGCGGACGGTGCCTAGGAAGGACAACATGGAGTACAGAGTCAAGCAACCCACAGGTACGTAACCACAGCTTGCACAGTACACAAATTGCTATGCATTGAATGGCTTGTATGAGTGGCAATGCAAGGCCTAGGCCTGTGTGATGCAGTATAAATTAAGCCATGTGGGCCCTTGAAATGGCGGCTGCCTGACCTGAGAAGTGTGACAGTGGGATGTGAGGTCAATGCGCTGGCGTGGCACACCGTGGCGGTAGGCGGTCCAAGACCGCGGCGCAAAGCAGCATTGGTTAACATTGAACCCTATGGGTCTCAGGAGCCAATGACGAGTTGCGCCGGCGGTCGCGGTACGCACCGCGGCGGCCGTGACCGCCGTTTTATATCTGCTTAATCACTCGAGTCCTGATCATCCACAGGAGAGGACCTATACTGCAAGTGCTGCTGTGAACTCGGTCTGGAAGAGACAATGGCTGCTGCGACTGGGGAAAGGGCCCCTGCCTTCAGTTCCGAAGAGTTGGAGAAACTTGTGGATGGGGTCCTGCCCCAGTATGCGCTACTCTACGGTCCTCCAGACCAACAGGTAAGTACACTGGGTGCACGTTGAATGGGCTATGCCTGTGTTGAGTGGGGTGGATATAAGATGGTGGGGTGGGGAGAGAATGAGGAGTGCAAGGCACGACAGATGAGAGCATGCGCCACATGGCAAGGTTGGGGAGGGGGGGCCAATCACATCTAACATGCGGAAAAATGATGATATTTCCAATTCCTCCCTGTACATGTCAAATAGGTCAGCACCCATCAGAAGATCGACATTTGGCGTGCCATCGGCAAGGAAGTCCGGACCCTGGGGGTCCACAACAGACGGGGCACCCACTGCCGCAAGAGGTGGGAGGACATCCGCCGCGGGACCAGGAAGACCGGCGAGTCACTGCAGGGGATGGCCTCCCAACCTAGGAGGGGTGCCAGTCGTACCCTGACCCCCCTGATGTCCCGGATCCTGGCGGTGGCCTACCCCGATTTGGATGGGCGCGTGAGGACATCACAGCAGACACAAGGGGGTGAGTACCAGCACATTCAGCTATCTTTACGCGCAGTGGAGGTGCCTGGGTGGGGGAGGAGGGCTGTGGGTGACATTAGGCCAGGGCGCTTTCTGTATTGTATTCCTCTCCTTTAGCCATGTCCCTGTGCCCCCGCCCCCCACCTCTGTACGGTGACAGGTACAGCTATCCATGGTCCTGCATCACCCATGTGCGCGTTTGTTGTCCCTAGACCTGTTGGCCCAGTCACAAGTACTCAGTAGTGTACCCCGATTGCGCGGCTTAGTGCATGAGGCTCCTGTGTCTGTCCTCTCCGCCAACGGTGTTGACAATGCATGTACTCAACCTTTTTTTATGTCTCCCCCCACCCTTTTTCTTTATCTTCTTGTGCATGTGTGCATCAGCATCATCAGGCGGAGGAGAATTGGCACCGGAGCACGAGGGAGCTGCGACTCACAAGGCCCCGGTGGGCCATGGCACAGACACAGAGGCCACCAGTGATACGGAGGGCGAGGGGAGCTTCACAACGGGGACCCGTGGTGAAACCAGCGACACCGACACGTCCTCGGATGGGAGCTCCCTAGCGGTGGCGGCAACATCCGTGCCCCCCGCCTCTACAGGTACAGCCGCCACCCAGCGCACCAGCTCCGCCCTCCCAGCAGCCCCTCAGCCTACGCTCCGTGCCCGCTCGCCCAAGAAGGCGGGCATCTCCTTTGCCCCAGGCACCTCAGCCCCTGCCCCTGTTACCCCTGCTGCCCTCAGTGAGGAGGTCATTGACCTCCTGAGGACCATCATTGTTGGGCAGACTACCCTTTTGAATGCCATCCAGGGGGTAGAGAGGGAGGTGCATCGTAGCAATGCATACCTGGAGGGCATCCATTCGGGTCAGTCTGCCCATCAACGATCGTTCAATTCTCTGGCCTCAGCACTGACGGCAGCCATTGTCCCTGTTTCCAGCCTCCCTCTTCTAACTGCCTCCACCCTGTCTCTGTCTCCTGTTCCTCTGCCTATCCCATCCACACCATCAGACCAGCCTGCACACACCTCAACCCCCAAGGGCAGCTCATCCAGACATAAGCACCACAGATCACACAAACATTCACCCAAGCAACACCCAGATGCAGACATGCCAACAGCCACTACCACCTCTGTGTCCCCCACCTCCTCGTCTCCCTCCTCCCTCCCTGTGACGTCTCCACTCACACCTGCATGCACACCACCAACAGCCACTACTTCCATCACCAGCACACCCTCCAGTACAGTCCGCACACGTGCAGTCACCACCCCCACTGCCATTTACACGTCCCCTGTGTCCTCTCCCACTGTGTCTGTCACCCCCTCTTCCAAGACACACAAAAGCAGGCAGCCACCCACCCAACAGCCAACCACCTCACGACAGCCTGCAGCCCAGGCACCTTCACCCAAGGACAGCACACCTGACTCTCCTACAACCACCTCCTATTCCTCCACTCCCATAACCACTGCACCTACCGTTTACCTTGGTCCTAAAAAAGTTTACCTCTCCAGTCTTGACCTCTTTCCCTCCCCTGACCCACCCCCTCCATCTGCTAAGAGTCCCAAGAGCACCTCAGCCACCACCAGCCCGGGTTCACGTGTCAGCGTAGTCCATGGATTTTGGAGTCCCCCCTTTGCCAGCAGTGAGACATCGGTCAGCAGCAAGGGGACAGCCAGCCCCCCCCCCCTGGAAAGAAGACCCGGAAAGTGAGGGGCCGCCGCAAGAGGAGTGCCACGGCTGCCCCCAAGGACCAAAGTTCGGCCACTTCACCTGCCACAACATCCAGGGGAGGCAAGGCCCAGAGAGCCACAGCGAAGGAGGGCAAGGGCAGCAGGGCGGAGAAGTCAGGCAGCAGGAGCGCGGACCAGGAGGGCCCCACAAGCCCCATCCCGGGTGTGAGGGAGGACACCCAAAGGCCCAGGACACCGTCACGAAGGGTCCAGCAACTGCACGGTCGGAGGGCGACTGAGCAGGGAGTCCTGCCCAGGTCTGACTCCCTGGAATTACAGGACAAGCACCGCTGAAGAGGGCCCCGCCGTGCAGGAAGGCACCGCTGAAGAGGGCCCCGCCGTCCAGAAAGGCACCGCTGAATAGGGCCCCGCCGTCCAGAAAGGCACCGCTGAAGAGGGCCCCGCCGTCCAGAAAGGCAATGCTGAAGAGGGCCCCGCCGTCCAGAAAGGCACCGCTGAAGAGGGCCCGCCGTGCAGGAAGGCACCGCTGAAGAGGGCCCCGCCGTGCAGGAAGGCACCGCTGAAGAGGGCCCGCCGTGCAGGAAGGCACCGCTGAAGAGGGCCCCGCCGTGCAGGAAGGCACCGCTGAAGAGGGCCCCGCCGTGCAGGAAGGCACCGCTGAAGAGGGCCCGCCGTGCAGGAAGGCACCGCTGAAGAGGGCCCCGCCGTGCAGGAAGGCACCGCTGAAGAGGGCCCCGCCGTGCAGGAAGGCACCGCTGAAGAGGGCCCCGCCAAGACAGGCCCCGCTCCGCTGGGCCCTTCCTGTCAAGCACCGCTCCGCCGGGCACCGCCGTCTCAAGCACCGCTCCGCTGGGCCCTTCCTGTCAAGCACCGCTCCGCCGGGCCCTTCCTGTCAAGCACCGCTCTGCTGGGCCCCGCCGTCTCATGCACCGCTCCGCTGGGCCCTTCCTGTCAAGCACCGCTCCGCCGGGCCCTTCCTGTCAAGCACCGCTCCGCTGGGCCCCGCAGTCTCATGCACCGCTCCGCTGGGCCCTTCCTGTCAAGCACCGCTCCGCCGGGCCCTTCCTGTCAAGCACCGCTCCGCTGGGCCCCGCCGTCTCATGCACCGCTCTGCTGGGCCCTTCCTGTCAAGCACCGCTCCGCCGGGCCCTTCCTGTCAAGCACCGCTCCGCCGGGCACCGCTGTCTCAAGCACCGCTCCGCTGGGCCCTTCATCTCAAGCACCGCTCCGCTGGGCCCTTCATCTCAAGCACCGCTCCGCCGGGCCCTTCATCTCAAGCACCGCTCCGCCGGGCCCTTCATCTCAAGCACCGCTCCGCCGGGCCCTTCCTGTCAAGCACCGCTCCGCTGGGCCCTTCATCTCGAGCACCGCTCCGCTGGGCCCTTCATCTCGAGCACCGCTCCGCTGGGCCCCGCCGTCTCATGCACCGCTCCGCTGGGCCCTTCCTGTCAAGCACCGCTCCGCCGGGCCCTTCCTGTCAAGCACCGCTCCGCCGGGCACCGCCGTCTCAAGCACCGCTCCGCTGGGCCCTTCATCTCAAGCACCGCTCCGCTGGGCCCTTCATCTCAAGCACCGCTCCGCCGGGCCCTTCATCTCAAGCACCGCTCCGCCGGGCCCTTCATCTCAAGCACCGCTCCGCTGGGCCCTTCATCTCAAGCACCGCTCCGCTGGGCCCTTCCTGTCAAGCACCGCTCCGCCGGGCACCACCGTCTCAAGCACCGCTCCCCTGGGCCCCGCCGTCTCAAGCACCGCTGGCCCATTGACAGTGCCGGTTCTGTGTCGAGCTACTGTTCACGCTGCACTCGGCCCACCCTGCCTCCTCCATTGCCTGTGGAGACCGTTATACACTTGAGAGACTGTGGCTTTGCACTCCCCAGGATGGCACAGTGGGCAGCCCACCCACTGTAGAGACTTGAGAGACTGTGGCTTTGCACTCCCCAGGATGGCACAGTGGGCAGCCCACAATCTGTAGAGACTTGAGAGACTGTGGCTTTGCACTCCCCAGGATGTCACAGTGGGCAGCCCACCCACTGTAGAGACTTGAGAGACTGTGGCTTTGCACTACCCAGGATGGCACAGTGTGCATGGTGGACCCTTCGTGGATCTGGCGTCGTGGACTCATGTGGCTGAGGTGACCCCCTTTCCCTTCCCCCTGAGGTGCCTGTAGTTTTGTCATCTGATGCCCCAGCAGTGTTCTCTCCAACGGACTCAGGTCTCCTGTGTGGGCTTTGCCCGTGTGATGGTACACTTTGGCCCACGGACACTTGCTATTTCAGTGACTGTGCAGGACTTATTGCCTCTATTTATCGTTGACGCAATGTTTTAACTTGGTTTATATTATTCAATTTCCGATTTCAGCATGACTTGAATGAACCTATTTTATTAATATATTTGGTTTCTCACTTTAATTGATTCTTTTCATTATTCCGGGGGGTTTGGGTGGTGTCAGTTTGACTTGGTGCTCTGCATTGTTGTGTAGATAGTTGGGGGGTGGGTGTATTGCGTATGTGTGTGCCCGTAACCCTTCCTCCTCCCCCCTCCCCTGTGTCGTAGGTGCGGTACTCACCATTGTCGTCTGCGCCGGAGTTCGTACTCGTGGTAGATGAGCAGGTAGACGAGAGCAGGTAGGATGTTCAATTCGGGCTCCATGCTGTCCTCCGTCCTCGTGGGGTGCATTGAGGTGAGCGTTTTCCCGTTCGTAGTCTGTTTCCGCCGTGTTTTTATCGGCGGGGCTCCCGCCCCGGAAAAGGTGGCGGATTGGTGAGTTGTGATAGAGTGGGCGGTACGTTGTCTGCCGCCTGCCTGTTGGCGGTGACCGCCGCGCTGTTTGTTTGTCCCGCCGTGGCGGTCGGAGTGTTAAGGTGGCAGTCTGTGTTGGCGGTTCCCGCCAGGGTCAGAATTCTTTTTTTTTTTACCGCCAGCCTGTTGGCGGGTTGGCCGCCGCTTTATCACTGACCGCCAGGGTCAGAATGACCCCCATATTCTTATTCAGTCTTCACATTTAGGTATGGTTCCAAGAGACTTTATTTAAGCAAGATCCAAGGAGAGCGGAGCAGCTCTTCCACCACTTCTCCGTATAGCTCCGTCTGCCACCAACGAACCTTGCCTTACATAGATTCCACTATCTATGTTGGCACCTGCCAACCCCACATTGTACATTCCACAGGACACATGTCACACAGAGTTCAATGCTCAGCCTTTTTGTTAGCAGCCATCTTTAAGTGCCACCCGGCGTCTGCTATCCCGTGCGGATTTCTAGCTCCATCTTCATTACGAAGAGAAAATATTTTGCCATCCCACATCTACTGCCAAACATGCTTGACGAGTTGAGGTTTTACCACGATAAAAAATAAAAGATGATTACTGTAATATTATCACTATTCATATGTTTTTTTTTTTTTATGTAACAACTTTATTTTTGGGGTTAACAATGGTTTGTGGGTTACACAGCAGGTTAAGCTTTTACGCTTATATAATTACATCGAAGTCATGGAGGCACTGACATTGCCAAAAGCACAGTCTTACAATGTGTTAGGTACATATTGGCATAATCATGGACATAAAGTAGATTAAAAAAAGAGGCGTGTTCAAGTTGAGTTCCATGGCTTACAACATCCACCTAAGTGGCATTATCCCCGTGGGTCACTTCACAAATGCCTGAACTACATAGAACCACCCCCACCTGGTTCTCCCTCCTCATATATCCCACAAAAGGACATCATGTCAGGTCGAATTTATGCATTTGGTCATGGATTTTTGCCAACAGTTTCTCCATTGCGTAAATGGACCACACTTTCCCCCATCACATAAAGAGCGTGTGGGCGGTCAGTGATTTTCACATCTGAGCTATGCTTTGACGGGATGTGAGTGATTAGCTTGCCTAGTTGTTTGGTGACAGATGGAAGAAGAGCTTCGGGTGCCTGGGTGGCCTAACAGCACCAACATGGGTTAATTTGGGAGTACAGTGTTCGTTATTGTACATATAAGTGCTAGTACATCTTGCAGAAGCTATGGACACAATGACATGACCACCATGTATGTAACATGGTGTAGCATTCACTCAAACTTTCCTGCAAGCGTTCTGGCTGCCAAACATTCTGTGTAGTCTTGTGATGGTGAGGTGCCATTGCGTAAGTAATTTTTAGGTTTTCTGTTAGTGATTTACACCAATGGAGCACTGTGCGGCCCTTTGCCATATTGATTTGCAGACGTTTTCAGAAATTCTGGTCCTTAGATCCCTCTCCTATTTAACTGTATAAGGATGTTCTCTATACATATTCTTTAAATAAAATTCTGCTTCATTTATTATACCAAACAATCTCAAAACTTGCATTCAAAGGACCAACAGAAGCAGAAATATTTAAACAAAGAATGAATTGTGAAAAAATCTCTATTACTGATTGGAGGAAGTGTCTTGGGTGGGGTTGTGATGCTGAATGAGAGTGGATCCAATTTTGTGAAGAAGGTCCATGAAAGCTAAATAATCTCACAACACTTATATGAAATATTCATGAGGGTGTGATGTCACTTTCTTTGGTCCTTATTGAGCATGGCATATCATATCTAAAACCTTTATGAATTTGTTGAAGTTATGGCAGTTACCTCTGCGAGATTTTCAGTGGTCACTTTTTTATTTTATAAACAGATCTTAATTTTTTTTCCAATTTATACAGTAACAAAACAGTAAACAGACTAGTCATAGTCGGGCAATAAGCATCACGGGCTAGGGCGGGGAGTGAAATGCTAGTGTACTAGCAAAGTCTCTTTTGGCAAGTATTGTCACAATGCCCAGGAGAGTATGATCTCCCCTCTACCCCTCAGAAGACTTCTACAGTACCAAGCAAGGCCACTCTTGAGGAGGGCTCCACATCTTCTCCAATTACCTGTGAAAGTGTGGTAAACACCCTCCTCCAGTACCTCATAATGGCGGGACATTCCAATACCATGTGGTAAAAGTGAGAAGAAGAAGCTTTATTCGGTATGAAAAAAATTAATCCATTACAACACATAGGGGGTGATTCTGAGACTGGCGGGCGGCGGAGGCCGCCCGCCAGTCTTCCCCCGACAAAATACCGCTCCGCGGTCGCAAGACCGCTGAGGGTATTTTGAGATTCGCCCGCCAGCCCAGGGCAAATCTACCTTCCCACGAGGACGCCGGCTCCGAATGGAGCCGGCGTAGTGGGAAGGTGCGACGGGTGCAGTTGCACCCGTCGCGTATTTCAGTGTCTGCTTTGCAGATACTGAAAATACTTTGTGGGGCCCTCTTACGGGGCCCCCCTGCAGTGCCCATGCCATTGGCATGGGCACTGCAGGGGCCCCCAGGGGCCCCGCGGCACCCCCTACCGCCATCCTGGCGGTAGGGGGTGTCAGAATCCCCATGGCGGCGGAGCGCGCTCAGCCGCCATGGAGGATTCTCCCGAGCAGCGGAAAGTCGGCGGGAGACCGCCGACTTTCCGTTTCTGACAGCGGCTGAACCGCCGCGGTCAGAATGCTCGACGGAGCACCGCCAGCCTGTTGGCGGTGCTCCCGTGGTCGGTGACCCTGGCGGTCACCGACCGCCAGGGTCAGAATGACCCCCATAATCACCAAAACATCGTAAAAATACCAATAAAAACCATGTATATAAAAGCACCCATCATAAAAACAAGTACATATAATTATATATATATATGTGTATATAAAAATAAAAAGCAGAAGAAGATAAAAACCTCATTCATAAAAAACTGGCAAAAAAAAATAAGTAAAATCATTCTAAAAATTCTACATTTTTGCGCCAAGTAGTTGCTCCCTTCAGGAATGATCCCTGGCCCTTCCATACCAGTACATCTGAGGCCATTTGCAACCACATGAAAGCAGGACGGTATTGCACAAAACCCTTGGGCCTAAGGAGCGGTAGTAGAAATCGGGTTCTAAATGGTGCATAAAAGACACAGAACAGTGTAAAATGGATCAAGGTCTGATGGGACACCCCATCACAGGGGCAGGGTCTAATACATTTCTCCCCATACTGACCAAGGGGGAAGCACAAATTACTTCTAATGATCCCCAAGCGGAATCGAGTTATGAGAGACCTTTCCCTCACATCCTTGATTTCTGAGAGATATCGCTCAGGACCCACCCACATCTTTAGCATAGTAAATTGCCTGATCGATTTTTTCCTTAGAGCCTCTCCCTCCCTCTTGGTCTCCTGGATTTTCTGAAAGTTCTCCTTAACCCATTTCTTATCATAGCTAGTCAGGTCCTCGGGATAATCAAACAATTCAGGCCGCCCCAGCTCATGTGCCATCTTCCTTATATGCGACAGCCAGGGAATATGCTTTACATTGTCGCAGGCCAAACAATCCCTTAGGATATCCCTATTAAGAGAGGCATGTTCGTTACTCCACACTGAAATCCATAGCAAAAGGGGAGCCAGCTGGGTAGTGTCCTGTACATACTCAAGGTCCAATTCCAGGTGAAGGCAAAATCCAGGAATATTTTGCCCAACACCCAGAAGTCTTCTACAGAACCGATTTTCTTCCACCATAAGGGCTCGGGTATCCCTAAACCCTCAAAGTGCTGAACCATACAGAAGGACAGGTAGGCATTTCCGCCTATAGATTTCAAGCAGGGGTTTGATAGGTTTGCTCCCTACCCTACCCGCAAAGTCAAATGTTGCACCAACTGTTGCATGAAAAAGCACAATCCTTCTAGCAATACAGGGTTTCCAAGATCCTTTCTCATCAGAAATGACCCCTAAGTATGGGAACTCATGGACTCTGCTAATAATTTGATCCTCCACCCTTAGCTCCCCCACCCTACTCATAGGTTTACCACAAACCATAAAGTGCGACTTCTTAAAACTAACCTCCAGTCCCAAAGCTGACATAAAGACGACATAAGCTCTAACTAATTCTCAGAGACCATTCATCGTGCGGGCCATAAGGACCGCGTAATCCGCATACGTCAGCACAGGGATATCAATACCCTTCACCTTCGGGACATCCCTGCAGTGTTCGATCAGAAAATCTGACAGTCCATTTGTGTATAAAAGGAACAAGGTAGGGGCCAAGACACACCCCTGGCGCACACCCCTTGGAAGCTTGAAAGCCTCCGAGCATTCCCCATTTGAGCCCACCCTCACGTTTGCAACTGTCCCAGAATGGAGAAGCTCTACAATATTAGGGTCCAACCCTGACTGAATTAGCCTCTCCCATAATAAAGACCGGTTCACTTTATCAAAAGCACAGCTAAGGTCCATAAAAGCAAGATAAAGGGTACATTTCCTGGCCTGCGTGTATTTGTTGATTATCATCAGTAAATTAAGACACTGTTCTTGCGTGCCGAGGCCTTCCCTGAAGCCATACTTTTCCCGACTTAAAATATCATTTTCTATCATCCAGGCCTCCAGACGGCCTAAGATAATCCATCCCAGAATCTTCACAGAGGAGTCCAGCAGTGAAATAGGGCGATAAGACTTAGGATCATTTCGATCACCCTTTTTAAACACTGGGACTATGCATGCCAATCTCCAAGAGGCAGGAATGCCCACAGTAATGGCTGCATTGAGAACATTTAGGAGAATGGGTGCCCATAACTGAGGGTTAGCTTTATACAGGTCCATCGGGATTGAGTCCCGGCCCGGTGCTTTATTATGCGCACAACTCTGTATTGCATCAATAACCTCCTGTAGTGAGAATCTGAATGCTAGGTTAGGAGCCACATCATACACATTCTCCCGCATATTTCTTAGGGGGGTACCCTCAAATATACTACAGAAATGAGTTACCCAGGTCTCCGGGGCTATATTACATCCAAGGCCCTCAGAGGTTTCTGTTTCAAAGGAACCTCTATTCACCACCTTCCAAAACAGGCCGGGGTCTTTCAGAGTTGTAGCACGCTCTAACTCTTCCCAGGCTTTATCTTTATATTTTAGCTTACTATCCCTCAGGGTCCTTTTATACCTTATTCTAGCTTCTTTTACGAGAACCCAATCTCTAGGGTGAGTCTAGGTAGCCATCTTTAAATTTGCCCTTGCATCATAGCAGGCTTTGTCGTACCAGCCACATTTACGTTTATTAGGGTGGTTGCCTACTAAAACGAGACAGTCTCTGACTGTTGCATATACTACTGTTATCACATCTATAACAGTCATGGGATTTGGCGCTTCTGTCAGGAGTATTTCCATAAATAGATGTAGGTTGTCCCCCACAACCCTTCCCACAACTTTTTGGGGGTCTACTTGCTTCCACCCAAGCTGCCTACCCTAAAAGTGAGTCTCTTTGCACTGGCAACTGCTGCATGTTGGTGCGGCCAGCTTGTTAGCCCTCCATAATCTTAGGGGTGTAAGAAAGCCATGTAGAGATAACTGAGTTGGATGAGTCAGAGTCTGAAGGGAGTTACCAAAGCATCTCTGCAGTCCAACTCATCGAGAGGTCATAGCCACTGCTCCCAATGTAATTTCAAATCTGTGAAGAGATTTGGGGAGCTAATGACTAGGGGTTTGTATATTGAGGAGATACCTCCCTTGCCCATGGGACCCATTGGGAGTTATGCCTCTTGACAACTATATTCAGGTCGGTGTCGAGGAGCATTCAGAGGCTGGAGGGCATGCCTTAGTTGTAGGTAACGGAAGAATGTGGATTTTTTGGCAAAAAGTACTCATCTTCGAGATCTTGAAAAGACTTTACATGGGAGTCTTGCCAAACATCGCCCACCCCGGTAATCCCAATAAAGTCCAATTTCTCGAACCCCTTAAGCATTGAATATATAATGTAACCTGCTACTTGTACAAAGGAAGGGGGTTTTAAGGGTAATTGCATGTTTCCCAGCCAATCCATTTTAGTGTAGAGCGGCAAGACCAGAGGACTGTTCTGGTGATGTCAGGGAGGGACTGAGGAAACAGGATACCATAGAGTACATTTAATAAGTTGTCCCGTCCGATCCATGCCACTTTAAGGTAGAATGCTTGGTCATGCCGACCTTCATTCAACCAGTCGTTGTCTATCAAGACTTGCGAGACCCAGTAGTGTAAGTGTACGTCTGCCATACCCATTCCCTCATCATGTGGTGATTGGACACATTTTCTGAAGGCCATTCTAGACAGTCAGTTCAGCCAAAGATAGGAGCGGATTATGGTAGACACTTTTTGGAACGAATCTCGGGGTATTGCCAGTGGGAAGTTCAGAACAATGTAAAGTATTCTTGGAAACGTGGCCTGATTTATGTAACACCAGAAAGGTGGCTAAGTCCAAATCTGGCAGGAAGTGCCTCTTGGAGATGGCCTCTTGGTACATATTCAGAAGTGGGAGTATCAAGAGTGTTGCAAACAGTCTATGGTATTCCACCGGGCAGACATCGGGGCCTGATGTTTTACCTGCATTCAAGCTCTGGACAGCAAGCCAGGTTTCGTAAGGTCGAAGGGACTGCTCAAGTGCTCAGTGTTCACTTTAGTGCTGGCAGTCACGTTTTTAAAATCACATGTGCATCTCTTGTATCACTGCTTTTGATCTTCATGCTTTATGTACAGCATACCTACGCACCCCTGCTTACTGAAACATGATGGCCAGCTCTTTTAAGCTGTTCAGTCTGCTGCCACTGAGCAGAAGCATAGGTAGAATACTGATGTGATGGCCTGTCATAACGTCTTGAAGTATGCAACAGTGGTGTAGTGCACCCTGGAGTCTGGCACACCTAAAAAAGATACAATCTGTGTCAATTGTATCTATCTGGAAATTTTACTTCGAGCGCCACCCATCAAAAGCAGAAGCAGAGAAGAAACTGAACTGGAAACTTTAATTTTCAGTTGCGAAGAAATTAAGGTAAAAAGCATCCGAGATAAAAATGCAGAAAAAAATAAAAAATCTTCAAGACTATAGTATCTAAGGTAGAGTGATTTCTATCAGGTAGTTTCTGCCAAATAAATATGATTTTTTTAGACAGCATGACCATGGCAATGGAATAACAGGAAGTACTGTTACTTATCCACTGACAATGTCTCTTACATTTAGCGATGGGTCTTCAGCAGCTGAACTGGGTGAGAAACCGGCTAGCTGCCAACATTAAACAAAGAGTTTTGGTTTAAAGTGATGGGAATAAACAACTAAGAACCATTATCCATAAATCCCTACATTTGGAAGCCCCAAATTACTGATCCATAAAATTAGTCACCTCAAGCAGATCTGCAGTAAAAAAGAGAACAATCCATCAATCCTTCTCAGGGACTGCACCAACACTCTGGAACTCCATGCCCCATCCAACAGAACACATCCTTCTTACAATGTCTTCAAGTGTGAAATTAAAAGGTTCCATATCAAACAACAATTCACATCCTAAGCCAGAGATCTAGCAATCAGCTTCCCGAAAGGATTATTCTAAAGACTCTGGGCCTGATTTAGATATCGGTGGATGGGTTACTCTGTCATATTGGTGATGGATATCCCAACCGCCGAAATCTAAATCCCATAGAATAAAATGGGATTTAGATTTCGGCAGATGGGACATCCGTCACCGCTGTGCCGGAGTAACCCATCCGTCAATATCTACCCTACATCCTCATTGAACAATGTCATCGTTCTGTGAAAAATGCACACACTCAGAGACACACATACACACATAAAATATACACTATATTTTTGTTCTCAACTGTTACACCTTTCAATGCACATGTAATATTTATCCTCGTAAGCCTCGTACAACTGTGCCCTTTATCAGAATATGAGAACAGCATCATCATGTTCACTTGCTTATTCTGAGCAACTTGTAACTGTGCACTGCGCTCTGTCAGCCTATCCGGGCTATATAAAACCACAATAAATAATTAAACGAATAAAACTACAAGAATGTGTTCATGGGTCCATGCTTTCCGAAATGTCTTTAGCACTAATATTATTAATGGGCTGGACGCAAAGTTATGAAAACGACATTTGAATATGTAATAAAGGGCCAGATGTAGGTAGGTATCAAATTGCGACTTGCAATTTGCGAGTCATAGCGACTCGCAAATTGCAACTCGCAATACGAGATGCAGAAAGGTGTCTCAGACACCTTCTGCGACTCGCTATGGGGTCGCAAAGACCCACCTCATGAATATTAATGAGGTGGGTCGCAGTTTGCGACCCCATAGCGAGTCTAGACACTCACAGGGATGGTGACTGCTTTTTGAATAAAGCAGTTTTTTTTTTCTTTTTGCAGCCCGTTTCCCTTAAAGGAAAACGAGCTGCAAAAAGAAAAAATACCGAAACCATATGGTTTCGTTTTTTCAGAGTAGGCAGTGGTCCATAGGACCACTGCCTGCTCTGAAAAAATATTTTTATTGACATTCACAAAGGGGAAGGGGTCCCATGGGGACCCCTTCCCTTTTGCGAATGAGTTACCATCCACTTCAAGTAGATGGTAACTGCGAGTTGGTTTGCGACCGCATTCGCGGTCCCAAAGCAACTCTGCATGGCGAAGCGATCGCAAATAGGAAGGGAACACCCCTTCCTATTTGCGAGTCGCAGCCTCAAATTGCGAGTCGGTACCGACTCGCAATTTGCGGTTGTGCATCGCGTTTGGCCTTTTGCGCCTCGCAAACTGCGTTTTTCGCAGTTTGCGAGGCGCAAAAAGCTTGCTACATCTGGCCCATAATGTATAACCTGAAGAGGAAGCACAAAAAGAGATTCATAAACGGCCCCTTCGGAAACCGTTAACCTGAATATGAAATATATCCTCAACAAAGCTGATTTCCTCGTTTCTAAATTGCAGCCCCTTTATTTATCTTTGTGGGGTAGATTGCACTCAATTAAGCTGATTCTATCTCCTATTATTCTATAAACTGTTTCTATGATCCGAATTAATATTCCCTCTTCTCATTTTCAACACAATGCATACATTATTGTCTATCTTTCTATGAAATAAGTAAAAATCTAGAATATCACCAGGAAGACTTAGATGAAATTAACAAAAAGGAGGTATACATTTCCCTGACTTTCATCTTTATCATAAAGCTTTTTGTTTAAGTTTTAGGATTTCACAAGGAATTATTAGATTTGTGGAAAAATATATTTTTTCTGTTGATTAATGTATTTATTTTTCAGCAACCGCCCCCATGTCACTCCCAATTCTGGAACTAACTTGCAAACTATTGTGTTTTCATTTTCACACAAATCCCAATAAACAAATCTTCTTACATCCTCAAGTTGGAATAAGAAATTTGTTAAATCTTTTTTCTTCATTGCAACACCATAAGAGGGACATATATGTTCATATGAGAGTCCTGTGATCACTCTGCCGCAGGACTCAAGCTGCACTGTATTGACTAGGCTAAAATAGGCCAAAACCAGTCTGGGGTTGCTTGTGTTCCCGTACCTAGGGCACCTGGCCTGACAGGTTGGATGGACTGTTCCTATTGGAGCAGGGCCTGGGTGATTTGAATATGACTGACTGCTGTATGAGGTGGCTTGATGGGCAAACCAAAATGGACTGGATTGCGGGCCAAAGTCATTACCAGTGGTTAAGATTCATTCGAGAAATCCAGCCATTATGTTTTTGTTTTCCACAGTGTTCATAGGAAAGGCAGCTGTAGTGAAATGGAGTTGAGTTTTGCAGAAAAGGTGAAAATCCAGCATGTGTGATGCGCGGCACTAGTAATGAGAGTGCACAGGAGCAATATGTTTTTACTGGCATCTTGAAACTCTTATTCCCAAAATCTGTCACATAGGGGAATGTGATTCAGCATTACAACGAAGTTGTACACTAACATCCTTTCTCCTTCGCATAAGGGTTCTATGTATATGCCCTACAGAGCTTACCACACACAGTTAACTTTGATTTCCATGATTTTGTAAAACAAATGTCTTGGGCATCTTCACATCTCTTCAGATGGGTTCATTAAAATTGGTGGGATGTGACACCGGCCTAGTGTTCTCCGTTTGATGTGACTTTTGTCTAAAGCTTGTTGAATAGACGTGGCCACATGTGTACAATGATTTCGTACGAGACTCACCTAGTTCATTGACACATCCTGATTCTGTTGCTCCTTCAGTTCCTTTGAGCTTTCTGACACAGAAGATGCTACAAGTTCCCTACTCGCATTGGGTCAGGATGAAGTCTGATGCTAAGCCTTCTTCACTTGCTTGACATTTATTGTTTGCTAATCAGCTTCACAAATCATGGACTCTTTCTTGCATTCTTACACATTTTATTGGTCTCATAAAACTGTATTGACCTCTTTCCTAACATCCTGCTATATCTTTGTTTTCACATTTGCACTTACTTTTTGTGAGAGGTGTCTAGTAAGTCTAGCCTCTTTCTTGATAACCTCATCTGCCATGTTTGGTGTACACTGTCACTAAATGTAACCATTCAGAGGTCTTTAGAGGTCGTTCTGGCAAAAGGTTTTGTTTTGATTTGTCACTGGCAATCAGTATCTGTGTAGGTAAATTGATTGAATTTTGCAAAATGAAAGCTAGAAGGAACTTTTTTCTGTGAATAGTTTGAAGTAAAAAAGGTGTCACAGGATGCAGAAATGCTTTGTGGTGTCCTTTGATGATTTCCCTTGTTCTGGTATGTAGAGTGGCACCAGAATATGACATATTTCGCTTTTTCCAAATAGCATTTTCTGTTGAATAGCATTTTATGTACATGCGCAGATCTACTGTACTGTAGAACCACATCTATAATGACTGTTCAGAATATCTGAGTCAGATAAATCCTGGTGTCGTTTCGCTCAAAATAAATCCGATTTTGCAGACACCGGTAAAAACTTGTAATTGAGGGTGCAGCAGTCAGATTTATTGATCAAAAAAGGTATATCCAAGTACTTCAGAAACCAGCACATGGCTGGGAAAATCCTATAGCGAAGCTGAATTTTTCCATATGGTATGGGCCTGTCCCCTGATGAGCGGCGTCGCTGGGGATGCCCAGGCTGCGGAGTGAGCAGGCGATGCTAGAGTGCCTGGCCCACAGGTCCCGGTGCGAGCAGCGGCTCAAGTCACGGTGCGAAGCGGGTCATTGCGGCTCTGTGCGGCGTTGGCAGGTCACGGTGCAGGCCAGCGGCTTCGTTGATAGCATCACAGCACAAAACACAGTTCCCAGTGCTGCAGGTCGAGGAACTGAAGTCTTTGGTGTCCCTGAAACTTCCAACAGGAGGCAAGCTCTACTCAAAGCCCTTGGCGAACTTTCGCAAGCAGGACACACAGCAAATTTCACCCTTTGCACTCTTTTCAGGCAGAAGCAGCAACTGCAAGCCAGTCCAGCAAAGGGACAGTATTCCTCCAGTTCTTCAGATCTTCTCCATGGCAGAGGTTCCTCTTGATTCCAGAAAGATTCTACAAGTCTGGGGTTTTGGGTATTCTTCTTATACCCTTTCTGCCTTTGAAGATGGCAAACTTCAAAGCAAAGGCTCAAGCGATTGTGAGATTCTTCCTTCCTTGCCCAGGCTGGCCCCAGACACACACCAGGGGGTCAGAGACTGCATTGTGTCAGGGCAGGCACAGTCCTTTCAGGTGTGAACGACCACTCCTTCCTCCCCTCTAGCTCAGATGGCTCATCGGGATATACAGGCTACACCCCCACCCACTTTGTGTCACTGTCTAGAGAGGTGCAAAAAAGCCCAACTGTCAAACTGACCCAGACAGACAATCCACAAACAGGAAGAGTCACAGAATAGTTTAAGCAAGAAAATGCCTACTTTCTAAAAGTGGCATTTTCAAACAGACAATTTAAAAACCAACTTCACTAAAAGATGTATTTTTAAATTGTGAGTTCAGAGGCCTTAAATTCCACATTTGTATCTGCTCTCAAAGGGAACCTTGCACAGTGAAACCAAATTTGACAGTATTTCACTCTTAGGACATATAAAGCACACTAGTATATGTCCTGCCTTAAGCATACACTGCACCCAGCCCCTAGTGCTACTTAGGGCCTACCTTAGGGATGCCTGACATGTAGTAAAAGGGAAGGTTTAGGCCTGTCAAGTGGGAACACTTGCCAAGTCGAATTGGCAGTTTAAAACTGCACACACAGACACTGTAGTGGTAGGTCTGAGTCATGGTTACAGGGCTACTAATGTGGGTGGCACAAACAGTGCTAGCATTTGATTTACAGGCCCTGGGCACCTCTAGTGCACTTTACTAGAGACTTACTAGTAAATCAAATATGCTAATCAGCAATAAACCAATCAACAATACCATTTTACCCAGAGAGCATATGCACTTTAGCAGTGGTAAAGTGCACAGAGTCCTAAAGCCAACAAAAACAGGTCAGAAAAAATAGGAGGAAGCAAAAAGCTTAGGGAGTACCCTGCAAAAAGGGTCATTTCCAACAGTCATCAAGAAGGATATTGCTTGCAAATGGAGGTTCTCTCAGCCCCCTACCTTGGCAGAGTGGTGCAAGGGGGTAGACTTGTGTGCCAAAATGGAACAGCCAATATATCACGCCAGAGGCTGCCCTAAAAAACACTCTAAAATCTGGGGCAAATGGTAGGCCTACTATGGATTGGATAGCATTGAATACTTTGTATGTGGGATGAAAAAGAGTATGTTATTGCTGTTATTGTGATGCATTTGAGGCGAATTGTCTTCTTTGTTGAACAAAAACAATAAAAATGTATTTATCCCCCCAAAAAAGAAAAAAGGAAAATGGCACATGGAACCAGTTTTACTGTTTATTGGGGCCTAAAGTTTGGTAAATCCAAGCACAAAGCCATATACTTTTGGAGTGCTGTAATCCTGAATAGCACAACTCACACGCTTCCTCTAGGAAACGAGTGGTTTGCTGCAGGATGATGCCAGAACCATACATTATTATTTCACCTGCAAGCTCCGACACGTTTAGGCTACTAGTGTGAGTTGAGCAACTGGATATAAGATTCTTATGGCATATTTACTTGAGGCACCCAGTTCCTCGCATGCCTTTAACAATAGCAATTAAGTAGGAGATTCTATGAATATGTCGGGTCTTTGTGGCCTTGACAAATGAATTATTTAGGCCATTTTCTTATGATTTTTAGGGGTTATTTACTTGATGTAGTAGGCATAGTAGGTAATTCTGTGCAGAGTAACTAATGTGAGCAGGGGATGAGCACTTTATTTCCTGCCCACAGTAGTGTTTACAAATGGCATCCTCCATTAAATTTACACTAAGTGTTGACATACAGTGAAACAGATGACAGCACTAACAAGGACTATGAGTCATGTTTATTTTGTCCTTGGGACAAATAGGCCCAACACTCTGCAGCACAAACCCTTTGGCTGCCAGTTTACAGGGAAAGGACTTGTCTGCAGCTGAGGAAATATTTGTGTTCTATATGTTAATGCTGTTTGAACTTGTATTTGTGGTTCATTAATGCAAAGCCTTATAAGGGTAAGCACTCTAAATGTTGTATTCCCACACTGTACTGCTGACAGTGGTTTCGGCAAAAAGAAATGTGGCCACACAATGTTGAAAGGTTTAACACTATGAGGCTACGTATAATGCTCCCAGAATGCTCTCTGATTAGATGTAAATGTTTGCAGAAGCTTGTAAGCAAGATTGAGTATTCTATGCTTTCAAAATAAAATGTTCAGAAAAAAATGCAAATAGAAAAAAAACGGTTCGCTAAATTACTGTGAAATGTTAGGTGCTATTTCTTGAAAGCATCATTTAGTAAAATGTGTTTATGCATGCTAGTATTTAAAACAAATATTCATAAAAGAAAATCAGTGTACCAGTTTCAACAAGATTATGGGAAACATGAAAATAAACAATCTTTGGCAAAGCCAACCGATTCAACATTGGTGGTCAGTCTTTTGGTTTTGTCAGTGCGTGTCTTGTTTTGACATGGCTTTTGAAAAACTTTATTGTTGTGGGAGATGCCAGGCCCTCACTATTGTAACAAACATTGGCACTAAGCAAAAAAATTATTTGACTTAGAAAAGCACACATTGCCACAGTAGTTTCTGTCATTGAACAATACCACTTTGTGTCCCAATATGCTCCTTATGTAAGAGCAGAATGCTGTTGCTCACAGTGACACCAGCCGATAGATGGATAGAGAGAGAAATAGAATTTTAATAAAAACAAAGGGGAATATGTAAGAGCCCCTAGCGCCTCCTTGTGTCACATTAGCATCATTTGTTTTTTACCCTAATGTGGCCCAATGAGGCCAAAATTCCTGTGCCATATTTACAAAGTGGCACAATGCGTGCATTTTGCCACTTTGTAACCCTTTGCGCTACATTATGCCTGCGCCAGGCATAATGTATGCAAAGGGGGCTTTCCCCGTTAGAGGGGGAGAAAAAATGGCGCAAAGAAATCTAGGAGATTGTTTTCACCACTTTTAACGCCTCTACAAAGCAGGCATCAAAAGGAGCAACACCATTGATTACAATGGGCCTCAATGGGCTTTGCATCAACATTTTTGATGCTACTCCTGCAAAGCTCCTGACTACCGCCATGGTGCACCATATTTTAAATATGGCGCACACATGGTGTCGTCAGGGGGGGTGCTAAAGGGTGCAAGAAAAGTGGCGCTGCACACAGTGCCCCAAAGGTCTTGATTAACACCAGATCTAATTAGTGGCCCAAATCTTAAAGAAAGTCACAAAAGTGCACCCACGGTATATGTCTGTGCATTAGTGCAGAGTTATGGCCTTCATGAATTCACAAGAATTTACAGAAGTAGACCAGGAAATTTTACTGCAAGAAAATATTTGTGAATTGTATTTTAGCATGAGCAAATATGCATGTGTAGATTTGCTCATGCGAAATCTATTGAGCGTTTACAAGTTCACTTTTCCTCCAGCTACCTTTTCCTAACCCTGGAAGAACTTGCACTTCTGCCTTTGTCAGGAGTAAATTTCCAACTTTTCTCATTTTGGGATAAGATTAGAGAAAAGCTTGTGAAAATCCTTACAACACGCAAGTTAGTAGGTTTGCACAGACTCAAAGGCATTCCAACCTTGAAACTATTGCTTACCGCTTCCTCCAGCCCCAATATGTAGATCTGCAGGAAATGAGACAAAATAAGGAAATTGTTAGTATTCAAGCCCTACCATAGCATTAGTTGTGCCATAATCAGAGTGGGTATTCAATGGCACCAAAGGGACAAGTAGATTTTTTTTACCTGACAAGTAGATTTTTGAAGCAACCTGTGCCATGGACAAGTAGATATTTTATTTAATTCCACACCCCTGAGTACTGACCAATACAGGTATTAACCTAAGTATCCTAAGTAAATTAGGACCCTGTTACGTTTCCGCAGCAAAAATTAAAAACAAATTGTAGCCCTTGGGGGTGAGGGGGAGGGGCAGGGGAGGTCCCTCTGTGACCCCACCACCAGAGCTAATGGGTCAGTGTGACTCTACCCTGGCCCCTTTTCTTTATTTTTAACCTTTTTTGTGGGACTCGGCTGAAGCTGAGTCCCAACATGGCTGCCAACACTTCCTTGTTGAAGTATTGTCAGCCAATCAGATCTCAGCACGAGATCGGGAGGGGTCGCGAATCCTTTGTGTCTCTATATATACAAATTCTGATTTCTTTTAATTTCTCCAAAACTACTGAATGGATTTACACCAAATAACAAAAAGGGCTCTTTCTGGACGAAGAGCTATCTTTCTGCCACATAATGTGTAATTCCGTACAGTGGTTTTGGCACTATTGTTGTTCAAAATCCCTATGGAAAAATGAATAGGAAAAAGGTGTTTTGGGAACCCCCCTTTTTCTCGGCCCCCCGTTTGACAGATCACCCACAAAACTTTCCAGACACCAGCAGAAGTGAGCATTGTATTTACTTGGAAAAAATGCTCTTTCTATAGAAACTTGGTCCTAACTATAACTACCTACCTACCTATATATATATATATATATAAATACACACACACATATATATATGTGCATATGTACATATATATATATATATATATATATATATATATATATATATATATATATATATATAGTGACACACTCATGGGTTCTCCAGGTAGGGAAATGCTTCCACAACTGCATGGTGTAACATTATAAAAGGTTAAATGTTCATTCTCTTGGGATACAGGTATCCACCCAAAAAAAGGGGGGACCTGATCTGAACTAGAGTCCCTAACCACTTTTACTAGTGTTTTGAGTATTGGCCACATGTTTGCATACAAGTTTTGTATTGTGAGTTATGCCTTTGTCTCCTTATTGTAAACATCTCTGGAGCATACAGTTGTGAGAACAAAATGTTTTGCATCTGTAGGTATTAATTCTTTATAGGGTGTGGGTACCTGACACAAATGGGTCACTAGTTATCCCATATAGGACAGCACAGTGAACGAGGTTAGCCTCCAAAGATAGGGTACCACTTTTTGAACTAGAGACTCTACGTCTAGACGAAGGATGCTGATCTCCTTGGGCATGTGTAAGATGGCTAAAACATGTTGATGGTAGTATAAGATGATAGGGTAATTAGTATCCCTTGTATACGTCCACTCATGATTTTAATTCTATCAGCACATCAGATAGTTTAAATGTTCATTTAAGTAATATCTGGTTTAATTGTGAGGAATATAAATTCCACAATTTCTTTAAAAAAAAATACCTGCCAATCACAGGGGTAGAGGCCACCTTGGACTCTATTGGATCCAAGGTGTGGGAAGCCCGATGATGAAGTATGCCATATTTGTTTATGTGGGTGAGGAATTCCAGAGATAACTCTGTTTGAGTAGGCGGGAAACCATAAAAGCTGGACCATTTTCCGTGTATTTGGATGAGGAAGGTCATGGTTTATTACCTCTCAGACCTCTAGGGTATATGAGGGATTTCCTGAACCCTTAATAAAGACAATAGGCTCACTTTTTATATTCGTTATCCTGACCATTTCACAACATTAGTAGCTCTGCCTTACTTAAAATGACATCTCGTATAGAATGGCTTTTCTTAGTTGAACAGTTTGATTTTATTATCTTGCAAGAAACCTGGGCTATAACTCTGTTGGTTTAAATAAATCCAGGAATTGTGAAGTACGCCAAATCACCCATGAGGGTCTCAAGGCGCTTAATTGTAGGCACAGGGAGATTAAGTGATTTGCCCAGAATCACAGGATTCTGGTATCTCCAGCTCCAAAGTCAACAGCTCAGGTTGTTCCGCCACACCCTCTCCTTTTTCATGTTTTTCTATTCCTGCTATCCCCTCTCCATTGGGTCGACCAAAGGGAGGTTTGCCAATATGGGTAAAACTTGGAGTTAATGCCTGTCGTAGGATGGCCGATCAAGTACACCAGGCTTCTTGTCTCTTTAGGTACACATGTTTTATTGTTCTTTTACAGAATATTTTTTTCTGTTAGGTAAGTCTATGGTTGTTGGTTTGTAGATGTCTTCTCTCGTCTGGGCGCTAATCTCGTCTTCTTTCTTTCCTCTCCATAGGCCTCTCGGGAAGCATGTGGGGGCAGAAGAAGAATAGGTACGGTAAGTGGTTGTTTTAACGTTTCTTTCTCTCTCTCTCTCTCTCTCTATCTCTTCTCTTC
The DNA here is from genome assembly GCF_031143425.1 of Pleurodeles waltl. NCBI lineage: Eukaryota > Metazoa > Chordata > Amphibia > Caudata > Salamandridae > Pleurodeles > Pleurodeles waltl. Next base: position 740,926,930 of record NC_090443.1, read on the forward strand.
ACTTTAGTGTCTCAACACTTATTCTCTTTTTCTTTCTTCTCCTCTTCTGCTCTTATCTCCTCTTTTCATCCTGGGTTTTCCTGAGCCCTGTTTTCCTTGTCTTACTCTTCTTACCCTGTTTCCTGTGAGGGGGGGGGGTTGTTTTCTTTTTCTCTTCTCCCTGTCTCTGAGCTTATTTCCGCTATCCGCTTTATCTCTCCTCCTGTGTCTTTCTTTATATGCTCGAGTGGTCTGTTTCTTCATTAATCTTTGCCCTCTTTCGATTTCGCCGGGTCTGTCTCTGTTTCCTCTCTTCTCATTCTCTCTAGTCTGTGCTTGTGATATCTTCCCTCCCCTCTTTTCCTATATCAATTCCCACCCCATCTGTGCTCGTTTGTTTTGTGCCCGTGAACCCTCTCCTCCACCAGCTTCCCGCCCCTTTCCCCGTGTTGATCTCTGTACCTGACTTGGCCACGCTTCTCCTGAAGCGTGGCGGGTCCTAGGCGTGTGCTCCCCGGGGCCAGCGGTCTCCTTCCAAGGGTCGGGACTGTGAGGGTGTCGGCTCCTCCGAACTGCCTTCCTCCCAGGAACTCCGGACATCTTCCGATACTGCTCCTCCGTGATCTCCTCCCGTCTCTCTGGTCCTCTCGCTGGTCGGCTCTTCCAGTGTTCCGCTCCGGATCGAATACCCCCGGCATTTCAGCGCCTTCCCTTTTATGGCCCCTCCTTCCCGTGGGCACTGCGGGGAGCCAATAGGGAGGCCGGCTCTTCGGTTTGCGTCCGGGACGCTATGAGCAGAGTCAGCACTAGTCACAGTTGTGTGCTGGTCGGCACGGTCCGACCCGTCACAATGCCAAAATAGTCCCCATGAAACTTTGCTGTTCTGAGGTCCAGGTGTTAGAACTGACTGGCTCCCATTGATTTAAATTATATATTATTAATTTTTATAATAATTATTTTTCCAGTTCTATTAATAGAAGCTTTCAGAATTTATTTTGTATTGTTCACAAACCTATGTCCAATTCTAATACTGCTCAGTCTGAATGTAATATCTCATCTGTGGCGATTTAAACACAAAACTCAGTTATATAACATCTGACACTAGCTCTTTGCGCCATTGTAATATGTGACCTAAGACCATTACCTCCAATACGGGAGATGTTGGGTTAGGTCACTATCTTCCCGCCCATGACATTTTAAACATTCATGAATCTGTTTATGAAAGAGAACCTAGGGTCCCTACATTTCATGGCAAAGGTTGCAAACCAGTTATTGATTACTTTTTTATAACTCGTGGCTAAACACAATATTTGCAGGAATGTGAGATACTGTGTTCAGCATTTAGTGATCGCAAACTATTGACTTCAACACTATTTTTACCAATAGATATCACTAGAGGTTCTGGGAAGGCAGTCACACTGCCAACGGTACAGCATAACAGCCTTAGGCTTGTTTGGTGTTTGCCAGATCCTCTAAAGTTTTGGATTGGTTAGTTAAGTCTAATTTGGATATTTTCCTGGCTGTTTGGCTGAGATTCCCATGGGGGTAAAATTGTGCAATCATTTTAAAGCATTATGCAATATAAACATAAGCCGACTGCCAGACCTAATTATTCACCTATTTGTTGGTTTGATAGATCCTGCTCCCACACAAACGGAGATCTAAGACATGTTTTGGCAGATAAACACAGAAATTCAATGGCCTTGGCAAGCTATAAAGAGGCCTTGGGGATTAGGAAGTGTGAAATCCATTGAGCTAATTGGGACCGTTTGACTAGTGCAGCCTCATTTAAGAATCCATGCGAATTCTGGAAAGCGGTCAGCGAATTTCAATTGCAAAAGGCAACACTTTTCCTAATGAGTAGTCATAATACAGGTGACCAGTGAGTACCTCATTTTAATAAAATTTCTTGAAGAACTTTTGATGTTATTCATTTTTCCCAGATGAGAATACGAATAGGCTCCAGTTCACTGTAGAAGAGGTGATTAGTGCCATGAATAGTAGTTCCTCCTTTAAATCCGGAGCCGGAGGGAGTACCCATTGATATTTTTAAATGTAAAATTGATCTTTGGGCACCTCTGTCAACTAATTTTTTTATTAACTTCGATCAAAAAGCTCTTCCGCCTTCATGATCTAGCGCCATGATAGTTCCTGTTTTTGAAAAAAAAAGGCAGCCACACTGACCCTAGGTGCTAAAGAATTATATCCCTAATTGACTGAACCATTAAAATAATGGGTAGAGTCATTTTTAACAGGTTAAGAGATTGGTGTGAAATGTTTTTAGGCAAAGTTTAGGAACAATGCAACAATGTTTAAATCTTCATTTGTTGTTAGGGAAATATATTACATCCAACAAATTACCTTTACATCTTGCCTTCATGGATCTATCTTCTGCTTTTGATAAAGTTAATGCACTTTTTGGCCCACCTCCACAGAGATTCCGGTGCCAGAGAGAGGTTAGGCAAAGATGCGTTTTAGCACCATTTCTATTCATTTCATATATTAATAAACATAATGCCTTTTTAAGCACTACTACACAAGACGTTCCCTATGTTAGTTCTAGTTCTGTTCCCATACCCGTACTGCTGTACGCTGATGATACTGTGCTTATAGCACAGACCCCAAATGCTTTGAGGTGCCTAGTACAAGCCTTGTCTGAGTTTATGCTTGATTTAGATTTGCCTACCAACTATGCCAAATCGCAAACTATGGCATGTGGCCCCAAGCATTATTTGTTGAATACTCTATGGGTTAATGAGAATTGCCTAGAAAGTGTCTATAAAATCCCACATCTTAGCTTAGTATTTGATGCTAATGGTTCTTGGCAGAGAACATTAGTTATAGAAACACTAAATACAAGCAAGCTATTTGCTCTCTTTTTAACGTCTGTAAATCGGTAGGGGGAAAGCCGATAGCCTCACTCATAGAAATATATTCTAAGTAAGGTGTTCCTGTTGCTAGCTATGGGTGTGGAATTTGGGATTATGGTGATTGTCGTGTATTGCACGTCGTGTAGAATCGCTTTTGTAAATGTCTTCTTTCCCTTCCTCTTTCAACCCCCAACTACTTTTGTCATGAAGAGATGGCCTTGTTGTATCTTGAAGATTCCAATAAAATGGGCCCCCTTCTGTTGTGGCCATCTATATGGAACAACCCCAAGACTTCTTTCACTCATAACATTATCAACAACTGTGTTCGGTGTGTCCTGGGCTTAGATATCCCAAGACTTAACTATGTCTAACAAAATGTTACTATTTTGGGTAAATCCACTTAATTTGAAAATCCTTTATCTGTATGCAAGGCTGTCAAGAATACCTTGAAGCGTCTGTTTCTGGAAAAATGTTGCGCTGGAAGGGATAGCTTAGAATTAACCAAAACCCTTGTTCTAAACTATTCTATCTTAAAAAACAGTCCTCGCCCCGAACATTATTTAATGTATGTGACTAATAATTGGGAAAGAGCCCTATTGTTAAAATGTAGGGTTGGTTCCATATGTTTTATGCTGTGTCTCCGCAGGGCTATTATGGGAAGTTGGCAGAGAAGAAATGTGCTTGTGACAATGTTTCTTCCCAATCCTTGTTGTATTTTATGATATTTTTCACACTGTATAAATCTTTTACAGTTCGCTATTTATTGCCTCTTTTTCAAACCCACAGTTTTAAACCGCTTAGGGTTCTCCTCAGATTTTTTTCAATTGCTACCAAGTATTGATGTGTGGCAGTTTTCTCAAGGCAGCTGTATCATATCGTAAAAGTTTGATTTTTAAACTGTAATATTTTTGTATTGTTTTACTGATTGTTATGTATGATTTTATATTCTGTATGATTATCTTTTATGATTGTCAATGACATTAGAATAAAGAGAATTGAATTGAATTGACACCTCTTTTATTTAGCCATGCGCACCCTCAAGGATTTGGGTGCCAGGCCCTGCGTTGAAGTGCATGCGCAGTGTGGGGTTGGCTGTCTGCAAGGAGTAGTACAGAGGGCCTGGCTACATGTCAGGCTCTGTGGCCAACCCCACAATGTGAAAGGCCTTCGGCTGTGCATGGTGTGGGGTTGTCCTTAACGTGTTTTTCCCCAACTTTTTACCTTCCAGCCTCCTGTTTTTCTTGACTTAGCCTTTGCTTGCTTTAGGACTTTGCACACTTTGCCACTGCCAACCTGTGAGAAAGTCCTTGTGCTCTCTCCTTTAAACATGGAGAAACTGGCTTACACCCAATTGGCATTTTTGATTTACTTGTAAGTACCTAGTACAGTGGTACTACATGTACCTAGGGCCTGTAAATTAAATGCTACTACTGGGCCTGCAGCATTGATTGTGCCACCCACTTAAGTAGCCCTTTAAACATGTCTCAGGCTTGCCATTGCTCGTGTGTGCAGTTTTTGAACCGCCATTTCGACCTGACAAAAAAAACACATTTTCTCAGGCCTAAACCTTCCCTGGTAATACATATGTCACCCCCATGGTAGACCCTGAACAGCCTAGAGGGCAGAGTGCTGTGTATTTAAAAAGTTGGACATGCACTTTTAAGTTCTAAACGCCCTTGTAGTGAAAAACTCCTACCTTTCACTACTGCAAAGCCTACTTCTCCCATAGGATAACATTGGGTTACCTTATTACATTTAATGAGTGATAATTTTCGGGTTACCTTATTCCTTTTTAGTAAGTGCTAACTTTTAGGTTTCAACTTTTGGGTTAGCTTATAATATTTAATAAGTGATAGCTTTCCATTGGGAGCTGGTAGTCCAGTCTGCTACCATGGTGATTCAGTTGATTCTAACGGTGGTTGTTTTGTCAGTCAAGGAGAGGATTAGTTGGGTGTCATCGGTGTTGGAGATAACTGTGATGTCTTGTGATCAGATGATGTTGGCGGGCAGTGTCATGTATACGCTGAAAAGCCTGGGGCTAAGGGATGATCCCTGTGGGACTCTGCCTATACATTTCTTGTTCTCTGATGAGAAGGGTGGCAGCCTGACTCTGTGGGTTCTTCCTCTGAGGAAGGAACAAATCCATTTGAGAGCGTATCCTTGTATGCCAATATCGTGGAGCCTTCTGATGAGACTGTTATAGGAGACAGTGTTGAAGTCTGCAGAGACGTCGAGCAGGATGAGTGACGCTGTTTCTCCTTGGTCCAGGATGATGCGAATGTCATCAGTGGCTGTTCTCTTTAATGGTAAAGTTACATTTTTAATCACAATTCTGAAAATGCCACTTTTAGAAAGCTTGCATTTTCTTGTTGTAACCATTTGGTGCCTGCAGCCTGCACCTAGGGCACATGACTAGGTGGAACTGGCAGTTGGTCCTGGGTATTGCTCCCAGAGAGTGATACAAAGGGAAGATAGGTGTTGGCAGGATGAGCCACTCTGAGTTGATGAGGGGGAGGAGCTGTCACCTACCACACTTGCATATCCAAGGGCTCCGTCTGCGCACTCTCACAAAAGGGTTGACACTGACTTTTGTGACCCCATATAAGCTGTGGCCAGGGTAGGGAGGAAGGAGGATGCCTGACCTAACACCTCGGGTGGGGGTTGAAACCTCTAGAAGATTCCCCTACTTCAAAGAGGGCACCTGGTATAAATATTGGACCCTTAGACTTCAGTACATATCTGGACCTGTGGGGAAACTCAGAAGGGCTGCTGTGCTGCTCTGCAAAAAGGGCTGTCACTCTGATGCCCTACTGCCTGCTGCCATGGTGCCTGAGTGAAGGACTGGACCTGCTTCTAGACCTCAGGACCACCAGAATGACTCCAAGGGCTATCTGGCTGGCCTCCTGACCAGAGGCCTAGGGACAGGAGGCTCCAACCACCTAGAACAAGCACCTGGACTCTTCCTGCTGAGTCCTATCCTCCCAAGTGGTGCCACCCCAGTCATGGTCCCTGGAAAGGTCTGCTGCGCAATGCATTCTCGATACAAGCCTTCGCATCGCAAGTCCCTTGTCGACAGCATACTCGACGATGACACAGGACCTTAAGTTGCAACTTTGCAGCTCTTAGGAATTGCCAATGTGCAACGCATTCTTGACGCAGGACTCCACAACACTCCGCAACCAGAATTAAAGGTACTTTTGTTCAGCAGGCCTAACTGGGCCCCTGTAGTCAGCCTGCTCTTCATTGCAGTGGGCCTGAATTTGTGACTTTGTCTTGGTCTGGCGCAATCAGATAACCACCTTTGGCACTTTGTGCTTACTGGGGCTAATGTCAAGTACATTTTTTAAATTGCATAACTCCAATTCCACTGATTGAAAATTTGTTGTTTTGCCCTTAAATTATTTATTACATTTAACTTATTACTGAATGAAATACTGCTTAAATATTTCACACATTGCTTCTAAGTTAAGTGTAACAGCTTTTGTGCCAAGATACCAGAGGGTTAAGCGGAGGTTAATTTGGGGGTGACTTCATCTTAAAAGAGACTTGTGCTTGCTGATTGAGTAGAGTTACAACTCTCTGAACC